>NC_136496.1:92569217-92646717 GCF_053919585.1 Euprymna scolopes
ATACTAGCAGAAGTACCCGTACCCGTCGTTGACTGGGTTCAAAAACAGCCTACAGAAGATGGACTGTGATTGATGAAAGTATGATAGGTTATGAAAAGGAGGGGGTTGTAAAGAGATAGGTTTTGATACTCAAAAATTTTACCCTAAGCAAAATATGATGAAAGTAAAGATAATTTTCGCGAAAATATATTTTTTATATCAACTTTGTTTCCATTCGTAGCCAAGAGTGACCAACAAAATGATGTTTCCTCACAAAGAGAAAATGTTATATATAATAATAATATAAATATACAAGAAATAAATGTTACCATAGGCAATAAAAGTTACTTTTATGGTAGAAAAGTTCATTGGTTTGTATTTTTAAGTAGTTTGTTAAAAAATCTTCTTTTTTTTTTTAATTCAAGAACCGGTTTTAAAAAAATCAAAATGGCAGCGACTTTGAAATGGAGAGCCCCGTTTTCAATTTAAAGGAGGGGCACCTGAGCATTCTGTGTTAACAATTTAAGAGAGTTCCGTCAACGTAAGGAATATTTATAAACATATTTTAATGTTTTCTGTTATTTTGTGCTTGAGGAATATTCGATTCTGGCATGTGTAGTTTATATAAAAATTTCATTTAAGTAGTTATCGCCTCAAATTTCGTTTTAATTTCGGTTCGCTGAAATTGTTTCAAGTAAAGAGCATTACAAATTATTTCAAAACAAAACAAGAAACACGAACTGAACTTTTATTGACTATGGTAACATTTATTTTTTGTATATTTATTTTTTCGGGTAGTTGTTTGTTGTCTTTTCTGCTAAACAGTCTTATCAAATAATATCGACGAAATATCGAAAAACAACGAAACAAAAACAGTTTTGAAAAATAATGAAGCTTTACTTACTTTAGTAAAATAATCCGAAACAGCAAAATGGGATATTAAAAAAGTAAACAGGTAATTACTTTAGTTTTTTTTAAGCAAAGAATCAATATAAATATGAATAAGAATAAAATGGCGCCCTTTTCAAGCAGAATAGCTTCGTTTCAGTTTTACAGTAGTGAACGGTGTAGTGTTGCGCCGTCGGATTCAGGGTTGTACTATTGTAATGTAAAGAACACGCAGAAAGGGTTGTAATCAACTGAATTCCTTCTAGTACACTGACAAAAAAAGCTTAAACAGATGTATAAATAAAAATAAAAAGGTTATGTAAATGTTTTTAAAAAGACACGCAATCATGTGAGCAGGATTTTTTTCCTTCTTTTGACACGATAACAAGTAACGCTCTTATTTTTTATTATTTATCTATTCATCTATTTTCGAAAGAGTGCCACGTGCAAGTGGAGATGTAAAAAAACAGAGTTATGCAAAATCTGTGTCGAGAATTGTCTAAAATTTTTACTTTTTTTTAGCTTTCACTTTAATAAGAACGTGAATTTATGAGGTGAATTTATTCGACACAATATGATTCAACTCAAAAAAATAAATAAAAGCTAACGTGAATTAAGATTAAAGTTAAGGTGTTATTGTGGACCCTCCACCCTTTTAAAAAATCTTGTTAAACTTTGTGACACATTCTATGGAGGTCAGGCGCGAACGAACACCCAATAATTTTATTATACCATATTCCTTCAAACTGAAACATAATTATCAAAGTATACTTACGCAAATAGATATGAAAAGTCTTTGTTAAAGTTTGTGCCATATTTCCATGGAGTACAGGCGCGAACGCAGACCCCACATTTTTATTATACCATCCCTATTTAAGTTGAAACATACTTATCAAAGTATTCTTATGTACATATATATCAAAACCCCTCGTAAACGTTTTTTTTATTTCCATACTATGGGGGCCAGGCGCGAACGCAGACCCCACAATTTTTATGAACCACCGTTCTGCCAGATCAAACATACCCATTCCTGATCCTCGATACATCTTCTATCATTATATGTAATCAGTTTTTTTTTTAAATAGTCAACCATATAGGAGCCTATTCGTGACCAGACACACACACACACACACACACACACACACACACACACACACACACACACAGACGTTCAGCTACAAAACCTCAATAAATAGATTGTTCCGAAATCGCGTCGGGGGAATCGGCTAATTTCAGTTAATGTTCGTAGATGTGATATTTACCGCCTGCATACCAGCAGTAACTATCTTAGTTGTATAAGACGCGTTACTTGTCACATAGTAGAATGTACAACTGGATGAAAATATAAATCAAAATCGAGGAATAGCCAATAGACTGCGCCGTAGGCCATATGGTTAGGTCGTCAGTATTTCACATTTCATACGTGCGACGACCTGGGTTTGCGCCTATGTCGAAGCACGTTACTGATGAGATGCAGTACATCGAAACCCACTTCGGGTCTGGCGTCGTCCGTTGTCGATGCAATTGCTCGATTCCATCTAATTCTGGGTTCTAGCTTTATCATGAAAAGGTGTATGTGAACAGGTATTTATATATATCTATCTCCTCTTAATGGCTAATATATAAACAAACCACGCATAATATTATTCAACATGTTTTTACTTCTTTTTTTATTTGTCAATTTATAACGACAATAAATTGCGGTTTCACTTAATGCCATAACTAGCAAATTCTAGCATTGCTGCAAATATAATTTGTTGATTTCTTTATGTCCTCTGATGAGATCAAGAACAAGAATAGGATTCATTGAAACTCCGCGGAATAAGGACATTGTAAATTGTTTTTCGGAGTATTCAGTCGAATAATAAATTTTGATTGTAAAGTTCAACATACAGTTATATTTTTTCTCTTATATATATATATATATATATATATATATATATATATATATATATTACAATAGAAAAATGCGAGCATGAAAAGTAATATGGTTAAGCTTAAACATCGAAAAGTAAAGGACTAGTTTTTATAACTGGAAAAGAAAAGGACAAGATATTCTAGTAAAAAATATATTAAATTTATAACTTAAAATATTGCGGCATTAAGAATTGATTATATAATGTTATAAATTGATTTTTTTTTAAATTCCTAATGCTGCAATATTTTAAGTTATAAATTTATATATATATATATATATATATATATATATATATATATATATATATATATATATATTAGAATATCTTGTCGTTTTCTTTTCCAGTTTTTACAAGATGATGAGCATAGTGGTCGGTTATCAAACGTTGACAACGATCAATTAAGAGCCTTAGTCAAGGTCAGTTCGAGATTTTGCTTCTGAATTAGACGTAACGTACATGACGATTTTCAACCACTTGAGAGAGATTGGAAAGACAAAAAAACTTGAAAAATGAGTGCTATACGAATTGAACGACAACCAAAAACACGCTGTTATGAAGTGCCAGCTTCCCTTTTTTTACGCTCAGTTCGGTTGTTAGACGCCGACGAAGCTCCACGATACTTCACGACGCTTGAGTTGCACTAAAAGAAAGGCGTGCTTATTGTATGGCGGTCTTCGGCCGTTCTTATCCATTACATTTTTTAATGCAGGCGACGCGATTATGGCGATGAAGTTCTGCAAACAAATGGATGAAATGCATCAGAAACTTCGACAACAATACCCAGCATTATTTAACAGAAAAGTCACATCTACGAAATGTCCGACCGCACGTTGCTAAACCGACCTTACAGAGTTTGAACGAATTGGGCTACGAAACACTACCTCATCCGCCATACTCCCCAGACCTCTCACCTACCGACTACCACTTTTTTAAGCATCTCTACAACTTTCTGTGTGAGAAATGTTTAAAAAACTAAGCGATATCAAAAACGCCATCAGCGACTTCATCGCTACTAGAACGAATGATTTTTACGTTACTTGCAATAAATAAACTTGTTCTGCGTTGGCAAAACTGTGATGATTCTAATGCTGCTTATTTTGATCAATAAAGTTTTGTTTGGGCCAAGATATGTTCATCTGAATTTAATAGTTAAAAACTGCAAGAACTTTCTTGTCCACCTGATTTATATATATATATATATATATGCATGTATGTATGTATGTATGTATATATGTATGTATGTATGTATGTATGTATGTATATTGTGCCACGCAAAAGTATTGGATACATTACATTTTTCTTCATAACTCTAATTAAGGTTCAAGATTTTACGTGAAATTTGATCAGTATATTCCTATCTTTATTCTAACTTATATTTGATGTAGTAATTACAAAATCAAAGTTTAGAAAGTTTATATTTAAGGAAAAATATAAATTAACAAACGCAAAAGTATTGGATACATTGATTTAATATTTGGTTGCATAGACTTTGATACGTTTAACAGATTCCAGTTGCTTTCTATAGTTGAACACATGTTTTTGCAAAGATTTGCAAGTATTTTGCGCCATTCTTCTTTGCAGAACTCTTCTAGTTGTTGAATATTTTGTGGATTCCTCTTGTGAACATTGATCTTCAATATTTTCCACAAATTTTCAATTGGATTAAGGTATGGAGATTGGGCCAAATAATAACGTCAATTTCGTTATTTTGTAAGCCATTCTTTGGTTTGTTTTGCAGTATGTTTGGAATCATTGTCGTCTTGAAACACGAAATGACTATTATGTTCCAACAAATTAGCAGATTTCCGAAGGTTTTTCTCCAGAATATCCCTGTATATACGCCCATTCATTCTACCATTGATGATTTTTAATTCACTAGTACCGTTGAATGAATAACACACCCATACCATAATCGAACCACCACTAAACTTCACTGTAGGAATGGTATTCTTTTTGTTGTAGGCGGTGCCATTTTTACGCCATACATGTGTTGCAGTGTTTCTTCCAAAGATTTCGATTTTCGTTTCGTCTGACCAGATTACCTTGTTCCAAAATTCTTGCGGTTTTTCCCCAAATGTTTTAACATAATTCAAACGTGATCTGAGATATTAACGCTTCAACAATGGAACTGTTCTTGGAGATCTTGAAACAAAACCTGTGTGATTTAGAACTCTACTGATTGTATCTTTGCTCACATCAATTCCAGCTTCTCTGAAGTCGGTTTGAATTTCACCACGAGTAACAAAAAGCTTTTTTTTCCTTTTCTGCTTACTCACTTTGGGGCTTTTTTTTCGTTTAATTTCCTTGGTCGACTACATCTTGGAAGATTTGCAACAGCTTCACCAGGGTTTTAAACTTTCTTAAAATGTTTCCAGCTGTACTGAGTAGAAGATTAAATTCCCTTGATATTATTCGATACTCTTTTCATCTTTGTGTTTATCAATGATTTTTTGACGTATATCTATTGACAACGATTTAGTTTTATGCATGTTTATAAATGAACTGGATGACTTTGAAACAGCTGAACACAAACTGGAAGAATTTTATAAAAATTATTTTCATACAAAGCTCTCTGATTGGTCAGGGATAACTTGCTTGTATTATTGCAAACGTAAAGCAAAAGTCATCTAAAATTATTTTAGAAAAGAGATTTTTAAGTGTATTCAATACTTTTACATTTGCTAATTTATATTTTTCCTTATATATAAACTTTCTAAAATTTGATTATGATTATGACTACCCCAAATATAAGTTAGAATAATAATAGGAATATATTGACCAAATTTCACGTAAAATCTTGAAACTTAATTAGAGTTATGAAGAAAAATGAAATGTACCCAATACTTTTACATTTGCTAATTTATATTTTTCCTTAAATATAAACTTTCTAAACTTTGATTTTGTAATTACTACCCCAAATATAAGTTAGAATAATAATATGAATATATTGACCAAATTTCACGTAAAATCTTGATCCTTAATTAGAGTTATGAAGAAAAATAAAATGTGTCAATACTTTTGCGTGGCACTGTATATTGTCGCGCATTTTACGTTGAAATGAAATAAGTCGGTCTCTTAAGCCCACGTGTACAAATCGTGATGTAGAAAAATCGCATGATCACTCTGGACTTCTTGAGTAACATTTGTAACAGTATGTAAATGTTAGTTTCAACTTTGCTATCGCCATGGTAAACGTTGGGCGGGTGGTTTGTTCCTTGCTAATGACGTCAGAGATGGATCTCTCGACTGGTGGTAAGTGCCAAGTCCATCTTACACAGACACAGACACACACACACACTCTCTCTTTCTCTCTCTCTCTCTTTCTCTCTCTCTCTCTCTCTATATATATATATATATATATATATATATGTAGTAATTTATAAAATATATATGGCGATTAAGCTACACTGAATATTCTGCGTTTCATCCACTATAGGATTCGTCAGGCTTATGCGCATAAGCCTGACGAATCCTATAGTGGATGAAACGCAGAATATTCATTGTAGCTTAATCGCCATATATATTTTATAAATTACTAACTAGCTCTACCTACGTATTGAGAACTTTTGAAGTAAATACTTAAAGTTTACGCATAAATCCATACTTTCGTATATTAAATTTATGTGAGTAAATGAAGTAGTTATATATATATATATATATATATATATATATATATATATATATATATATATATATATATATATAGTTTAGAAACTCAACTTCAACATCTGAAATTTTTTGGTAACTTAAAAAGGGTATATGCATATTTATACTAATATGTGTAGGACAATGTTACTAGATAAAAATTCGCAATATTGGAGATATAGTATAAGTATAAGAAGCACGTTAAAATTTATTATTTGAAACTAAAAGGAGAGATGGGGGCTTTTCCCGGTTGTCAAATACGCTTAAATATGATATTTTAATTTGTCCAGATTTCATATATATTATTATAGAGTCGTGATTTCTAAAGTAAAAAAAAAGTATCTGGGTGCCATCAGCTAGAATCGAAACCGAAAGCAAAACTGTAACATTCAAAGCTCGTGACGTTACCACTGTACCAATGTATATGAACTGATTAAAAGTAATTTAAGATGAATGTACAAAATGTATAACGATTTTTCTTTTCAATTTTGACCCCTTAAAAACTATTTTAATCGGCTAAATGCCTATAAAATAAAGGCCCATAAAAAATCCAATCATTTGGGGCCTCTAGCGCCACTCTGCGACTTTTAGTTTCGGGTGAGATAGAGTTTGAAACCATGGAGACAGAGAGAAAGACAAACATAGTGAGTTTTATAAATTAGATTCTACTCGAAATAGACCTACCAGAGTATATGGCAAAAAGAATTAAATTCAGCCATGTGGAAAATCTTAACAGTACAGAAAGGAGAGAACAGAGCAAACACTTCCATAATAGTCATAACATATTCCTGGTGAAAGGAAAGAGTGCCGGAAAGCAGTAACAGAGACACATATCTTTTGATACATAAAAAAATACAGACACAATTATTTAGCCATAACATGGATCAACTACAAGAGAATCTACGGCAGAATCGTCCAACCATGGAATATTGAATGCTTAAGAATGTATAAAATATCAACTGAAAGTATCAATCGTATAATGATTGCAATGGAAACATGAAGACGACATGTTGAAAATTTTTATATGGAATTTCGCTTTGATGGTGTATGGTTTTCATTTGATAACAATGCTCCGATGAGATTAGTTTTTGTTTCTGTGTTGGTGTTGTCGTAAGTATTGTTCCTGTTGTGTTGGTGGTGGTGGTGGTGCTGCTGTTGTTACTGTTGTTGCTGTTGTCATTTGTGTTGTTGTTGCTGCTGTTGGTGGTGGTGGGTTGGTGTGGGTGTTGTTGCTGTTGTTGTTGTTGTTGTTGTTGTTGTTAGTGTCGTATTATTGATGTTGTTGTTGATGTTGCTGTTGCTGTTATTATTGTTGATGTTATTCGTGGTGTTGTAGTTGTTGTTGTTGTTATTGTTGTTGCTGCTGCTGGTATTGTTTTTGTTGCTGCTACTGTTGTTGTTTTTCGTGGTGGTGGTGTTGTAGTTGTTGCTGTAATTGTTGTTTTTGTTGCTGCTGGTGTTGCTATTGTTGCTGCTGCTGTTGTTGTTGTTGTCGGTGGTGGTGGTGGTGTAATTGTTGCTGCTGTTGTTGGTAATGATGTTGTTGCTATTGTTGTTGCTGTTGTTGTTGTTGTTGTTGTTGTTGTTGTTGTTGCTGGTGGTGGTGGTGGTGGTGGTGGTGGTGGTGGTGATAGTGTCGGTGGTAGTGGTGATGTTGTTTTTGTGGTTGTTGTTTGCTATTTGAATCTATTTTTCTAAAAACACGCGCTCACTTTTGTTTCTTCGAAAAGAACGATAAATCGCGATACAACTTGCCAATTTTATTTATTTATAGTTTTATTACAGATTGTTGTGGTTGAAGGTTCAATCCTCAGTGCGAGCGACACCCAAAATACAATTGCGAATTACTTAGGACTTTTACCTAGTCATGGCTGACAGAGCGAGAACATGCTGCACATCTCGATTAAATAAAGGGTTTTGTTCGAAATTCTGTGCAGATTCCGGAATTCGACAGAAAGATTCCCGAGTTCTACAAGATACACCAGGAGAAGACAGTAGGTTATATCGACCGAAACGGTGTGCAATAATAACACTCAAGATGAGAAAAGTAGTTCGAAGAATCCAAATAATACGAATAATCAATCCTCATCTTAAAAGTTCAGAAATGTTAGTTTCTTTCATCATCATCATCATCATCATCATCATCATCTTTTTCTCCTTTGTTTTCTATTTATCTCATCTTATTCTTCATATCCATTTTTCTTTCCATTTCTTTTGTTCGCTTTTCTCGCATGTTCATCTCGACTCGTTATTTAATTTGCTTTTAAGGATTTCGTTCGAAATTATTTCCAAATTCCCTATTTATTCGTTTACTGTTGCTTTTCAAGTTCTCATCTTTGGATTTATTAATAATAGATTTGAAGAATTCATCACAAACGAGGCCCATCGAACAAATAAAAGAGTCAATTCATACGTTTTGTTGGCTTCCAGTTTTGTTTGCAGCCTATTCGGCTTTCACAAAATATACATCGACATGCATAGAAGATGGCAACAATGTTTATTTTCTTTTTCTGTTCTTTGCAACGACTACAACGGATTTAGATTTCTAAAGATAATGAGGAACATACAATTTAAAACTCAAATGTTAAGCCCATCCTTTTTCTACGCGGATTTAGATGATAATAATAATAATAATAATAATAATAATAATAATAATAATAATAATAATAATAATAGAGCTCAAAGGAATCTGGAAAATAAAGAAAGTCAAGATAACACCACTAATAGTAGGAGCGCTAGGAATGATACCGGAAAACCTTGAAAAAAGAATGAGAGAGATTGGAATCAGAGGGATGACAACGAATTTCAATGACGAAAACTGTAGAAATATTAAGGAAACCCCCTTGAATGTGGAGACAACACCACACATAAACTACAAACAGACTGAACATAGAAACAGCTACAGATGCAAAACACAAAGAACCATCACATGAAATCATGAAAACTAAAACTGTATAATTGTAAGATGCCGCCCCCGCCCCTTTGTGTGTGTTGGTATCCCCATAAACGGGCACCACATCAAATAATGAGGGTCAATGAGGATCGAAAGACGAAGGAGAGAAAGCACTAGCCAGACCTCCGCTGGCTGAGTGCAGAGAGGAGGCTTATTGCCAACCAAATTCCAATGAATACCAATAGCCGTTACTAACGAGAAATCAATTGTAAGCGACTGTTGAGATAACGCAAATTCTTTTTACAAAGGTTATCGAAAAAGGTGAAGAGTACTGGAAATCTGAGAAGACTTGTTGTCACTCAGACTCTAGGGAACACTACAAGTTGTTATCTAAGAGCAATCTTTGATGATGGCTTGTGTGACTACTCCTAGTGGGTAAATAATAATAATGGAATAATAATGTGTCTCGATAAAAATACCGGGGAAGGAACCTCTACAAATACAACTCGTTCTTGTGAACTGAATCTGGGAAGGACTGCACCTTTAGTGAAGGACTCCGAGCCCTCCTGGTCAGAAGTTCAAATGGGCTGCACTTCTGTCTTTGGAGTATCGAGTTTGCTCAAATCAAAGAAAGTCAATTATTACACTGGTAGGAAATCGGCGAAGATATCAGTGGAACAAGGAAGAGCACAGGTTTGCAGTGGAATGTAAACTGAGAGGAATTGGAAAAGTGACGCTGAGGTATTGGAAAGAAGGAGGTATGTTTGAAATGACAGAAAATAAGCTGATGAATCAAACACCAGTTGAAATAGAATCGATCAAGAGGAGGATAGTAAACAGTCAATCGCACAGTGCATGAGGGCGGCATTGACTCAACTGAAATATTGCTCGAATTTGGTTCCGTTAAAACTCTTTCAGACGTGTCTCAAATGGGCTATGAGATAGAGGACGAAAGTAGAAGTGACACTACGGAAATGATAAATGATGATGTAGTTCGAAAGAAGGGGAATAGCTTACTTAATAATACTTACTGATATTTCCAGCGTGGAAATGTCAGATAATGAATTACATTTGCTAAATAGATTAAAAGAGTTAATGAGAAGTAGTGAAAAAGGAGAGATTTTTAATTGCACGAATGTTGACCAGAAAAAGTTAAGGAATGCGACAAATAAAGTCAACAGAGTGATGAATGAGGTGTCATTTAAGAGCATAACAGATGTCAGATACATTTTGCAAGCAGGTGTATATTGGTTGGTGATATGGTAGGGCTAAAAAGCCAAAAATAGAACAGAAAATATAACTATATTTGAGAAAGAGAATTGAAAGTGACCGGAAGAGATTAAAGAAAGATTTAGGTCAAATTCAGGCATGGTTCAAAGGTCAGTAGAAAAAATATATAGACAAAAAGAAAAAGAAGAACTTGATAGACAATAAAACCTGAAAGCCAATACGGAAGAGATAAAACAGCAGCTTATGGTGAAAGCTTCCAAGATTAAAAGATATTATAACAGATTTCACCAGTTTAACAACAGCAATGTATTTAGAAATTTGTAAGGAGGTAGAATTAAAACAGTAACTCCTAATCCTCACGAAGCTACAAAGTTTGGGTCAAATATATAGTCAAGAAAGACTTGCTGAATGGGTCGATGAAGTCATGTCTAAATGGAAAGCAGTAAAGTGAAGACATAAGTATGGAGTTTGGAATTTATAAATGTGCAGTAAACGAGGGAGAGAGCAGCCACGAAACGCATCATTTTGCCAAATGGTGAAAGATTAGGAGATCCTGATGCAGAAGGATACAAATACCTGGGGGTGCTTAAAGTTGGCACAATGCTCTTCAATGCAATAAAGGAGAAGACGAAAGAAGTGTATATGAAGAGACTAAAATTACTCTTGAAATCTCTCCTGAACGGTAGGAACTTGCTCAATTCCTTGGTGGGTGTTATAATATGGTACAGTGCAGCTTTTGTAGGATGGGCACATGAAGAAATTTAAAAAAGCTGGATAGAGGCACACGCTAATTGTTAATCAAGTATGGAGCCTATAAATCAAAGTCTAACGTGCTCAGGTTGTACATCACAAGGAAGAAAGGTGAAAGAGGGCTGATTGGGATTGAAGATGTGTCGGGGAAGAGCTTAGAAGTGTTCACTGCTACTTGGCTAACAGCTATGAAGTGTTACTTGCAGCAGTGACGAAAGCGGAAAAGCTACATAAAGAATCACTAGAAGACGTACAAAGAATCGAAGCAGAAAAGTTAACTGAGTTGGTAAGAATGAAACTTCATAGTAAGTTTTAGCGAAATACTAAGGCACCAAAATGTCAGGACACATGGACTTTTCTGTCTGAAGGTAACCCGAAAAGAGAGACAGAAAATTGTACATTGGCTCAAGAGCAGGAACTAGATACTAATGTAATCAATAGAAACATCTTTGGGAAGGACTGTTCTGATAAGTGCAGGCTACGTGGTTTAACTCTTGAAACAGTGTTACATATTGTTGTGTTGTGTTTTGATTAAAAAGAGTACAAACGTCGCCATGACAAAGTATATGCAAACCTGCATTAAAGTTTATGCCAAAAGTTTGAAATCCAAATGACGGACAAGTGGTCCAAAATTTTATTAATTACTGATTTTTATTTTCTATGGAATAGTAAGTACTGAATTTGAGATTATTTTAAACAAACCAAATTAATGTTCTCTTGAGAATAACAAGTTATTTAGTTTTAGAGCTTAACTCGCATATATATAAAATTTGTGAGCAAACGCATGTACCTGTCCAGCTAAAATTCATTTAGATAATAAAGTAAAGTCGATTTTCTCCTGTTTCTTTGACTATTATAGATTTAGAACCTAAAGCTTCATATACTAACTTGTTCCACTAACTATTTAGAACACCGCCTAATGCGGGTTTCCAAAAGATATGCGCACATTTCGTCTTCTTTAAAAATTTCTTACATTTATCCCGGAGTATCTGCTCTTCTCAAATACGTATTCCACAAAGAAGGTGCTACGCATTTTTATTCTACAACTAGCATTTCAACTCGACGTTGCCCGGGTGTTTTAAAACTTTGACCCCTATTATGACCCCTTAGCATTTATTGTTTTGGGCTCAAATCAAGTTATTAAGTTAGATCCATGTCCAATAAACCTATATCTAAAATTTCAATTGTTTAGACCCCAAATTATCGGAGGAGTTTGGTAGAGTTCTCAAAGGTCAAATGGTTGAACTTTGGCCCCTTAATAGCCACATTTCTGGCCGAAAATGGATTACAAAGATTTCCCCAAATCTCAGTATCCGGTATATCAAATTTGTAGTCTGTAGACTTAAAATTGACAGAGTTATTGCGTATGGAAATGTACACACACAGACACACACAGACACATTCACTTTTATAGATATAATAGATTATTTACTTCCACGTCCGTCACTTTCAAACATAGCTGCCAGTTATAAAGTTGTAGATATCTCTTGGATTTGTACCGATGCACATTATAGACGTCTTGGTGTCCGCAGAAAGATGGCAAGCTTTATTTTTACCAGTCCCGAAGGTGAGAGATGTTTTGATTAACATCATTTGAGAAAATAACTTTTTATTTTAATTCTTCTAATTTTCATTTTTACATTATTTCTATTTTATTTTGCTTGATAGTCATTAGACAACTATTAAGTTAGATTTCTTTATTTTAAGTTCTTCTTAAGACCCTTTAAGCTTAAGCTATAAATTTTAGAAATTATCTAAAAGCAATATTATCTAATGTATTTGGATCCAATTTAGAATAAGAATTCCCGAGATAAAGCCTATCGTTATATTTTGATTTTAATCTTTCACAAAGAACATCTATTTTTTTTTATTGCATATTTGGCAACTATCGGTTGTTCTTATTTTAGCTTTGTTTTTGGCAATTCATCTATCTATCTATCTATATATATATATATATATATATATATATATATATATATATATATATAAGTGAAAGTGTCTATGTGTGTGTCTGTGTATCTGCGTATCTGTATGTCTGTGTGTCTGTGTACATTTCCCTACGTAATAACTCTGTCAATTTTTAGTCTATAGACTCGAAATTTGATATACAGGTTACTGAGATTTGGGAAAATCGATGTGATCGGTTTGTGGCCAGAAATTTGGCGATTAAGGGGGCAAAGTTCAACGATTTGACCTTTGAGAACTCTACCAAACTCCTCCGACAATTTGGGGTCTACGCACTTGAAATTTTAGATATAGGTTCCTTGGACATGGATCTAACTTAATAACTTGATTTGAGCCCAAAACAATACATTTTAAGGGGTCATAATAGGGGTCAAAGTTTTTAAAAAATTGACCTTTGCGGTCTCTTCCAAATTAATCAGACAATTTCTGGTCTAAATATTTGAAATTTTACATAAAGGGTATTCAGAGATAGGGCAAGCTTTTTCATCAGTTTGGATCGAAAATTTTTAGTTACCAATATATAAATGTATGTATGTATGTATGTTTGCATGTCTGATTAAAACTTTCAATAGAGGTGACGGATTTTACCAAGATCAGTATCGTTTTAAAGTTCGATCTTTCATATGACAAATATCGAAAAATTGGCTATAAACATTAATATATTCCCCTTTAACTAGGCACTTTTCTACAGGGGTCATAATAGGTGTCAAAGTTTAAAAATTGACCACTTTTTTTTTTTTGCTCAACATACACCTCCGAATACCCGGGCAACGCCGGGCACCCATGATGGTCATTAAAAACACTGACATTTGAGCAAATAGCAAATCGTACGATCAATTTATTGAGATTATACTGAGATGATTTGATGAACAAATAATTTAACGAAAATGATCTTTTAAGTGACCACCTCGTTCGTGCAAATTTACTCCATTAGATTATTTTCTTTGGGAATGTGTAAAATGCCATGTCTGCGTTGATAAACCAGACACACTAGACTACTTAAAAGACAACATTCAACGCGTTATTGCCGAAATATAACGTAGAGATTATTAAAACTGTACCTCTAGATAATGCTATATACGCGCGAGTCGCGGGACCGTACGCCTGAAATTGTATTTGAATTATAAACGCAAAAAATAATCTTTGGGATAAACCCCATACTCATATAATAAAAAAGAAATCTGTGAGATTAATAAATAAAGTCATGGCGGCGAACTTTAAATTAAAAGTTCGCCGCCATGACTTTATCGATATATTTTGGTGAACTTGTTTATTTAAACATACATAGTGTTACGAGTAAAAGAATATCGTTATTAATTTATGATTTATTTTAATAGATTTATATATTATATATTTTATTAGTATCCTCGATCTCTTCTCCAGCCCCCTTCTACCCCTTCTCTCTGTCCATCTCTCTCTCTCTCTCCCTCTCTCTCTCTCTCTTCTTTTCTTTTTATAAGTCTTTCAAACTCTATCACTCTATGGTGTTTTCAGGTTTCTTTTCTTTTATTCAATCGAAGGAATAGTGATATTAAAGACTTGATATCTCTCTTGATTGATTTATATTAGCTGTAAAATATTTGTCTTCTCTTTAATAAAGCTCATTTGCACAAATTATTAAGATCGTATACATCAACAAAAACATCTTGGTTCTGTTTTAGCGAAGTGTTTGTGTTTTACGTGGTTTCTAGTCATATCTATACTAAATCTATACTAAATATTGCATTACTAAATCTATACTAAATATTGCATTACCGATTTCATATTAATTATAGGCGTATATTTTAAAGTAGACGAAGTGGATGTACGAGGAAGCGAATGAAATGTTGAAATATGAGAAGAAAGGGTAGGAGAAAATGTAGATGAGAGGAAGGGGCACACGCTAATAGGGGTAGATAGATAATGTTACCACATAGAGTGCTTGAAATCTAATATCTTGTATGGCAGTATTGGGGCCTGAATCATCGGAGTCCATGCCAACCTCGAATCTCGGGAACTATGCGTACAGCTGCATCTGTGCATATATGCGCTTCGTGGATTTCGGTGAAAGCGAAACAATTTCCCCGTGAAAAAGGAGCTTTGTTCTGTCAGAAATGCATCGCCTCCCCCACTCACCCCTCACCCTATCTCTCTCTCTCCCTCTCTCTCTCTCTCTCTCTCTCTCTCTCTCTCTCTCTCTTTCGCACACACTATCGCTATCTCTCTCTTCCTCTCTTTCTCAGTGCGCATGCATGTCCGTTCCTGGCTATCAATTAGCGACACTTGGTATTCAGCTCAATGGGCATGCACTAACCCGTCGAGTATTTTAGGGAAAGGCCTGTCAACCTAGCTGCACAGCCTGCTGGGCTTAAGTGCTCTTAGGTAGGCAGGGAGGGGTAAATTGCTGCTGCTGCTGCTGCTGCTGCTGCTGGAGTAGAGAGCGATAGAAAAAAATAACAGGAAAAAAAAAGCACGATCTGGTTTACGTATGTAGGTATGTCACATAGCTGAACAATAATGTGCCAGCTCTGTACATATGCAAATATAGGTGTACACAGTTTTAGAAAAGTTCTACTGCGTGCATTATTTGGCTGGCTGCTTTTCTGCGACTTTTTTTTTATTTAATTTCTCTGGTCAAGGTTGTCAATGAAAGTAACAGCATTTTACTGATAATTACTTTGTTCGTTATTCAGTTTGCATGCTTTACGATGAATCGATATTTTATAGGTAATTTAATGTCAAAACCCATTCTCGAGATTTTATTGAATAAGATTAATTGAATACGTTACGTTTTATCCATAGTTTGTAGAGAAGCAGTGCCGTGGTATTGTGTAGTTCTTAGAAAAAAAACTATGTTTAATGGCAATTCTGTCTTTTTTTTTTACAGTGATCACCACTTATCAAGGCCCGGAAGCCACTCAGGGATAAGGGTTATTGCAAGTACAGTACGTTAGTGTGGAGATTTGATGAAGTGTTTAATTAAGGGGGCGGTTCATTAGGAACTTGTTAACATTGGACTTGAAGACATCCAAGTTATAGTCCGGTGGGAAGCAGGCAGACGGAACAGAGTTCCAGAGGGGCGCAGAGTCAAAGAAAGAAGCTTTGTTCATGGAATCCACGTTTTGATTTAGGCACAGATATAGAGTGGGGGAAATTTTTCACAGTGGATTCAGCTAGACGGGTGTTTTTCGTGAAAGATTGGCGAGGGGGGACCAGAGATTGGAGTTCAGACGAGCACCTGCCATGGAAATAACGATAAAACAAGGATAGGCTCGCAACGTCTCTTCTGTGGGAGAGAGGTTGCAGGGTAGAAAAAATGGCATCCCCCACTAAGCCACGAAGTCTATTTTGTACTCTGTCAAGGCAGGATAGGCTGATATTAGCAGTTCCTGTCCAGATATGGCAACAGTATTCCATCCTTGGACGTACTTGGCTTTTGTATAGATAGAGAATTGCATCAGTAGTGAGATATCTTCTGGAGCGGTCGAAGGATCCCACCATCTTTCCAGCGACCTTGGCAACAGACTTGATGTACGTGTTCCATTTCAGATCAGGAGTAAAGGTCAAACCCAGAAGCTTGTCAAAACACGAGGCCTCACCCAGACGAGAGCCATCCATCACAATTGATGCCAGATGGGGATCAGAGCGTTGATGATGTAAGGATAGGAGTTTGGTTTTGGATACATTAAAGGTAACCAGCCACATCTTCCCCCACTGAACCAAGCGCTCGAGATCAGAGGATAGAGAATCAGAGAAAACTTTGTCATTTACAGCCTTTGATGTGTTGCCGTAGATGGTCGTGTCATCAGCATAGATGTCAACGAATGATTTAAGTATGTGTTTAGGGAGGTCATTGATGTAGATCAGGAAGAGAGTTGGGCCCAGGATTGACCCTTGAGGGACTCCAGCATTTATATTGCAGGCCTCCGATTTTTGTCCATCTACCACTACTCTTATGAGCCTATCGGAGAGAAATGATTTAATGATTGAGAAAACATTTCCAGTTATACCGTAGCTGGAAATCTTGTGAAGTAGACCCTTATGCCATACCTTGTCGAAGGCCTTTGATATCTCAAGAGCAATTGCCATAGAAAGGAAGCCTTTGTCAAGAGATTCACTAATCCTGTGGGATATAACCGTCAGCACATCTGCGGTAGATCTTGCAGAGCGGAAACCATATTGTGTGTCACTAAGAAGGTTATTCCTGCTGAGGTGGTTGACTATTTCTCTATTTAATATGGATTCCAGCAACTTACTCATAACACACAGGAGACTTATTGGTCTGTACTGAGAGGGAGATGACTTATCACCGTAATTCTTAAATACAGGGCAAACTGATGAGGTCTTCCAGGGGGTCGGAAAGCACTTCTCCTTAAGGCAGCGCTTCAATAGTTTCGTAAGTATGGGAGCAAGTTCTGGTTGAAGCTTTTTAACACTATAATTGGGATGCCATCAGGGCCAGTTGCTTTACTGGAATCTAGGTTCTTGATTAGCTTGGCGACCTCATGCACGGATATTTGTATGTTACCTAGCTTGTTCTGTGTTATACGAGGAAATATGGGGAGTTGATGGCCTTCGTCGCATAGGGTAGAATTAGCTGCAAAGTTCTTTGCAAATAGTTTGGCCTTGTCTGATGCTGACGAGATGACCTCTGGTCCATTGATAATGGTTGGGATAGAACGCACACTTCTGTTCAGGATCCTATTTGTTATTTGCCAAAACTGGTGGGATCCAAGCCGCTGATCAGCTACATTGGATTTAACAGACTGGGCATATAGCTCTCTTGCATTTTTTATTACTCTTTTACAGTGGTTGCTGGCAGACCTGAAAGCAGCTTTAGTCTCAGTGCATCTATTACGTTGGTAGCTATGGAAAAAGTGATTTCTGTGCGCGATAGCAGCAGCACATTATGGGGAGAACCATGGCTGGCTGTTAGGTTTTTGTTGGAATATTTTAGATGGTATGAATTGGTCTATGCCTTCAATTAACCATTCTGTCAGATCTGATACTATGGAGGACACTTCCTTTTTAAACATGGAGTGCAGAGGTAAATCAGATATGAATGTACGGAAGCTATCCCAGTCAGCCATAGAGTATCGGTATACAGTACGGTGGAGGGGTACGTTTGGGGGCTTCTTACATTTCGTTTTTATGTTAACTAATACTTATTACACGAATGAAAATAAAGTCATTTTCAGTTTTTGTGAGAAAGGGGTTCTTGCTGTAAATGTTTTAAAAGGAAACATCAGATAGCTCAATCTCTACTATTGCATAAAAATCACTTTGTGTGTATGGGTGCCTTCCTTATAGGTTCCGAAACGGCTGACCCTATCTTTTGCAAATTTCACACAAAGGAAATTTATATGTTTGGCAGAGTTCTTACATATGTTTTGTACAAAAATTCATCCATAATTATCGAAAATCGAAAATGTTCGATTCTAAAAATAGTTTTTCTTTCTTGTAGATAAAAAAGAATAATTTTTACAAGGGATTATTTTAAGTAACACGGGCAAGGGGGATAATAAAATCTTAGCAAATCATTTCTTCTTAAAAAAAAAAACAGCGGTATTGACATCTGGAGATATAGCTCAGTGGTAGAGCGTTCGACTACAAATCAGATGATCCCTCCTGTTCAAGCCCAGGTGTATTAACCATTTTATTTTAATGTTTTTTTTTTTATTAATGAGTTCAATTTACTAATAGAAAAGTGATACCATTTAAAATCGTCGCAAGAAGTAACACGTGTTTATCCTACGTTGTGGGAAATACTAAGTGAACTAACATTTGTAGCAAAGCGTATTCTTTCGTGTGACAGGACATTTTTTTTTTTTTTTTTTTTTTGGTGATGGAGAGGAAATAAAACCAATTAAAGCGGTTAAATTTGCAGTAACTATAGGAGGTGTAAAAGGTGTCAGAGCATCCATAGAGGCTGACATCATCAAAAATGATTTACCCTTGTTACTAAGTCATAAATCTATGAAAACTGCTCACATGATACTAAATTTTAAAAGTGACAGCTGTAAGATTTTAGGTGGATAATAAAATTGCAAAAGACAACTTCTGGACCTTATAGTCTTCTATTGACAAATATGCTTTTGTAGGCTGAAAAGTCACCAAACTTTGCGTTACATTATGAAGCCTTAAAAAATACTCTAGAATGGAGAAAAGAACGATGGGTGAGAAATTACATAAACAGTTTGCTCATGCATCAAAAGAGAAATTGGCATCATTCGTGAGAGGCAGTAGGGCCTTTAAGGATAAGGAGTTTCTGGCTCTTATTAAAGATGTCTCTGATTCGTGTTCAAAAAACCTGCCAGTAAAGAATCATGTCTCCTAAATTATAAAAGTGAATGCCTCGATAGATATAAAATGGCAGTAGTAAAAAATCTCACCTACCTAGACAAACGTAAATATTCACTTTTTAAAAAAAATTCACATATTTGAACCGATTTTCCCCGGCTAAAATCTAAATATACAGTTTCGCATGGGTTTGAATACCCTATATATTAAGTTTCATGTCTTTAAACCAAATACTAAAAGAGGAGTTTGGTAGGCAAATTTTTTAAACAAATATATATATATATATACGCATACATAAATATATATAGAAAGAGGTTTGTATTGACTATAACCTTTTTACACAAATATTACGCAAGTATAAATCATGTAGAATATCTAGATTAATATAATGTAATAGTTAACTAAAAATCATCCCATAAGAAAACCGAAAAACAAATAGGAAATTAATTAAAATGAATGTTTAAAAGAATATGCAAATTAGCTAGATTTTTACAGATGAATGCAATTTCGCAATATAAGAAAGTTGTATTTTTTTAAATGAATAGAGGAAATGGTTTTTGACATGAATATCAATACACAAAAATCAAATTTATACATATATATATATATATGAATAAAAATTTAAATTTTGTAAATTACAATTCACCCCATTCATTATTCGACACAGGGATACAAGTTTAAATTGAAATTACCTTATTCCAAAGAGTTTAAAGGAATAGCTTTTATTTTCAGGTGAAATAATATATAAATTTGCAAATTAGCACATAGATTAAAACATTCAACATGCTAGAGAACATAGGAAAACATAGGAAAATTCCAAGTAGATGGTTTGGTTGTATTACCGCTTATGCAATTTAATTTTCGCTTACCTTGAAACCTTTCAGTCGCAATGAGTCCATCTGTAATTTTGATAAAATCTATGAAGGGTGTTGTAGTGTATCAATTGAGCCTTGAAAAAATTACAAAGAATCTAGATTGATGGTGTAACCATTATTATCGGCCAAGAGTGGTTAGAAAAGCCGGCTGTAACGAACCGCTTCGATCAGCCAAGATTTTTTAAATCTTGGCTGATAGAAGCGGTACTATTATCAACTTTAATCCCTTTATTCTTATTGTCAAATAAGAAATGTTTTAAATTCTAATTTTAATTTCCCTTCTCATATCAATGCTCTCTCTCTCTCTCTCTCTCTCTCTCTCTCTCTCTATATATATATATATATATATATATATATATATATATATATATATATATATATATATATACACACACAAACACACACACAGAAACATATATAGGTTTGTCCTTGGCGTTTTCTAGCGATATCAACCACTTTGAAACGCTATTAAAGAACTATAAGCTCTTTTGTTATTCTTTTATATATATATATATATATATATGTGTGTGTGTGTGTGTGTGTGTGTGTGTGCGTGTGTGTGTATGTGTGTGTGTGCGTGTGTGTGAATCGCCCTTTTTATGGGACGTATTTATTTATCTTTATGTATTATTACGTGCATAAAAGTACTTTTATGCACGTAACAATAATTTATATATATATATTAATTATTTTTACGTTTATATATATATGTGTGTGTGTGTGTGTGTGTATACATATTTATATTTATTACGTGCATAAAAGTACTTTATGTACGTAATGATAATTATTAAAAATAAATAGATACGTCCCATAAAAAATAAGGCTGATATATATATATATATATATATATATATATATATATATATATATATATATATATATACGTGCTGAGCGTCACATCCAAATGCCTTCTTTGAAAGATCGGCGTAGGAGTGTTGTTAGCATTGCTGCAGAGATGAAAGAGGTTGGTGTTCAGCCTGTGAGTGTTCAGACAATACGCCGAACACTACATCAAATTGGGATGCATGGCTATCACCCAAAGAGGAAGCCTCTTATGAAAGCCCGTAAACGGTTTGCTGAAGACATGTCAACAAAGCCCATAGATTACTGGAACAATGACCTATGGTCTGATGAGACGAAATTTAATTGATTTGGTTCTGATGGCCTTAAGCATGTGTAGCGGCGACAGATGAGGAGTACAAAGATGTGTCATGCCTACAGTCAAGCATGGTGGTGGGGATGTCATGCTCTGGGGCTGCATGGGTGCTTCAGGTATTGGAGAGTTGCATTTCATGGAGGGAAACATGAACTCCAACGAGTACAGTTAAATACTTCAGCAGAGCATGATCCCCTCCCTCCAAAAACTGGATTGCAGAGCAGTGTTCCAGCATGACAATGACCCAAAACACACATCCAAGACAACCACTGCTTTACTGAAGAGGCTGAGGGTAAAGGTGATGGACTGACCAAGCATGTCTCCAGACTTGAACGCAATAGAATATCGTTGGGGCATCATCAAGCGAAAGGTGGAGGTCCCCAAAGTCTCAAAATATCCGCCAGGTCCGCGACATCGTAATTGAAGAGTGGAAGAGTATTCCAGTGGCTATATGTAGAGCTCTGGTAAACTCCATGCTCAGGAGAGTAAAGGTAATTTTTGATAATGATGGTGGTCACACAAAATATTGAGAGTTGACATGTTGTATGTTAATATTGACAACTTTTCGTAAGGGGTGTACTCACTTTTGTTGCCAGGGATTTAGCTTTTAATGGCTACAGTTTGAGTTATTTTGAGGAGAAAATAAATTTACTCTGTTAAATATGCTGCAGACAGACTACTCAAAAAATCATTTTTTTCAGTGTTGTCCCATGAAGAGATATACTTAAATATTTAAAGAAATGTGAGGAGTGTACTCACTTTTGTGATAAACTGTATACATGTATGTATATATATATGTATATATATATATATATATATATATATATATATATATATATATATATATACAAGATAGAGACAGAGGAACAGAGAGAGAGAGAGCATGAGTATATACCGTACTTTGTGGTAATTGTGCCAAATCCGAGGTTAATTACACCAACTAAAAAATAGTGCTCTGTATATGCGTGGTTAGCAAATGAGAATTTTTTAGCTAGTTGGCGCAATTACCCAGGACTTGGCGCAATTACCTCAAAATACGTATTATATATATATATATATATATATATATTAGTCATTCACATAAAGTACTGTTTCGTTGTATCACAACTCATCAGCAGCTAGACTAGCTCCTTCCCCAAGCCTAGGATTAAACCATTAAACCTAGAACCATAGCATTGATAGTCGACCCACGGGGGCGGCGCCCGTAAATGCCATCAACAAATTCCGATTTCAAACAAACCACTTTTATAGTGCTCAAGCCGCTTTTCTTCGTTTACAAACAAGCATCGAGCCTCGCATTTACAGAAGGTCCGTGGCAGAGTACTGTGTTCGTTTATGAAGAAGATATCTAATAAAGATGTAATATTTGTATTTCTGTTACGGAAGATTAGAAAAAAAATATCGTTACCATCGATTTCAACTGCAAACAAAGGCGACAACCTCTGGTCGCCTATGTCGAACTGTTTTGTGTTTTTTATCTGCCGTCACGGAAATGGCGCCCTTACTGGAGAGACGGATCTTCTCTCAAGGCTGAAAATAGTCCGACATAAGCGATATATATACATATACATATATACATACATATATACATAGATACATACATATATACATATATATATATATATATATATATATATATAAATATATATATATGAGAGAGAGGGGGGAGAGAGTCTGACATAAGCGATATATATATATATATATATATATATATATATATATATATATATATTATTATTATTATTATTATTTATGTAAATACAGTAATATTTTGCTACGATGTGCAGGCCGTTTCAATCATATTTGATTCTGTCAGAAAAGAAAAATTAACATACAAAAATTAAAAATTAAAAGCATCTTATCTTATGAGAACTTTAGCTTTACTTCACGCCAGTCATGGCATATTTTCTCTCCTCGAAATTTGAAAAGTCTGGAACCTTTTTAATTTTTGTATTTTAAATTTTTCTTGCCTAATGAAATCAAATATGATTGAAATGGTCTGCACATCGTAGCAAGATATGAATGTATTTACTATCAACAACCCTTGTTGAAATTCAATTATTCTTTATTTTTGGATATCTCTCTACCTGGAATCATAGCTCCCCCGCCTCCGAACCTAAGCGAACACCCAACAGGTCACGACATACTTATCAAGAAATCATCTCACCAACGAGACGTCAAAAACTTTAACATTAAGACTCGAATTTTAAAGTAACCCTCTCCTCCTACCCCCACATATCCCCTTCCCCCTTCCTGTATGTCTATGCCCTCAGCCACGCCAGAAATTAACTTCCCAGACCCTCCTCCACAAGGTCCTTAAACTCCAAAACTAAAACATTACCGACATACCAAGCACCCCCCCACCTTCCCCCTTGTTCCCTTCCTCTTTTTCCGCTCTTCTCGCACACCTTCCCTGACATCATTCACTCTTTCATCCCATCATAACGAACATTTCTGTAAAAGTCTGAGGAAGCTACAGACGGCCAAGAAAACGGCCGGGTAGCTGAAACAATAATGTAACTTAACAGAAAGATACGGTAATAAAAAATAAAACGCATATTTGCTCTACAACAGTATTGAGCACTTTCTTCCGTTTTTATTAATTACCATTTATACTATATATATACACACACATACACACACATACATATATATATATATATATATATATATATATATATATATATATATATATACTCCTATTAATGTAGTTTTTTGAGTACTGATATTCATATTAAAACCCTCATGTTTCTATTTATTTAAAAATAAATACAACCTTCTTATATATGGGCCGTGGAATTGCATTCGCTAATCTGCATATTCTTTTGAACATTCATTTTAATTAATTTCCTATTAGTTTGTTTTTCAGTTTTCTTATGGAATGATCATCAATAGTTAAGTACTACGTTTAACTATATTAATGTAGATATCCTACATGATTTATACTTGCGTAATATTTTCGTGAAAAGTTTATAGTAAACACAAAACTTTTTTTCGTATATATTTATGTATGCGTATATGATTCTGTTTTAAAAAATTTGCATACCAAACTCCTCCTAGAATTTTTGGTCTACAGGCATGAAACTTTATATATAAGTTATTTGAACCCATGCTAAATTTTTTATTTGGTTTTTAGCCAGGGAAAATCGGTACAAAAGTGTGAAAATTTAAAAAAAATGAAATTTTCCAGGTGAAGGTCAAACGCCGGCATTACGAATATGCATGCATAACGTAGTAGCTATTGGTTCATAATTTAATTTTTAGCCTTGCAGCAATCATGTCTACATAGCTCAGTTATTAACGGCAGAGGAGAAAATAAATAATATATATATATATATATATTTATATATATATATATATATATATATACTCAATAGCATGTGCGTATATAAAAACGTGAGACAACCACAACTCTTTGTATACGCATGGATGAAACGCGGAATATTCTGTGTAGCTTAATTGCCATATATATTTTATAACTTACTACCTAGCTCGTATTGAGCAGTGTTGAAATAAATACTTCAAGTTTACGCATAAATTTATAGTTTCCTATATTCATTTATGTTATTAAATGAAGTAGTCATATATACACTTGTGCCCGATATTATTCATACCCCTCGGGTCTTTGAGCTTTCTCTTCAGCCAATATTCGTCTCGATAAGGATACCTTAAACGGGCCTTATTATCGGGCTTGAAACCGACGGTACCAATGACCTGTCTCAACTAACAACTTTCTGTACACAAAATATAAGTACGCTCTTAAAATTTGGATTTTCCTTTTAATTGAGCACTCTGCTGGAATTCTTTTTCCAAAAAAACTAATCATATTCGCCCCCACCAGGAATTTACGGTAAATACCAATAGCCTAGTGGTTGAGCACTATCGGGAAAGAACACCACAAAACAGGAAGTAAAGACCACCTTCTTTAAAAACAACCGGAGATGGAACAATATACCTTAAATTACTCCACTAAAAATATACCAACACCAAGTAACCAGCTGTATACAAGAATCCTACTATCGAAAATTGAAGATGTAATTCAGAGGATGAGATGGAAGGGAGACGAATATTGGCTGAAGAGAGCTCGATAAGGATACCTTAAACGGGCCTTATTATCGGGCTTGAAACCGACGGTACCAATGACCTGTCTCAACTAACAACTTTCTGTACACAAAATATATATATATATATATATATATATATACATGTATGTCTTCTATCTATCTATCTATCTATCTACAATTATATAAATACATATTTTTCTGTGTGTGTGTGTGTCTGTGTCTTTGTGTGTGTGTGTCTGTGTGTGTGTGTGTGTGTGTGTGTGTGTGTGTGTGTGTGTGTGTGTGTGTGTGTGTGTGTGTGTGTGTCTGTGTCTGTGTGAGTTTGTTCCTGTTAGACTCCGAATCGGCTGACCAAATTTTCTTTAAAATTTACAGAACTTTAGTTCATAAGTCTGAGATTGATCTTAGTAAAGATTTGTCTCAGAATACCCGCCATAATTACCGATAATCGATAATCGAAACCGTTATTTTAATTTATCTACGAGGGGCGTACCTACATCCAGTTGTCTGATCTAGCTGAAATTTTGCATGTGCAATGATTTATATCTCTACGGGTTATGTGGCAAATTACAGCTTTGAACTAATTGTGGTTTCTGTTTTACAGGTGTTTGAACTGAGTCAGGTATGAAATGGAGCATGTTGAATGTCAAACAGTGATCCGGTTTTTGTATTTGAAAGGACGCACACCACAGGAGACTTATGATGAAATGAAAGAAACTTATGGTGATAATGCCCCATCATATGACCTTGTAAAATGCTGGCATCGTGAATTCAAACATGGCCGGAAGTCTGTGGAAACAGATCCCAGACCTGGTCGCCCCCCTTCTGCCATTGATGAGGCATTTGTCCGTCAAGTTGAACTAGACATTTTGTAAGATCGGCGCATTACTATTCGCCAAATAGCCCAAGATGTCAAGATTAGTACAGAGTCTGTGGAAACTATTATTCATGACCATTTGCATATGCATAAGGTGTCTGCCAGATGGATTCCCAGGTTGCTCACACCATTCCAGAAGCGAGAACGCGTCGAGTGCTCGAGGATGAATTTGGAGTTTTTCAAAACACTGATTACACAGTATGAAACCTGAGTCCATCACTATGATCCAGAGACCAAAGCTCAGTTAATGCAGTGGAAGCACTTGGACTCACCATCTCTAAAGAAGGCAAGGATGCGGCCCTCCGCTGGCAAGGTCATGCTCACAGTCTTCTGGGGTCCGGACGGAGTAGTGATGACAGATTTCTTGGCAAAGGGTACCACAATCACAGGAGTCTATTATGCTTCACTTTTGAGGAAATTAAGGGAAGCTATCAAAATCAAGAGGCAGGGCAAGACCAGCAAAGGTACCCTCCTCCTGCTGGACAACGCTCCGGTCCACAACTCGCATGTTGTCAGATCAGAAGCACGGGCCTATAGTTATGAAATCCTGTCCCATCCTCCCTACTCTTCTGACCTTGCACCCTCTGACTTTCCCCTCTTCCCAGCCATGAAGTTGTGTTTGAAAGGAAAGCGTTTCCCAGATGATGCAGCCTTGATTTCTGAAGTCATGTCGTAGTTGGAGGACCAACCTGGGGTGTTCTACAAAAACGGTCTCCAGAGCTGCATCAAACGATGGGAGAAATGCATAACTCTAGGTGGCTCCTATGTAGAGAAAAACTAGTAATTGTGCCAAGTTTCGTTGCTCTACTGCTATTGAAAGTGGGTCCAGGGCATTACTTATTGCACGACCCTCGTATCATCGGTAAAGCGATTCTTTCCATGTTGTCGCTTAGCAACAATGATAGAACAATGGACAGTAAAAATTCTACTATGGATAAGTTGTTGTTGTTGTTGTTGTTGTTGTTGTTGTTTTTTTTTTTTTTTTTTTTTTTTTTTTTTTTTTTTTTGCGTGACGTGGCCTGTCACAAACTCCGCACGTAAATTTCTATTTTTTTTTCATTAACTACAAAGAATTTTATAAGACTTGAAAATTTCCGGGTTTTTTTTTTTTTTTGTTTTTTGCTTTTGTTTTGTTTTTTGTTTGTTTGTTGTTTGTTGTTTGTTTTTTGTTTGTTGTTTATTTTTTGTTTTTTTTTTGTTTTTTTTTTTTTTGCATTATGTTGTCTGTAGGTTCAAACCCCGGCACGTAAATTTCTTAATGTTCTTTTTTTTTTTGTTTTCGTTGACTGAAAAGAAGTTTATATAAAATATTTTTTAAAAGAAACAATAGGTTCTCTAGAGTGCAATGTAGAATAACATATATTTTGGACTAAGTTTACTGCATGTAGGCACGTGAAGCTTCCTCCCGGGCGATTTCACGGAACATACGAGTGTGAAATATTCAATCCCGGTCAACATCGGGTCTCCCTGTTAGTATATATATATTATTTGCGCGTGCTTGTGCATCGACGGTAATAGATATGCATATACGTACATGTATTGCGTTCATTTTTACATGTTGAGACGAAACTAAACACGGAATTATTCTACTGACGTGTAAAAATTATTTATTTATTGAATTATTCAGCTCACTTATTTTTTTTTGTTTTTTTTATCGTTTTTATTTATTTATTTTCTTTTTGTTTGTTTCATTTGTTGTTGGCTCAGTCAAATGTTTACCGATTTATGTTTCATTGTATCGAGGGGGGGGGAGGGGCTGTCGATGCCGGTCACGGTTTTCTGGCGATACACGATCAAACCTGTCTCGATGCACGTTCGGTCGCGTTTCCCATGGTCATACATCCAAGCAGATATATAAACAAAACAACGCTCATTACACACATGTACGTATTCTTTCATACGCAACCAGAAATGCAAGCGTACGCATAAAAAAACACGCACATACATACACATACACAGAAACGCATACAGATGAACATGTATCTCACACAAAAACGACACATAGATAAAACCCAAGCACTCACATAGTCTGCTAGACTGGATGAATTCTTGTCATGAACCCGCTAAAACAAAGAGATCACAAGAAAGAGCTATTGCAACATAGTTTATTGATTAATTGTGGAAAAAACAAATTAGTGTTCTTTACTCCTTTACTAAGCTGACGTGTGAGAGTTAAAAATAACTTTACTTGAGCGCTCGGATATACGATGTAATGTAAATGTAAGGCCTCCTATTTTTTAACTCAAAAACTAAAACGTTAAAGAGCTAGGAAGACGGGTATAGTGCTATTAAATTAAGCGACCTTTTGTGCTCCAGAATTTATCTTTCTACATAGTCATCACAATTCTCAATCCGCTTTTGCCAACCTCTTTTGATGCGTCAGTTGTAAAAGTTCAAAGAGCACTTTGCCACTTACATCCTCTCTCTCTCTCTCTCTCTCTCTCTCTCTCTCTCTCTCTCTCTCTCTCTCTCTCTCTCTATCTATCTATCTATTATCGATTATTTCGAGTCGTTCCCTATTGCGTAAAAGAGGCGTTTCTTTTGGTTGCTGTTTCGAGTTTTTTGCCTTTCGAATCTCTCATATGGTTGGAAATCGTCGTATACGTTTTGTCTAATTCAGAAGCAAGTTCAGGAAGAATTGTGCATAGATTGGCTCCGACGAAGGTTCTTAACTGATCGTTGTCAACATCCGATGGTCAGCCATAACTCTTATCATCTTCTAGACTCCTGTCGCCGCCACGAAATTTCTTAAACCACCATTGTGCTGTGCGTCCAGTAGTGGTTCCTGGGCCAAACGCTTCGTTGATATCGCGAGCTGTTTGCTTTTTTGACATCTTGTATTCAATGTTTTAAAAAGAAGACATAATTGTTTTAAAACGATTGTACTTTAAACGATTAGATAGAGCGATAAATGCTCTTTAAAATAATATATAAAGTAAAGGTATTGTAACGAAAACTTATATGAAAATACATTTTTGAACTCAAAATTAAAAATTCTGCAAGAACTTTCTTCTCGACCTAATACAACATTATCTCTCGCTATGGCAATGTCAAACAACGTTCCCCAGACTTAACTAGCCCCGACTTTTTCTTGTGGGGATATCTTAAGAAAGAGTCTATGTTAACAAACCCTAAACACTGCAAGAATTGAAGAAAAACATCAGGAATGAAATAAGGGAGTTAAATCGCAATCCAGAGATTCTGCAATCTGTCATGAATAATGTTTTGGAAAGAGCACAAATATGCGAAGCTGAAAATAGGCAAAATTTAAAAGACATTATTTTTTTTATAAATAACGATTGTTTGAATTTTCGTTCCTGTTTTTAAATTTCATAATAGCTTAGTCAGATTGTATTAAAATTACAGAAATATATCATAAAAAATAAAGAATCTATTTAAGTTCAAAATCCTTCAGTGGCTTTTTGGACAGACACCCTGTAGAAATCAAGATTTAGCTCCGGGAAGCAGCTCCTTGATTGCTGAAACTTTAAACAGAAGTAAAACGAGTTAAAAATAGATACTCCCACGCACATTTACCCATTCCGTGCAGTGTGAATTAATTTAGATGCAATGATTGACGAGAAAAAAAGAAAGAACATTATAAAAAAAGAAAGGTGTGAAAAAGTAGAAGGGAATCTTAAATTAGTTTCATGTATTGTAACACTTTTCTGACATTCATGGCGCAGCGCATGTTTTCCCAGATTATTTGCCTTTATTTATTTATTTATTTATTTATGTTTACTATTTATTTCCTCATGGTCGACTTTGAAACGAAGGGAAAACTCGTTGATGCACTTTTATACAAAACTGTGTAATCTTTCAAAACGGCGTGTTTATAAATACTAACATTAAATGAAAGCTTATATATCATAAAAAATAACTCTCCATCTTTTTCTCGACGACAGTAAAGATCCGTTGTCTATCTGCAACTGAGACTATTCCGCATTTCTATATAAATAAAATTGTAGATGTGTAACGGTACCTAACACGTTGTATCCTCAGTCGCAAAATAGACAATGACTAGAACAGAAATTCAATTCACTTTTGTTTTTTGTTTGTTTTTTGTTTTTTTTGTTTGTTTTTTTGTACAACGATATTTATTTCCTTATTTTTACGGCCTCGTCGTCACCCACGTCTCGAATGTGATCAAGGTATAAAACATGATCTCGAATGTTATCCTTTCTCGAACGTGATCCATGGCTCTTACATGATCTCGAACGTTATCCTATTACTAAAGTGATCTCCTTTTTAAAGTCTTTATATCTTCCTACTGTTGACGTTATTTCGCATGCATATGCATACGCGCATCTGCACTATTTTATAGATGTATATATGTGTATGTCAATGTGTAAATATTTAACCGATGAACTCTAAAACTACTGGTCACATAACACCGAAATTAACAGGAAATGGCAATCATACACCAAGGATGGTTTATAATGAGTAAAAGTTTTGTTTGGATGGATGAATAATGTGTACAGAAATATGTCCACAAGTTGAAATGGTCCTGGATATGATCTAAAACTATATCCGATGGTGAGGCCCCAGCTTGCGGGCTTTGGGAAGTGTGGAGCCACCCTTTAATTGCCATTGCTCCCAGGTCCACTCTGACCCGGAGTGGTAGTACCTGTTAGGGTCCCAACTATGGGTTAAATAGAAACCGACTTAAAAAAAAAAACAAAAAAAAAACAAATATACTCTATTAAAAAAGTGTTCTTTAAAATAACTGGATTCGGCATTAAATAACCTGAAAAGGGTTGATATGCCGTAAAACAAAAACAAACAAACAAGTTTAAATACAAATTGGTCATTTTAACCTGAACAAATATTGCTATTACTTTTGCGCAAATTCATTCATAGCTTGAAGTGGTTTAATTTTAACTCTTTCTTATTTATGTTGATAACTCAAACGGTAAGGAACGTAGATGGGGCGTTAAATGTTATGGTTTTGATGCTTGCTGATGGCACTCAAGTCATTTTTTTTTAATTTTTGAAATCACTATTATATATTTGGTGCAATATAATATTCAATAGAGCACTGGACCTGTGATAATAAATACGAAATCTGCATGAATTAAAATATATTTAAGCGTATTTTATGACCAAGCGAGGCCGGGTACCTCCCACTGGTCTACATTATATTACGTTATATTCACAAACTTGGATGTATTCAAGTCGAACATAAACAAATTCCTGATAAATAGCCACCTTAATTAATTCAATTTATCAAATCTCCATTACTAACGATTACTACGATATTATCCCATTGATTACTGCACACGCAATAACCCTTATCCTCGAGGATCCTCCGGGCCTTGATAAGTGGTGATTCCCATGTTAAAAAAAAAAGATATTTAAAAATCAGAAACTTCGATATAACCAATGCATCCTCTCAGCGAAATTAAATGTATGCTTTGCTAGTGTTCCGCACGATTATAAAGTCATGTAATTGCGTAAATAATTAAAATTTTATATATGAACTAGCCTGGGTGCTCGGCGTTGCCTGGGTCTTTGGAGGTGTGTGTTGAGCAAAACAAAAAAGTGATAGAAGTCAGGCAGGTTCGAATCCGTACCGTGAAGGAAGAAAAGAACATGAAAACATAACGTCTTTGCCGTTGCGTCCATCGTCAAACCTGAGGTGACCAAGATTTAAATTAAGGCTAGTCAATCGAAAAGAGGGGATGACTTTCGAAAATATCGGCGAAAAAAGTGACCTCTCCCTGTAGAAAAGTGCCCAGTTGAGGGTGAAGGAACTAATGTTTTTAGCCAATTTTCGATATTTGTCGTCCGAAGGGTAAAGCTTAAAGAGGGTACCGAAGAGAGTGAAAATCCGTCACCTCTGTCGAAAGTTTTAGGCAGACATACATACATACATACATACATACATACATACATACATACACTTAAAGAGACAGGTGAGATTTATATTATAGAAGATTATTATTATATTATTATTATTATTATTATTATTATTATTATTATTATTATTATTATTATTATTATTATAATTATTGTTATTGTTAATAATAATAATAATAATAATAATAATAATAATAATAATAATAATAATATCATCATCATCATCATCATCATCATCATTTCTGGTAACCTAAATAAAAAAATACCTATTGTTCCTATTTACAATGCCTCCCCACGGGACAGAGTTAGACACCAGGGTCGTTTTTTAATGTGGATAAAAGGAACAAAAATAAAAATTGTCTCAGTCGTGAAGGATTTTTCCTCCACTGACAGAGAACAAGAAATTGAAGTGCAGTATCTGAAGAACAGTATTTGTGTGCTCCCCCACTGAGCAAATTAGGCACAAGGCCGATTTTTAAAGTGAGGAGTGAAGGGGAAATGGGGACCAACTCCCCGGGGAGTAAGGGAGCTGGATATCGACAATTGGTATGAAGGGTTGCCCCTACATTGACCAAGGTCTTATATTGGGGTCGCCCCCACATGGTCTTTGCTTGCAGTATCTGCCGGAACAGATACTACACTTTGATCTTGTTTATATATTTTATTGCTTTTAAAATTTTGTAAATACAATTAAGTAAAAAAACAAAAGATTTTCAAAGAACAAAATTAGTTTGATCTTGACCCGAGGGCCGTTTTATTTAGAGTGGGGGATTTCTTTCCGAATTTCAGGCGGCGGGGTAATGCTGGCGAATGTCTGACATGTTTTTGATTTCTTGTTTCATCACTAAAAATCGTTTCATTCAAGATTTACAAAAATGCACTAACTCATGTGACCAGACGGATCTATATTTATTTAAATACAAATGAATACACAGTGGTCTTCTTTATTATATAGCGCGGAGGAAGAAAGATATCTTTTGTTTTTTATGTTTTCATGACAGCTACCTCTCCTGGTACTCTTTAATTATAATCGCGAAATCGCTTGAAGTAATTTATGTCTGATGTCGCTAAAGTTTGAAATGTACGTTTGACGTTTTTTACATTTATATCGCACTAAATGTTTTTTTGTTTTCAAAACTTATATTTCAAGAAGCTAACATTTTGTTCGTGTTTCAAAACGTACTTTTAGTCTATACAGCAGAATGAAACTTGCTACCGGAACAGTAACAGAAACTACATCTGTCGTAATGGTACTCAGAGCTAGTTTTCCTGCCTTGACAGGTACAAAAAGATTAACAAGATATTTGTTTACATTACATTTAAACTTCTGCATATCAGTACAGTCAGATAAGCAGGTAGCAGGAAGAGAATCCTAAAGCCTAGCTGTTCGAGAGAAGAAACTATTAGAGTAGAAATCTGTTTGGTATTTAGGGTCCTCCACATTGAAGGGGTATTATTTTGTTGCTAAGTCGGGGTATGTACATCGAGAAGGACACAAGTGTAATGAGTTCATCAGAACAGGTTCCATTAGAATACTTGTAAAACAAGCACGGGGATGCAACATTGCGGCGATGGGACAGAGGTTGGAGTTTCGTTGACAAAGTGGGATCAGATTGAAGACTTTTTTTAGGCCCTATCCAAGAAAGCGACACTAGTGGTAGATGCATCAGCCCAGATGTTGCAACGGTACTCTCAGGTGTGAGTAGTTTTCTAGCACGGTAGAAGGAAACCACCTTCTTTGCAGCAGCCTTTTCAATGTCCTCACTATATTTGTTCCAGTTCATATGACCTGTGAATGTTAAGCCGAGTAGTTTAAAGGAAGCTTGTATTGTCCTCCCCTGTTAAACAATCACTCGTTTAGCTACAACAACTGTCAACAATTTCCCTTACGCTCTATCCGTGCCTAAATCTGAACGAAAATTCCACGCGCGAAAGTTTCTTCCTATAGCTACCCATTTGTCGAACACAATACCGCGGGGCTGTTTTCCAATTGACTATAGCATAGTTGTTTTCAAGTCAAGTCGAAACAAGGTTGTGTTTAGTTTCACCATTAAATAATGAAATTCCACCCAATTTCCACCAATACCAATTATCACGATAGTGTCTCACCGGTAATCTAAGACTTATAAACCCTTATACTCGAGTGAGCCCTAGTAAAAGAATCTTCATGAAGCAAGCGGATTACAAGAGATGTGGTTTGCGTTGGACAGTGTTTCTTGCGAGCTTCTATGTCGCCATGTTTCATCGGTTGTTTGGCCGAATTGTACATATTTCCTTTCAGCCTCCAGATAATGTCGAGTCATCGAGAGGGAGAATGCATTTCGAAACCTTTCTCTAGTAAAATACACATGATTCGTTTCTTTAGAAAATGGCGACCCGCAACCAGAATCAAGGTTGAGATGAGTCCATAGAGAGTGGTCACAATGCGTTCCTTTGTTGGATTTGAAACGGACAGTACTGATGTTGTTCTGAAATTCTGTAAGACAAATATATATATGTGTGTGTGTGTGTGTGTGTGTGTGTGTGTGTGTGTGTGTGTGTGTGTGTGTGTGTGTGTGTGTGTGTGTGAACAAGTGGATGACTAAACAGTTATATTCAAAATTCCAAGATTTTACTCCTCCTTTTCATTTATTTCTTTCAACATGTCAAAAAAATTTTTATAGCACCTGTATCGTAAGCCAGACACAATCGGTTATTATTATGTCAATACTGAATTTTTCGGCGTTGAATCACCAGAAAAATTGGATTTTTAATTTTAAAAAGCAAAGAAAAGAATTGAGCATGCTAATACAAAGCCGAACAAATTTTAAAGAATTGTTGCAATGTGTGCTATGTTTTAGAAGCAATATTTCATAAAATAGAAAAGATATTTAAGCTTTAATTTTACGTATTTCTATAACGTTTCTATATTGATTTAATGAACGCTAAATATTCATTGCTCATTAATTAATTTATTTATTTTAAAACAATATTTATCATCTAAATTATGCTAACTACAACTGAATTTACAAAGGATTTAATTATACGAAATTAACTCCTTATTTTTAAGTCGAATTTACGGTTTTCTTTCATATATTTTTTTCATAAAAATGCTAAGCTTTAGGCAAGTTATTACAATGAATAAATATTTCTATTAGAAATACAACCATGTTCAAACAAACATCTGTTAATCGATATAATTTTGTTAGATTTAATAAACCTTTTCTACATATGAAAGACGTTTTTTTTTTAATCTACGTATACGAGGGGCGTGCAATAAGTAATGCCCTTGACCCACTTCCCATAGGAGTAGAGCAACGAAACTTGGCACAGTTATTAGTCTTTCTCTACATAGGAATCACCCAGAGTTATGCATTTCTTCCATTGTTTATGCAGTTCTGAAGACCGTTTTTGTAGAACACCCCAGGTTGGTCCTTCAACCACGACGTGACTTCAGAAATCAAGGCTGCATCATCTTGGAAGCGCTTTCCTTTCAAACACAACTTCATGGCTGGGAAGAAGGGAAAGTCAGAGGGCGCAAGGTCAGGAGAGTAGGGAGGATGGGGCAGTATTTCATAACCACCCGCCCGTGCTTCTGATCTGACGACATGCGAGTTGTGGACCGGAGCGTTATCCTGCAGGAGGAGGGTACCTTTGCTGATCTTGCCCCGCCTCTTGATTTTGATAGCTTCCCTTAATTTCCTCAAAAGTGAAGCATAATAGACTTCTGTAATTGTGGTACCTTTGCCAGGATATCTGTCATCACTACTCCGTCTTGGTCCCAGAAGACTGTGAGCATGACCTTACCAGTGGAGGGATGCACCCTTGCCTTCTTTGGAGGTGGTGAGTCTAAGTGCTTCCACTGCATTGACTGGGCTTTGGTCTCTGGATCATAGTGATGGACTCAGGTTTCATCCTGTGTAATCAGCCTTTAAAAAAACTTTGACTCATCTTCTTGGCACATCTCTAAATGCATCCTCGAGCACTCGACGTGTTCTCGCTTCTGGAATGAAGTGAGCTACCTGGGAATCCATCTGGCAGACACCTTATGCATATTCAAATGGTCATGAATGATAGTTTCCACAGACCCTGTACTAATCTTGATATCTTGGGCTATTTAGCGAATCATAATGCGCCGATCTTACAAAATGGCAGCCTCAACTTGACGGACAGATGCCTCATCAATGGCAGAAGGGGGACGACCAGGTCTGGGATCTGTTTCCACAGACTTCCGGCCATGTTTGAATCCATGATGCCAGCATTTTACAAGGTCATATGATGGGGCATTATCACCATAAGTTTCTTTCATTTCATCATAAGTCTCCTGTTGTGTGCGTCCGTTCAAATACAAAAACCGGATCATTGTTTGACATTCAACAGGCTCCATTTCACAGCTGACTCAGTTCAAACACCTGTAAAACAGAAATCACAATTAGTTCAGAGCTGTAATTTGCCACATAACCCGTAGAGATATAAATCATTGCACATGCAAAATTTCAGCTAGATCAGACAACTGGAAGTGAGTCAGGGGCATTACTTATTGCACGCGCCTCGTATGGCAAGTCTGGTGTAAGGGGCACAATTCAACTCTATTGTTAAATTTAACATACATCGAGCTTCATGAATAAAAGGACTGATATAAACAAAGAATGAAATATAATTGAAATTACTATCGATAGAAAATTGGCTCTGAATTAATAAATATGAAATTTGCATGAATTAAAATATAATATGCAAGCGTGTTTTACGACAGGGAGACGTCGGGCAACTTGCTAGTATAAGAATAATACTAAAACAAAACAGATCTAATCGGAAAGGCGAAAAAAACAAAAAACATTTTTAAAAAACTGTAATAAAAATAACCCAATTTTTATTACTCTGGTTTTGAGATCCAAACATTTACAGAACTTAAAAATGATACCAGCTCAGCAAAGAATAGATTATAAATTCTATGCACATTTAGAATGCGTATTCATTCTCTGAATTATTGATTCTTAAATTCGACAAAATATGGAAAAGATATTTTGTCACATTAATGCATGTTATAAAATGAAGCAAAAAGTATTTTACTGTATTTGACCAGCATGACATTATTTAACATTATTAAGTAACATTGGTCGATGAGTGGTCAGTTGATCTCAGGTTAATTGTGGATTGCAACGTTGATGTAAGCTTGCATACTGCTAACGTGCCTTTTTAATTGAGTTGTTGAATGCAGTTGGACTTTAAGCAAAGCATACCGAGGTCGAATAGACAACGAAACCACGAGTTATTTATTTCTCTTCTACAGTGAGAAATGTGACACAAGGGCCGGAAAGGGAAGATTAAAGTGTAATCGCACCTGAGTAGGAGCACTCTGACTTGCAAAAAGTGCTTGTGCAGTCTCGTCGGCATTCCCAGGGCGAGGTAACTCAGGCGACTAGCAATAAACTAAACCCTTTATCAAAGAGAGAAAGCAAATCCTGAGAGGGTGGACCTCCTAGAACTGTACAGGACCTAGCCATCAGAGGAAAGGCTATTTCAAAAATAGACTAGACACCATTGGATTTGAGAGAGCCCGACAGGGTCACGGATGAGGCAACACGACGGTTTCTAAAACCGCTGTATTTCTCAATGGTAAACTGGCGGGGAAAATACATGCATACATGCGACGGCACCAGCTTAGGTTGATGGCATACAAAATTTTCGTTATGAATCAAGGAGGATGGAAAGATCGAGGAAGGGGAGGCACCAACCAGACTTTCACTGAAAGACTGTGAGTGTACCGGAATTTAGAGTAAACTTATTGTCACTAAAATTCTAGAGAAGATCAACGTTTGTTGCTAGCGAGAAATCTATGATAAACAGCTGTTGCGAGAACGATAATGATTTGCAAAGACTATCGAAAGAGATGGAGAGTGGATGAAATTAAGAGGCGACCTGTTGTCACTCAAACTCCAGAGAAACAGCGCTTGTTATTACCAGTGAGCAATCATTGATAATTACTTGTGTGAAAAATTGTAGTGAGCAAAAAGAAAAAATTATGAATAAAAATAATTAATTAAATAAATAAATAATAATAATAATAATAATAATAATAATAATAATAATAATAATAATAATAATAATAATAATAGTTAACAAGAAGGAAAAGTCCTGTCAGATTGAAGATCAAGGAAACAGAGAAGTGAAGCAAATATACTGAACTGGCCAGAGAGCTCAAAGGGATATGGAAGATGAAAAAAGTCAAGATAACACTACTAATAGTAGGAGCACTAGGAACAATACCGAAAAACTTTGAAAAAAGAATGGGAGAAATTGGAATCAAAGGGATGGCTTATAAGATGCAACGGATAACAGTAATGAAAACGGCTGCAATATTATGGAAACCCCTTGAATGCGGAAACTAACACACATGAACTACAGGCACAAGCTGGATATACCGAAAATACTACAGATATAAAACGCAAAGGAGCACCACATGTAATCATGAAAATTGAAACTGTATAATTGTAAGTTAATCCCCTGCACCCCTCCATTCCCCCCATTTTTGTGTGGGTGCGTGTGTGTCGCCAAAACTTACGCTACATCAAATAAGCGAGGAGGGTCAAGGAAGATGGAAAGACCGAGAAGAGAAAGCACTAGCCAGATTTCCGCTGGATTAGTGTATAGTGAACTGTGACCTTGGGAGGCTTTTTGCCATCAAATTCCAGTGAAGACCAATGGTCGTTGCCAACGATAAATCAATGGTAAGCGGCTGTTGCGATAACGTTCTCAAAGAGAAATCTTTGATGATGACCTGTGTGAAAACTCCAAGTGAGTAAATAAGAGTGAAACAACAATGCACGAATATGTTATCAATATGCGACCAATAATTGTAAGAGCACTAGGGACAGTCCCAAAGTACTCAGATAAAAAAACTAGGAGAAATCGGAATCAAGGGGAAGACTGAGATTATACAACAGAGAGTAATGCTGAAAACAGTCGAAATTTGAAGGAAAATCATCGAATGCGAAAACTAATCCACATCAGCTACAAACGCTAATCCTATAGAAACTACAACAAAAGTAAAACAGATTGAAGCACACCGCATAGAGCCAAGAAAACTGAAAATCCAAAATTGTAAGTTAACTACTCCCTACCTCACCAAAAAAAGCAGTATTGTTGGCATCGACTGGCGCCACACTAAATAGTTGAGAAGAGTCAAGGAGGGGGTTTCGTTGTTTTGTTTGACGGCATATCAACCCTTTTTGTGTTATTTAATGCCGAATCCAGTTATTTTGGAAATAGTATTCATGTTGCATCCGGTTATTTTGTAGAAGGATTTTATTCTTCAATCTTTTTGTATCTTCAATCGTTAGTATGTAGTGTTTGGTTTGGTTGTTTTATAGTGGATTTTATCGGGATTTTTTTTCTCTGTCCTGCAGGACATGAATGAGTTTTGCAATGGGAGAGGGAAAAGGGCTTCAGTTTTAATGTTTGGTGCATTTTAAGTTGGGAAACCAGCCAGGAAAGTGGGGTAGATAGAAAGAGAAAAAGGAAGAACGAAAACGGGGGGGGTCGGTTTGGGTTTTGCAGAACATAAAGTTTTGCAAAAACAAGTAGAAAAACATAAAGCATCAATGTTAGGTGCATTTCGTTTTAGGAAGCCAATATCTTTAGACAGCCTGATCTGGTAGCATCAGCAAGGAGGAGGAAAAGACTGACAAGAGAAAGAACTAACCAGACCTCCATTAGATAGGTGTGAAAGGGGACTGGGACCTTCGGGAGGTTTATTGCCACCCAAATATCAGTGAAGAGTAATGGTCATTGCCAGTAATAAATCAATGGCAAACAGCTGTTGCGATAACGCAAATTCATTTGTAATGATTATAGAAAGACGTTGAGAGTACTGGGAATCTGGGGAGACTCGTTGTCACTCAAACTCCAGGGAACACTGCCGGTTTTTTGTCAGTGAGCAGTGTCTGATAGTTATTTGTGTGAGAATAAATAATAATAACAAGAACAAAAAATATTTCCAGACAATACGCGTGTGCACACGTGTAAATGAACAAGCAGGTGAGTGAGCGGAAGTCGCAGGATGACTTGCTGGCACTTACTTCCTCGGTGATGGGACCAGCCGCCTTGATTGGGTGAAATGTGCTAAAGTCATTATTCTAAAAAGATAAACGGGGTAAAAAAATAAGAAATAAAAATAAACACGAGCAAACGTACAGGAGAAAACGCACAAACACGTACACCAATACACACACACACACACACACACACACACAACACTCACATAAACACTCACATTAACACTCACATACAAAAGTATATGTAGGTACATAAATAAGAGTACGTATCTACATGCATAAACAAACATACACACACAAACAAGAATACCATCAGCTGTTTCTGTGAGTGTTTAAGCACTGATTTTCCCAAAATAAATTTTAATAATATGAGACCAAAGAATTTAGTGAATAAAACTTAATCGAGCATCTACTACCTACCCCATCCACGCAGCACATGCACCCGGGGAAGCGATGTACCTACGTATCCCACACATAGCGATACATTTGATGTACACAAACGAAAAGACCAAGAACAAAAATAAAATTTAAAAACAAACAAACAAAAAACGAAAAAAAGAATAAAAAATAAAAACTACCCCTGCTGCATCACTGCAGGGAACAATCAGCCTTCCTAAATTAACAATTCCTTTCACCCCCAGATACCCGGCATAGGCATGGATTGGGTAAGCGGTCGAGATAAAAATAATAATAATAATAATAATAATAATATAATGACAAAAGTAGTGAGAGGGGGTTTTCAAAAGCCGCATACAGTGCAGAAATAAATGCTAGGCGGCTTGTCCGTGCGCTTCTTTATGGTGTTGCCTTTTTTTTTTCTTTTCTTTTTTTTTTCTATCTTTCTTTCTCGTTCGAATAAGAAACAAAATAACGCCACCCTCTTAGCGAAGAGCGAGAGGCAAGTGCTCGGGCGTCCGCTGCGTTCCAAACTGCACGCAACTGTAAAAGTACACTCGACATGTGTCACTAAGAGTACTTACATTGTTTATATGTTGCTATGTAGGACAACGTCCGCTGACGTCGCAGTCATGTGATTACCGAGTAAATTGCAAGCGAACAAGCAGACACACCACATAGCGAACGGGAGGATGGTTGAGTGTGTGCACTCAGTTGCATTTATTCGTTCGAGGTGCAGCTGTACGACGCACACTGCAGGGAGATATTAGCAATACTCTCTCTCTCTCTCTCTCTCTCTCTCTCTCTCTCTCTCTCTCTCTCTCTCTCTCTCTCTCTCTCTCACTCTATCTATCTATCTATCTCGCTTTCGTTCTTTTCACCTGATAATCGCTTTAATCTCAAGGTAATCGCTAGGGTTACAACGATATTTCAAGATATAATAAGTCAATACATAGAGACTTTGCGAGTGGTGAGGGAGGGAGTGGGAATACTGTTTCGATAGCACTCTGGAGGTTCCCTTAGTCTCGTTTTCTGACATCTTTTTTTACTGTGATGGTTGAAAAAAGTGTGGAGTCGCCTATAACATTAACATAATATCAAAATATAAAATAGTATTACGAATCTTACATGAACGTAAATTCTAGCAAACTTTCTCTATTCTTGAAATTTTTAAGATGCCAAATTGAAAAACTCGTAATGCTGATAATAACAAATCTGATTTATTTAAATTAATATTCAGTGCCCTGTCAGCATTACCCGGTAGAGGCGCATCAGGCAATTAGCAATAAACTAACCCTTTGAATCAAAGAGAGAAGGCAAAGCCTGAGAGAGTGAACCCCCTAGAACTGCTCAGGACATAGTCATCGGAGAAAAAAAAACATTTCAAAATGGACTAGACTCTGTTGGATTTCGGACACCCAGGGCAGGGCCACGTCTGAAACAACTCGACAGTGTCTAAAAACGTTGTATTTCTCAATGGTAAACTGGCGGGAAAAATATATACTAGGTTGCTGACACAGAAAATTGTCGTTATGAAGGAGGATGGAATGACCGAGGAAGGAGAGCACCAACCAGACTTTTACTGGAAGACTACGAGTGTACTAGAATCATGATTAAATTTATTGTCACTAAAATTATAGAGACATTCAACAGCTGTTGCTAGCGAGAAATCAATGATAAACCGCTGTTGTGAGAACGATAAAGATTTGTAAAGATTATCGAAAGAGGTGGAGAGTTGATGAAATCAAGAGGAAACCTATTGTCACTCAGACTCCAGGGAAACGGAACTTGTTATTATCAGTGAGCAATAATTGATAATTACTTGTGTAAAAATCCCAGTAGATGAAATACTACTACTACTACTACTACTAATAATAATAATAATAATAATAATAATAATAATAATAATAATAATAATAATGGAATATAATTCGCTGACGGACAATTTAAAAAAAAATTGACATATTTACAAAGAGAGGTGTATGAACACTTGTGTAGAGCCATATGTATATATATATATATATATATATATATATATATATATATATATATATATATATATATATATATATATATATATATATATATATATATATTAGCGAGGGCTTTGACCGGGCGTAAAATACGCTTAAATATGATATTAGAATTTGTCCAGATTTCGTATATCTATAAAAGTGAAATTGTCTGAGTGTGTTTCTGTCTGTGTACATTTTCCTACCAAACTACTCTGTCAATTTTCGGTACACAGACTCGAGATTTGACATAAGGGGTATTGAGATTTTGAAAAACCTTTTTAATCGGTTTTCGGACAAAAATTTGGCTGTCAAGGGGTCAAAGTTCACGATTTGACCTTTGAATACACATTATGTAAAATTTCAAATCTTTAAGCCAAATATTTGTTAAATAATTTGGTAGAGACCGCAGAGGTCAATTTTTTAACTTTGACCCCAATTTTGACCCCTTAACATTTACTGTTTTGAGCTCAAATCAAGTTAAAATGTTTGATCCATGTCCAAGTAACATACATCTAAAATTTCAAATCTTTAAACCCAAAATTGACGGAGGAGTTTGGTAGAGTTTTCAACGGTCAAATCGTGAACTTTGACCGCCTGACAGCCAAATTATATATATTAAATAGTGTTAAAGTGAAATGTTTTTCTTTTCTTTTTCTTTTGGGTGTGGGGGGTTATTAGACGATTTCGGAGGAAGCCTTTAAATGTTAAAGTTTACAAAATAAACAAAAATAATGAGTCAAAATTACTATCGTTGTTGCTAAGAATACATACTGATCACATACATGTTAGTAACATCAGTGCGTGCGCACTAAGCTTTTTCTGGGTTTTTTTTTTAATTTATAACTTAAAATTAATGGTGTAACGCATTTCTTTTTCTCTAATAAACTTATTTTAACTGTTTTTGTTTGGTGGGGGGGTGCGTGTTTTGAAAGAGGCACACCTATTAAATGTTAATTTGCAAAAAAAAAAAAATACATTCATAATGTTCACCATGTTTCCTAAAGTATCTATTTCAAAATTCATAATGCTTGGTTTATCAAAGTGGTGGATCCAACTTTATAAAATGAAAAAAAAAAAAGATTGGAAAGTTGATAACGTGCATAAGAACATAAAATTCCCTGAATGTATTATAATAATATGCACAGGCATGGCAGGAAAGAATAGACGCTAAGATAAATATTTTGTCCTTAGATTAGTATATGCTTATTTATATTTACAGATAAGAATAACGGTGAAATAACTTAGAGTATCTCATTAAAATTGCATCTACAAGCATTGAAGCATGACACGAACCAAAGGCGCATGATACCTATCAGAATTTCTGCGAGGACAAATCGTGAATCAATATGAAAGTGGTCTTATTCAACGCAAAATAGCAGGAAAGCTTTCAATACTCTTTTCTACTGTTCATAGAGTGATCGTACAATTCACAAAAAAAGGACAAAGAGTGCACAAAACCGCATCCACGTCGTTCCGGGCCCTTTGAAAAAACCTTGTATCTTGTGAAAAGAAATGTTGAAGAGAATCCTCGGTACAAAACCTCTGATATTGCAACACATGCTCGTAACAGTCCAAGTCAACTGTCATGTATTTTCACAATCCGGGCTACTGTGGTAGAGCTGCGAGAAGGAACCCTCTTTTTTGTTCTGTCAGTATCAAGCGCAGAAAAGATTAGGCTCGTGAAATGGTAGAGAGACCGGTCATTTTCTCTGGTGAGTCACGATTTACATTATTCTCCGACAGTGTAAGGATACGGGTATGGAGGCTCCCTCAGCAACAGTTTGACTTAAAAAGATTGCAGCCAACGCTGTAACATGGGAGTTTCTCGGTTTTGGTATCGGGTGCAATGTGGAGCGATGATCGCTCAAAACCTGGTGGAGTGTGAAGGAAACGTCAATTCTGCTAAACATGTTTCAATATTACATGAAGGACTCCAATACCAATAGGTCCTGGATAGGACCTTAAACTATATCCAGTGATGAGGCCACAGCTTGCGGGCTTTGGGGAGTGTGGAGTCACCCTTTAATTGCCATTGCTCCCAGGTCCACTCTGCCCCGGAGTGATAGTACCTGTTAGGGTCCCAACTATGGGTTAAATAGAAACCGACTTGAAAACAACAAACATATTCTATTAAAACATTTTTCTTCAAAATCTTTGGATTCGGCATTAAATAACCTGAAAAGGGTTGATATGCCGTAAAACAAAACCAACCAAGTGGTAAAAATGAACAATGTTAATTCCTCGTTTATAGAAGATGGAGCTCTTTGTCACTTTGCTGGGACGACACAATATTGGTTGAGACAACATGGGATTAATAAACTTCCATGGGCGAGTCAGTTCCCGGACATGAACCCCATTGAAAACCCTTGTGGCTTATTAGACCTGAACCGTCGCAAAATGAAAAGGAAGCCTGAACTTTTAGCATTATTGCGTTAAACGTTGCAAGAAATTCTTCAAGATGATATTCGTCAACTGATAAATGCCGTACCTAGAAGGGTCCTAGAATTAAAAACAGCAAAGTGAACGTCGACCAAGTATTAGTTATTCAATTTGTGATCATTTATTTTTTTGATTTTGTTCTATAAATTATGTTTGTTGAAATAAACTGTTTCTATGGGTATCTATTCTTTTCTGTCATGACTGTGTAGATAGAAAGGCAATAAAGTAGATGCTTATATTAACTTTTTAACGTGTATAAAATTTGATTTTAAGTTCAAATCTAATATATAAGTTGAAGTAGGCATTTATTGAATAAAAATTTTGTTTTGTTTTTTTTAATCCCACACCAAAGAAACTAAACTAACAATAGAAATAGCTGGAATTTGTACTTACATTTCCTTACACATGTTTGTGGTTGGTCGGTTCCCACACCTATTAACTTAAGAAAGGCAAGATCACAAATGTTAATAGTATTATACAAATCACCGAGTATTAATTTAATAATAGATACAGTTTTGATATTTATCGATTAACTGAACTATTTGCCCTGTTCGTTCACTTTCTTTTCTTTCGTTGTCTTCGTCTGCCCGACATTCGACCCTAGAGACTGAAAGAGAGATAGATAAATAGATACAGAGAAATAGGGGAAACAAGGGAGAGAAGAAAACAGAAAGCCGTGTGTACGTATTCAATATTGCAAACATTTCGTATTTGCCCGTAAGGATCAGTCGATCTCATATACATATCATCACGATTATAGAAATAATATTCCAACGCGATGGTAAAAATGGTAAAAGGTAAAACCAAAACTATTTATACATCCACCAACATTTCGTTTTTCTTTCAAGACTTTCTAGAGATGACTGATTTGAAGAAATAACATAGACGTATAGTATTTGAAAATATTTGGTGCCGTTTCCACTCCTTAAACTTCATCTTGAGGAATGTTAAGGAACACATAAACAGCTTTTCGGTTTTCTTTTTATATATATATATATATATATATATATATATATATATATATATATATATATATATATATATGTAGTCTTCTTTTTATATATATATATATATATATATATATATATATATATATATATATATATATATATATATATATATATATATATGTAGTCTTGGAAGATTTTAACCTTTAAAACTATACAAAAAGTTATTTTTTATAATTCGTTAGAAAACCATTTAGTCAGTAAGTCATTCAATCACCTGCAATCACTGCATAAATTTGCTCTCTCGAATTCACTATAGTACCAGTAATAATTTATTTTTTAAGGGGTCCTCAGTTGTTTACCATGAAACACTGTTTCAGAGATTTAAAAACATATATATATACATATATATATATATATATATATATATATATACATATATATATATATATATATATATAATAAGAATGGTGCAAATAGTATTCCGACGAGGTAGAAAGATAAAAATGGAACAAAACAAGTCACACGTCCATCAACGTTTTGTCTTTATTGTAAGACTTCATCCAGAAGAAGTCTTACAATAAGGACGAAATGTTGATGGACGTGTGACTTGGCTTATTCCTTTTTTTTATCTCTCTCTCTCTCTCTCTATATATATATATATATATATATATATATATATATATATATATATATATATATATATAGATAGATAGATAGATAGATAGATAGATATAAATTATAAATGCTATTTGTGGACTGGAAGACAAATGAAGACTTACTATAAAAAAAATAATTTTTAATGGTAATCGGGTCTGTTTCGAACGAATATCACTTTTAATTCTCTTTACGTTGGGGTGTGGATTCAAATCTCATTTTTTTTTCGCTCTCATAATTTCATTAGGTGGGGGAGAGCAAAGTTGAGGAGAGTGACCCACCCCATCTGAAAAAAAATTTTCCTTCCGCGGACGGGACTCTTCCTCGTCAAAGGAAGTTATTATCAAGAGGTTTCGTCAGATGTTGTGAAAAATAAGATTTAATGGTATGCAAATAAGATCCAATAGGGTGCGGATTTGAGTTTGTGTTGAGATGTAGGCATGAATGGGAAAGGGTTGGGGGTTAAAGGCTAGAAAGAAAGGGATTTGTATGCGTGTGTGATGAGCACCGTCAATCTTAAACATACTAGTGTGTATAGGTTCAAACAGTAGAAGAACGGAGATTTGACTTGACATATCTATGCTAAAAGAGACTTCAGATTTAATCAGTTATTCAGTTATAAAAATGCTTTAATCCCCCACCCTTACCATTTACTCGTATATCAAAACACAGACTTAAATCCGCACCCGTATTGGGTCTTATTTACATACAACCAAATCTTATTTTTCACAACATTTGATGGAACCTCCTGATATTAAGTTTGTGACGAAGAAGACATGATATTTTTATTGCAAACTTTGCTTTCGTATAAGCTGTATCACCTGAAGAGGTCTCTAGTTACTAGTAACTAGCTGACCGAAATATGCTCATGTGTAGCAACATACTTCTCTCTCTTTTTCTCTCTCTCTTTATATATATATGTGTGTGTGTGTGTGTGTGTGTGTGTGTGTGTGTGTGTGTGTGTGTGTGTGTGTGTGTGTGTGTGTACTAGCAGGCCGTCTGGCATTGCCCGGTCGTAAAATACGCTTAAACATATTTTGATTAATGCAGATTTCGTATTTATTATAATACTAGCATTTCAGCCCGGCGTTGCCCGGGTGTTTGGAGGTGTATGTTGAGCAAAAGAAAAAAAAAACGATCAATGTTTTTAACTTTGACCCCTATTATGACCCCTTAACATTAATTTTGGGGGGGCTCAAATCAAGTTATTAAGTTAGATCCATGTCCAAGGAACCTATAGTTATAAATTCAAGTGTTTAGACCCTAAATTGGCGGAGGAGTTTTGTAGAGTTCTCAAAGGTCAAATCGTGGAACTTTGATCCCTTAACAGCCAAATTTCTGGCCGAAAATGAATTACAAAGATTTTCCCAAATCTCAATACCCTCTATATCTAATTTCGAGTCTTTAGACTGAAAATTGACACAGTTATTGCGAAGGAAAATGTACAAACACACACACACAGACATGTTTACTTTTATATATATAATAGATTATATTGGACACAATATATAGTAAGGATTTAAAAAGTATTTTTTTTTAAATAATTCGTGCACCACTACCGAGAATCGAAACCATAACGTTTAACTTACGGTTTACTTTTTCATTTGACGTTAATGCCTGATCTCTGAAGACATGTTTGCTACAAGGCTAAAAATTTAAACATGAAGCAATAGTTATAACGTTACGTATGCATAGTCGTAATGCCGTCGTTCGACCTTCACTTAGCAAATTCGATTTCTTTAATTTTTACATATTTGCACCGATTTTCCCCGGCTAAAATCCAAATATAAAGTTTCGCATGTGTTCGAATATCGAGTTGCATGTCTATAGATCAAAACCTGACAGAGGAGTTTGTTAGGCAAATTGTTTTAAATAAATATATATAGAAAGAAGTTTGAGTTTACTATAACCTTTCTCCATGTAGAATATCTGCATAAATATAATTACACGTAATAGTTAACTAAAGATGATTATCCCATAAGAAAACCGAAAAAAAACTAACAAGGACTTGATTAAGATGAATGTTTAAAATAATATGCAAATTAGCTAGATCTTCTGCAGATGAATGCAATTCTACGACCCATATATAACAAAGTTGTATTTTTTTAATAAATAGAAAAAAAATTAATATGAATATCAATACACAAAAAAAAAACACATTTATAGGAGTATAGATATATATGAATTGACAGATTAATAAAACAAATTATATACCTGAATCCTCAGGAAGATATAATGCGAAAATGCCACACATCTCTCTCTCTCTCTCTCTCTCTCTATATATATATATATATATATATATATATATATATATATATATATAGTAAGTTATGAAAATATATATGGCACGTAAGCTACACGGAATATTCCACGTTTCATTCTCGTGAGAATCCGTCAGGCTGGCGAATGCTCACGAGAATGAACCGCGGAAAATTCTGTGTAGCTTAATCGCCATATATATTTTATAACTTACTATATATATATACATATATATATATATATATATATATATATATACATATATATGTGTGTGTGTGTGTATGTCTGTGTGTACGTGTATGCGTGTGTATGCGCGTGCGTGTGTGTGTTGATATGGATAATGAACTAAATTAGTTTTGTCCCAAATCCTATACTATTTATGAGAATCATTTTATATATATGAAAAGTATGCTTTCTTTATTCAGTTCGAGATTCCTGTTTCACCTGTTAAATGTGACAAGTTCATATATATATATATATATATATATATATATATATATATAGTGTAAAATTTTGTTGAAAATTCAAGGACTCACGTTTTCTTTTTTATAACCTTCGTTTATTTCCTACAAAATTTTACACTATATATGCTCTGCACCTATAAAACAGATACATTGAGCTTAACTCAAAATTAACGGTGACTGGTTTTTAAAATAACAATCTAGACTCGTTAAACGAAAACGGTATACATTGAAAGTAACGATATTTCAAAAACAAACTTTAAAATATATATATATATATATATATATATATATATATATATATATATATATATGTTAGTGTGCATATGTTTGCGTGCGTGCGTGCGTGCGTGCGTGCGTGCGTGCGTGCGTGTGTGTGTGTGTGTGTGTGTGTGTGTGTGTGTGTGTGTGTGTGTGTGATTTACGTAATTCCGTAAGGTGACGTAACACGCGTGTTATGTAATCGCATGACTCATTCGTCCATTTAACTGCATGTACACGAAATGCTTACGTAAGTGCAGATGTTGTAAGTTGTTCGTAATTAATAGTGGATGAATTATTAAACGGTCTTCAGAAAGAAACCAATTAAATCTTAATAAACAAAATTGAATGCTAGGCTCGAAAAAATGAGAGAAAAAAAAACATTGTTTAAATCATTACGTCAAACTTTCAACATCCAATGAACGAGGTCTCACATAAACTGGGCGGTCGATGTTCGCTGTAGCTTCGGGAAGATTTTAAATTAAAATATCATCGACAACTTTCGACATGGTATCCCGAAGACGGAAAAACACTTCTGTGACCTAGTTAGGTTCTGGGGTTTAATGAAGAGCCACACTCTATGGAGTATGCAGATACGGTTGCAAGGTTCGAACCTGTTGCTTACGAATCGGGGGGCGTGTTTACCCGAGTGCTATTTCTTATTGGGTGGATGTGGCAAATACAGTCGTTTGTGCGTCGGTCTCTTCAATGAAAGTTGGCGCAGTGGTACGTTATTTAGCGAACTGAATTATTTCAGGATAGATATTTTACTGGACAAATTATCGTACTCTCTTAGAACGGAAGCATGTAAAGAGTGCACGCGGAAATTCCGAGAAAACCAAAAGTATTCATCCGGGGCTTTTTTTTTTTTTTTTTTACATTCAAGTAAAATAGTAGATTTATTTACGGATTTGTTTTTACTTTTTGTTTGTTTTTATTTATTTACGTTTTTTGATAAATATGCGATTGTATTATTATTATTGTTGTTTAATGTTTAAAACTGTTTCAATCTGTTCACAAGCCTTTCTTTATGTTTTTCTTCTTTTTTTGCAATTTTGAAGCGTTTAAAAAAACAAACTCGGAAGAAAAATGATTAAAAGAACTCTTCGAAATAAAGAATAAAATTCGTGAAAATATTTCTAGATTGAAATGACCAATTAATTTTATTATTAAACTGAACTTTATGTAAAAAAAAATGGATGAATGAATTTTTTTTAAAATAATAATAAAACTATTTTTTTTTTAAATAATAATTCATAACAAATGCAGTAGAATTAAATTCTCTACCGAGATGTATTTTTTAAACGTGGAGAAATAATTCTTAAAATTTTTTTTTTTTTTTTTTTTTTTTTTTTCTGAATTGTATTTCAATGAAATGAGTCTTATGGATGTACGAAAACAAAACTTCCTGGAGATATTCTAACTTAAGCAACCATACTGAAAATAAAAATTTACTTACAATAATACTAATCTGACGTTCCCTCATTAAAACTCTGATTAAATAACACGTAATCGTTTAAGTTTTAAAAAGTTAAGCAAACACATCATTGGCAATTGTTGTTTTTCGTGTATTTATGTCTTTCATCGAAATAAAACTCTTTCATCGAAATAAAATTCTTTCATCGAAATAAAATTCTTTCATCGAAATAAAATTCTTTCATCGAAATAAAACTCTTTCATCGAAATAAAACTCTTTCATCGAAATAAAATTCTTTCATCGAAATAAAATTCTTGAGATGTTTTTTTTCATTAATTTCAACACTTATTGTATTGGCCTGTTAAGAATTTTAAAATTGCTATAAATTATTTATTGCTTTGCTTTTCATATTATTGTTTGTTTCTTTTCTTTTTTTATTCTATTTTATTTATTTGTTTGTTTCCGAATTAACGACAGTTAATTATGTGAAATTTTATTCCATATGCTTTCTTGCAAAACGAAATTATATTTTATTTAAATTTAGTAAGAAATTCAGTTTATTTGGCTTTTCATTTTGCTCCAAGTGTGTCATGTTAGCTATCTTTAAACAAAGCTGAAACATTGTTATCGTTGTTGTTGTTGTTGTTGTTGTTGTTGTTGTTGTTTTGTAATGATGGTCACATCATTGTGTATTTTGCATATTGCCAAGAAAAGCTTAATTATACTAATTGCATTTCTTAACGAAAAGGTGAATCAAATTTATTTTGTCAATCAACCACTGTCTGGTAATATGTAGGTCATTTTTGCATAAATAAATCAATGTATACCTAGTAAACGCTATATTCTATTGAGCACTTGTATATAAACACACTAAGGATTGGATCTTTACCACGTAAATGTAAACTTACCTGAATTGCCATATGTATATATATATATATATATATATATATATATATATATATATATATATATATATATATGAGCTTCCGCCACAACAACTAAGTTGCTCGGAAATCCACACAGATGATTTGTTATAGTGGTGAAGGCTTTGTGTAGAACCATCCACCCTTTTTTGTATTATTACTAACCTTTGTTGGTGCAGACGACTACCACGAGACAGACCATAGAGTAAACCGCAGGCTTTTTTACATCAGAGTGTCCTTCTCCTAGACACATGTCTTAACGAAGACTTGAGGTGTATCTCTCCCAGTGAATTAATGCGCTTCCAGATACCAACCTGGATATTTCTACGAATTGGCGCGTTACATACAGCGCCTAGACATCCCAAATGGTCACCCATTTGGTACTGGCCAGGCTCAACGTTGCTTAACTTCGGTGATCTGACTAAAACCGGCGTGCCAACGTGATTGTGTCGTGTGTGTGTGTGTGTATATATATATATATATATATATATATATATATATATATATATATATATATATATATATATATATATATATATATATATATATATATATATATATATATATATATATATGAAATTGATATTTTAGGCAACATTTTTTTTTCATTTTTTGCATTCAAGCAAACATTATTAAATACAACGGAGGCACTTTTTTTTTTTTTAATTTTCGATTTTTCATATAGTTTGTTTTTATTTCATATCGAAATCGAAGATATTACTAAAAGTTCCAAAAGAATCACGAGCGCTTTCGATTCCACTGTGAATCATCTTCAGGTCGAATTGAAGGAGGTGACGAGGTGAAGGTGAATTGCAGCAAAAGGTGGAAACTAGAAAAATAGAATTCTCAATAAATTCTAGGCAATGATGACGAGTTAAAAAAAATTAAAAGTCTAAAAAAAAAAATCTGAGCTCTAAAATCTAAGCGTCTGTCAGCCAATATTGGCAAAGCTTTTCTCTAGCTCACCTTCACCTCGCTGACTCCACCAATCGAAAGGTAAAATCGAAAGGTAAAATCGAAAGGTAATCAAAATGCTGGAAGAAAAACATCAAATAAATGTCAACAATCGTGCGACAATGTAATTTTCTACCAGTATTTGTTTAATGTTCGATTTTTGAGCGATTATATCAGATAAAATCAGTTGTAAAAAAAAATGTGAATGTCCGTAAAACGTAATGGTAATTTTACGTTGAATTTATATACGAAACTAATTTCTTATTGGAAATTCGAAAATAATTGGTTGTTTTTATTCTGTCTGAAGACAAAGTAGAATCGAATTTGGGGGAATTATTTAGCTAAAAGTGTTAACCTACAAAGTTGTCATCATCACTATCTTCATCATCATCATCATCATCATCATCATCATCATCTGTATCCTTTCTTTCATTTTTTTACAGTAAAACAAATAAATCTAATAACAGACGCAACGTCTATATTTGGGAGAAAAAATAGCAACCTTCTTTTATAGAGGGAAGTGCAGAGGACAGTTAACAGAGATCACCCTCCCGATGTTAAAACCAGTTTTCTAAATAGTAACAGTATTATGTATAAAACTCATTCTTGACTTGGAGACGGTATTTGTTAACTATTCTGTTCCCATGCTGTTTTCTTATTTTGCATACCAATTATCGATTCTTTTGAACTGTTTATGAATATTTTCAAACGACGGACAAATGAAACTCGACTTTGTTTTGAATTAATACCAAATCTTGTCTTACAATTTTTGATCAATTACAAGAAAACATTTGAGAAAATATTTAGAAAAATCTATTTTAGCAATTACGACTCCTCCAAAGTTTATTTTTTTATTTTTTTACATGGAGGTCACCACTTATCAAGGCCCGAAGGCCACTCAGGGATAAGGGTTATTGCGGGTACAGTAATCAATGAGATAGTATTGTAGTAATCATTAGTATTGGGGGTTTTGATAGACTGTCTTACTTAAGGGGGCGGTTTGTCAGGAATTTGTTTATGTTGGACTTGAAGACGTCCAAGTTGTAGTTAGGTGGGAAACAGGCAAGCAGCAGAGAGTTCCACTGGCGTGCAGTTCTAAGAAAGAAGCTTTGCCCATGGAATCTACGTTTTGATTTAGGCACAGATAAAGAGTGGGGAAAATTTTTGACAATGGTTTCAGCTAGACGGGTGTTTTTCGTGAAAGATTGGCGATAGGGGACGAGGGATTGGAGCTCAGACGAGCACCTGCCATGGAAATAGCGATAAAACAGAGACAGGCGCGCAACGTCTCTTCTGTGGGAGAGAGGTTGCAGGGAAGAGAAAAGGGCATCCCCGACTAAACCATTTTTTTACGTTTTGCAACACATAGGCGAAAATTAAACGATGTTTTACTGGAATTGAAACTTTTATAAAGCATTAAATCCTTAATTAAACGTTTAGAATTTTTTTAAAGAATCGGAATCGGTACTTGAATCAGAATCGGGAATTAAGAAAAGAATCAGTAATTGTATCGGAATCGGGGAAAATATTGGAATCATTCCATCACTAATATATATATATATATATATATATATATATATATATATATATATATATATATATATATATATTGTAGGTATTTAATAATTATTATAGTAAATAATTATGTCAGCCCTTTAAGAAACTTGTTTCTTATCGCTGAGCACTTTCAGTTGAATTAAAAGTGGGTCAATTAAGCTCTTACGCGCAGATCATCATATAATGATTAGATCACTCTGACTGACGTTAAAAACATTTAATGAAATAAATGTTTAAAATTCAACAACATCTCTCGCCGTTAATGGTAGCCGAATGGATATGATCCTTGCTAATAGAGCCAGAGATGGCTTCTGTCGCCAGGTTCAAATCCATCGACTGGTGTTAATCGTGACACCCTGCACTGAAGATTCCCGAAAGGATGAAACACTAGTGTCTGTAGGTATTTAATTATTATAGTAAATAATTATATGCATATATATATATATATATATATATATATATATATATGACAAAAGGTCTATATATTCCAAATTTTAAGATGTTGCCCATCTTATCGTTTATTTCTTTAAACATGTTAAAATGTTCAATTCTTGGCAGCATCTGTTTTGTAACGTAGAATCATTACTGTAATTATTATGTCAATTTTTAAATTTATTCGACTCTTCACTCATCAAAAGAATAGGAACTTTAAAACAGAATAAAGGAATATGGCCATGATTACAAAATCCGAAAATCGGAAGAGAACTTGCAGTTCTGTTTTCTTTTAGTTAAGCCATCTTTGAAAACACACACACACACACACATACATACACACACACATACACACACACGTATATATATTGTATAATTATAGAAAAAAATCACGTACTTACTACATCGTCGTCGTTTTTTTTAATATCTAACTACACCTAGATTGAAAATAGGTTGAAAATAGGTCAGCTTACATAGACATCCACTCTTCCCATGAAAACACACGCAAAAGAAAGGGTGAACCTAAGGTTAACTGTACCTTTTTTTCCTGAAAGTGCCCGGCCAGTTGCTGATTAGGATAGGCGCAGTGGAAACTAGGAAGCTGATTGGCTAACTAAAAATTCAATAGCATGTGCGTATATAAAAACGCGCGATAACTACAACTCTTTGCATAAACCTGACCAATTCTCACGAGAATGAAACGCGGAATATTATGTGTAGCTTAATTGGCACATATAGTTTTATAACTTGCTATATATATATATATATATATATATATATATATATATATATATATATATATATATATATATATATATATATATATACGAGCAAACAGTTAATAAAACATGTTACAAAACACTTTGAAATGAGTTAAAAACATATTTAATCTGAAAAGGAAACACTTGATAAGTGGATAGTCCTTAATCCGCGGAGTTTCGAAGAAATACTTTCCTTCTCATCAGAGGGTAGGAATTAGCAAAATGCGGAATCGGATTTTGCATGCAAAAGTATTTGATAAAACAACAAGTAAGTCAAAGATCTTACTTGATAGCAAAAAAGTGAAGCAGAGGGAATATGGTGAAGAAAAGGGTGATTACACGTGAATGGATAGTCTTATTTTATATATATATATATATATATATATATATATATATATATATATATATATATATATACAGGGTGGTCGAAAAGTCCCAGGACACTCTATTTTTAATATTTTAATGGCACAAAGAACCTGGAGGCGAATGGAATTGTGCAAGAACAACGAGGGCCAACATACTGATCCCCTAGACCACTAAATTACTCTAGTTGTTTTCTGCTTTGTTTCTAATAAAGTTCTCATTTCTTTTGTTGAATATATATGTTTTCTGTGTGTTTCATTAAAAAATACTGCGTTTTATTAAAAATACATGTATAGTGTCCTGGGACTTTTCGGCCACCTTGTGTATATATATATATATATATATATATATATATATATATATATATATATATATATATATATATATAATTGCAATCGTCCCATAACTAATATATATATGTGTGTGTATGTGTGTGTGTGTTTAAAATAATTAAAATTATAAAGATGATTATTATTTTTACATTAAAATCCATTAAGATAAGAGAAAGTTCAATATACTTGATAAAGAAATTAAAAAAGACAATTTGATGGTGAAAATAAAAATTGAATAATCTACAATATTTATCTATATATCAAACATTAAAGCAAGGAATTTAAAAAAAAGAAAAGAAAAATACTTAACTCAAATTTTCAAAGGAACACTCTTCTCGTCATAGGATACACATTAGTAAAAAAAAAAGTGATCACTGATGAGCTTGAATTTGAAAATATATCCAAAAAAATGTTGAGAACTTAAATGCATTTTCAGTAGAATTAATAAAAGAGTCAAAGTAAAAAGTCAAATAATTAATTCATTAATAAGTTAATCAATTGTTAAATGATTTTATACTGCGCAAGGATCACAAGGAAGTGTGATATAGCTGGGCTGGACGCTAGGAGTTTCTTGTCAGCCAGAAAACAAGCTAGCAACACAATTCGTTTGTTAGAAAAATGCAAAAAAAAACTGGTAAAATTGGCGGAGAACGCTTTGTTTTACGGTTGTTTAAAAATGGAGCGGAAATTAAAATTTCGTTCCGTTTTAATTTTTTTAGATTGCGCATGCGCCAAAAATCAAAAGTAATTGATAAAATAATAAAAATTAAGTTTAAAAATGGATAGCACGACCATCGACATGTGCACTTGGTGCAAATTTTAAAAATTTTATGCAATAGTAAAATTTTGCGAAGAAGATTTAAGTAAAAGTCTTCTCATTGAAGATGGAGTATTGCTCAGAACAGTCATATGTCCGAAGTGCTAAATTCCGAAAGCCGTTCTTAACATGGAGAGGTTTGGAGTGCCTATTTTGAAAGCCGTTCTTAATATGGGAAGGTTAGGAATGTCTATTCCGAAAGCCATTCTTAACATGGAGGGCTAGGGTGTTTATTCCTAAAGCCGTTCTTAATACAGGCAGGTTGGGGGCGTTTATTTGTTGTAAGCATACCTAAAAAAAACCTATAAAAGTCGACAATTTCAATGTGAGCGGTTAGTTGGACTTATGTCAAAAAAGAAAAAAATATCAAAAAGGTTTACCAAATTGACTTTTTTTGTTTAAAAATTTAATTATTTTCTTTTGTTAAGAAAATTTTATTTTTATAAAAAGAAAGATCTTTCTTTTTTTTATTTAAATAAAATACCATTGCTGAATGTTATTCCTTCGATTACTTTCGATTTTTTTGCGCGCATGCGCAATTTGAAAATATTAAAACGGAATGAAATTTAAATTTCCGTTCCATTTTTAAAACAACCGTAAAACAGAGCGTTCTCCGCAAGTTTTACCGAAATTATTATTTTAGTGTTCGGCTCAGTTTTGACAACTTTACCCCTTCGCTCAGTGCGTTTTGGAAACTGACCGTCATGCGCGTGCGCGCGTGTGTGTGTGTGTGTGTGTGTGTGTGTGTGTGTGTGTGTGTGTGTGTGTGTGTGTGTGACCCGTAGTGTGAATAAATTATGAAGAAATTCAAAAAGTCAGTTAAATTTTCGCATATCAACAATCAATAAAGTTTTATCCTATAAGGTTTAAAAGGCAGAAATTGCAATACAATTTGTGAATGGATTAGAGTTAAGTTCCAAAAATCATGCAATATATATACAGGTTAAAAAGAAAATTTTAATATCAAAAATCCAAAATGTTCATATGGAATCAATATACACATATATATATATATATATATATATATATATATATATAGTGAGAGAGAGAGAGAGAGAGAGAATGAGAATATAAGGGGGTACCAGATTGGTCAATGGGAAAATTATTCCCAACAAGCATTTAGGTAAAAATGCACTTTCGTATAAATACTTGAATTCATTCAAGAAAATATCGCTAACAAAAACAAATAAAAAGCATCCACGTAAAAGTGATACATTTAGTAGTCCGGCGAGGTTAGGCGCATGGTAGAGGTTTAGGCTTCTTATCACGAGGTGCCGATTTCGAATCACGCTAGATTCAGCCACTCTGATGAGTCGTGGACGACAAAACACGTGTCAGTGGATAATTATATTTTAAAATAATATACAGAATATAGATATATATATATATATATATATATATATATACAGTATATATATATATATATATATATATATATATATATATATATATATATACAGAAGCGCATTTGCACCATATCTGACGAAGAGATATTTCTCGAAATATTAAAGAACACGGATATTCTATCAGACCATCTGACACAGGTAATCACGGTACAAATATAAATAAAATTTGTGCATGAAATATACACATGTATTTGTATTAATAAACTATTCTTCGTCTGTTTTAGTTTGTGTCTTTCTGTTACACCTTTGCATTGTACTGCCTTCTAACTATTACATTTAACCACATAATATAAAATGCTTCAAGCAAACTACATTCACCTCTTATAGATTAATCGTTAATTATTATAATGATAAAATTTCTTGGTATCATAAAATGATTCCCGACGAGCCAATAAAAAAAAATAGTTCAATAGAAAAGAAGTTTAAAATGAAATCATTTAAATCTAAAAACTAATTTACATAAAATAAAAGTAGATATTGAGAAAGAAAGAAAGAAAGAGAGGAAGAAAGGACGGAAGAAAGGACGGAAGGAAGGAAGAAATTAATAAATAAAGAAAGAAATTAAGAAAGATAGATATAAAGAAAGAAAAAGAAAGGAAGGAAAGCAAATATATAAAGGGGGGAATTCTGGTTTGTGTGGGGGTAAGAAATAACTAAGAATAATAACAATGCATGGGAGAAAAAGAAATAAAAGATACAAAGGGAACAAAAGAAGGAAGGAAGGAAAAAGAAGAAAAAGAATAGAAAAAGAAGGGGTAATAATATAGGCGTGTTATGCAAGAATCTATCATTTGAATTTCAAAATATTTCGACCATTATATACGCATAAAGACACCTTTAACATATAAGAAAGATGAGAATTAAGTTGTTAAAATGTTTATTTTATTATTAACGGGATTCGTAGAAATTCCACGGAATTAAAAATAATAACAATGTGTAAATATGAATTTATTAACATTTCTATGAAAATAGCATCAATTGTATTTTGAATATAAAACTGACCCAAATGGGATAAATTAATAAATATTGAGATAAATCAATAAATATTGAGATAAACTAATAAATACTAATAAATACTCGAAAAGTAATATTGTGCTACATAGTTCAATACAAATAATAAAATCACATTTTAAGAAATAATCTTTGATTTATTCCTTCAGTCCAGCACCTGTTAGCAAACAATTTTTTTTGTCCTGTTTCTTTGAATGTTCTTTTTTTACGTAACGTTTCGATGACTTCTTTCTCTGATGTAGAACGGCTGTACGTGGAAATTACGGCAAGTTCCTTTCTCACACTATTATAATAATGATCATATATTATTATTATTATTATTATTATTATTATTATTATTAGAAAACGAGTCTGCATCAAAGGGAGGTCACTCTCATATTCATGTCCAGAGATACCATTTCGTGAATTTAACTTTTTTTTTTTAAACAGTTTGGCCTTCAAAAATTGTATTTGGCTTTTTTTTTTTCAAAGCGTAACGTACGGACCAATGAAGGAGCAAGCCGAATAGTATATAGTCAATAAAATAAATTAACGTGAAGAAATAATACATATAAATAGAAAAGGTTAATATGTTTAAAGAAAGGAAAAGTTTAAAAATATAATAACAAATAAAATTATAGTTTAAAGGATATAAAATTGAGAAATGTTTTAATCTATTATTATAAGCAATTATTAGGTTGGTGCAAAAATAATGTCGTTTTTGTCAGATGTATATATCTATATATACGTACAAAAAACAACATTATATTTGCACCAACCTAATAAATACAAAATAGATATAACATTTTTTTCTAAAACGTCGTTAGTTAACAAGTGAAAAATAACATATTTAAATATGAAAGTTAAAAAATATATGAATATAAAAAATTTCAAATAATTTTTGGAAAAAGGAATGAGTTTTAAATAAATATTTATGAAAGAATGATTTATGAAAAAAATATTTTAAGGTAAAAATATAAGAAAAAATATATCTATTGAATTTAAACGAGGGGGCATTTACTATTTAAAAGGAAAATATCACAGATCAAATCTGAATGAAAGAAGTAACTCAATACTTGAATCAATACAAGCCTTAATAAAAATTGCATACGTGTCTATCAAGTATTATTTCTACAATCTAAAATAATTTTTAAAAATTCAAATTTAGTAAATTGTAAATAAGTTAAGACTATAGATTGTGGATTTATTGAAAATCAATTAAAAATGAATGTATTTTTTATGAAAATAAGCATTTATATATATATATATATATATATATATATATATATGTGTGTGTGTGTGTGTGTGTGTGTGTGTGTGTGTGTGTGTGTGTGTGTGTGTGTGTGTGGAAAAATTGATAAAATTGATTGATAGATTAAAAATTATATTTCAAAGGATTTTAATAGATACTTTAAGGAAAAGTTAGATACATGAATGGGATCGCTTGTCATATAGAATTAATAGTAGTAGGAGGTAGTTACTTATTTGAATTTAATAGTTTCCCGTATTTTTAATAGTAATAGTTAACACGTTAAAATTAACTATACTAATCTCTACAATTATATAAATACAACTTTGTCTCTGTGTGTGAGTTCGTTTCTTACAGACTCCGAAACGGCTGAACAGATTTTGTTTAAAATTTACAGAACTTTAATGTATAAGTCTGCGAGTGATCTTAGCTAAGTTTTGTCTCGGAATACCCCCGATAATTATCGATAATCGATAATCGAAACCGCTATTTTAATTTATCTATAATCAGTAAAGGCATTTTTTCCATGTCGTCGCTAAGCAACAATGATAGAAGAACGGGCCGTGAAAATTCTACTGTGGGTAAGTTGATAGCTGTTTTTTGTTTGTTTGTTTGTTTGTTTGTTTGTTTTTTGCATGACATAGTCTGTAGGTTCAAACTCCGCACGTAAATTTATTTTTTTTTCATTAAGTGCAAAAAATTTTATTATTATTTTACTTGAAAATTTGCGTGTTTTTTTTTTGTATTTTTGTTTGTTTGTTTGTTTGTTTTTTTTTCTTTCTTTCTTTTTGGTTTTGTTTTGTTTTTTGTTTTTGTTTTGTTTTTTTGCATGATGTTGTATGCAGGTTCAAACTCCAACAGAAATAAGTTTTTTTTCCGTTAACTGAAAAGAAGTTTATATAAAATAATTGTATAAAACAAACAGTAGGTTCTCTAGAGTGCAATGTAGAATAACATATATTTTGGACTAAGTTACTGCATGGAGACATGTAAAGCTTTCTCCCGGGCGATTTCACGGATTTCGATGACAATAAAAATATTGGAGTGTGAAATATTCGTTGATCATCATTCAATCCCGGGCAACGTCGGGTCTTCCTGCTAGTTAAAAATATTATTTTTTAAAACTGACTAATTAATTATAATTTAAAAAATAAGTAAGGTAACCGGGAGCAATTCTATTGAATGTCCAGTTAAAGGAAAGTAATTCAGCAGTGAATTCTTCTTAAGGTTTGTTGGTGAATTCCCCTCAAAGTACTGAAGCTGTCTCTGTTGATACACTGACACAATCTAGAACCACCCTAACCCTAATCTAACCCTAATCCAGGGCCATCCTAGGATAAGCACTTCGAAGAAGTATCCGACAAAGACCACTGCCCCACTTGCCCTATTTGTGATCATGAGATCAAGGAGGAGTGTAGGAAAACGCGTGTGCATAATTCAACGGGTCAGTAGTGGCACGAAATTAATGAAGAAGAAAGAAACAAAAATGGCTACCTTATCTCTTTATATGCCTGCAATGTTCCCACCTGATATGCAGATGAGATGCTCCTGGTTGGGGATAAAAGAGGGTTGATTTTTCAGAGAGAAGGTTCATTTTTGAAGTTGTATTTTGAAGAAGTAAGTTCGTTCAGCAGAAGTGCTTTTGGAGTTGAGAGAAAGAGTGTTACTTATATAGACGTGTGGAACTCAGCCATCTTTATGTTTGCAGTCATGTCCTCGCTGCTGTTCTAAGTTGGTTATTTACTGTGAGTTGTGTATAAAAACATGAAAGTTAAAAAGTGTTTTGTCAGATGAACATTGGGAAATTCCATACAGCTCAGATATAGAATTTCCGAAAGTATCCCAGCACACACACTGATAGGTGTACGGAATGAAACAGGCTTTCCTTCTACATATACATAACCCTAACCCTCCCGCAATTTCCTACAAGTGAATTTGTCATTATTCTATATTTTATTGTTCACTTTGACTCACAGAATCTGTGCATGTCTATTAATAAAGAACCTTTTTCCACGTTTCCTTAAGTCAAACTGATTCTCAGCAGACAACATCAAGGCAGGGTTCAAAACGTGTAGGGTAATGCCGTGAGGTCCTACATAGATACCACCCTCTGTGCATGAATCTGCAGAACTGTTTGATCGACCTGCACCCTCACTAGCATCAGACAACGTGGCACCCACATCCAGTCAGACATCAAGTGCAGATATGCTGTGCTTTGAACATCAAGTGCAAATGTGTCTTCCTCATCAGAACCGGTGCCTTCCACATCAACAGATCGCCCACCCTCGTTTATTCAAATGTCTACAATGACTCCAAGTCCAATCAAGAAAACTATAAAGAATTTCTTCATGAGAAAGTTGACACGTATGCTGACTAGGCCTGAAAGAAAAAATGATGCGAACAGACTAAGGGCCATCAAAAGGCAGTATGAAGAGAGCCTGACTTCAGTTGAATGTCTGCAGTTACTTCAAAAAAAAAAAGAAAAGGAAGAAATAAAAGGAGGACAGAGTCTCGAGGGCGAGGTCGAAAGGCAAGAAGAAAGACTCAGAATACCGGTCAAAAGTATGTTCTAGATAGCAAGATACTGATACCCCAAAGGCAGACGTTGACATCACAAAGCTAAAAAAAAAACAAAAAAAGTGATTACTCAGACAGTTATGACGACCCTGATTGGATTCCTTCCAAAGCCAAAAGAAACATTTTTGAAAGTTCCTCTTCTGCTATGAACCAAGGTTGTGCAGTTTGTCTTTTGTCAGAGACAATTGACAGTTGAACAGTCTTTCTGCGCCTTTCTCTTTTCCAGTCCTGTCTATGCCTGTTCTATACTGTTAAATGATTTCTCAGTTTATAGGGTGGCTTTTTTTTATTTTAATTTATATATATATATATATATATATATATATATATATATATATATATATATATATAAGGGCGACCAGTTAATGGTAAATCGTAAATAATGTTAGGCTCTCGTCAGCCATACCATTAACTGGTCACCCTTATGTTAGGCTTGAAACCGACAGTAGCAATGTTTTTCTGACCTTTTTTCTGTACATTTAAATAAATAAAGCTCTTATAACGAAAAAAGGTTTTTCTTTGTAATCGAGCACTTTGTTGGAATTCTTTCCCAAAAACACTAAACATATATATATATATATATATATATATATATATATATATATATATATATATATATAAGAACAAACAGTTAATAAAACATGTTAAAAAACACTTTAAAAAGAGTTAAACACATATTTAATCTGAAAAGGAAACACTTGATAAGTGGATAGTCCTTAATCCGCGGAGTTTCGAAGAAATACTTTCCTTCTCATCAGAGGGTAGGAATTAGCAAAATGCGACATCGGATTTTGCATACAAAAGTATTTGATGAAACTACAAGTAAGTCAAAGATCTTACTTGATGACAGAAAAGTGAAGCAGAGGGAATATGGTGACGAAAAAGGTGATTACACATGAATGGATAGTCTGCTGAAAGGTAAATAATCCAATGACGGTAAAATCCAAAAATATAACTCCAAGAAAGTTAATTGAGTTTCCATTTGCACAAGTACAATCCAAGGAAATCACGTAATTGGAAGACGGTCCAAAGTAATCCAAAAAGCCGAAATCCATAGAATAATACAAAAATATGTACAAAGAAAAGAAAACGGAAAAATTCCAATAATATTAATAAAAGAAAAATAAGATATGCTTTTCACACGACTGCCGAGACATAATAAGAAAAATCAGGGAAGAAGAAAGGAAAAAAATTAAAAGGTGATAGAATTAAATATAAGATAGAAAAGCAAATGTCAAACTGACCCAGACAAAAAAGGATGTTAAAAGGCGCGAAAAAAATTTATTTATTTTATATATATATATACATATATATATATATAAATTATTTATTTTATATATATATATATATATATATATATCTTAGTGTGTGTGTATCATTATTACTATTATTACTAGAATTATTATCTTTATTATTATTATATATGTGTGTGTGTTAGGTTGACAAGAAAGTTCTTACAGTTTTTAACTATTAAATTCAAACAAAAATCCATTGATCAAAATAACCATCATCAGAACCAACACGTTTTTTCAACGTAAAACAAATTTATGCCAGTAACATAAAAAAGTAATATAAAAAATTTCTGCTGGTGATAAAGTTGCTGAAGGCATGTTTGATATCGCTAAGGTTTTTGAAGCACGCAGAAAGTTGTCGAGACACTTCAAAATGTGGTAGTCGGTAGGTGAGAGGCCTTATAAGTATGGCAGATGAGACAGAGTTTCGTAGTTCAATTCGTTCAACTTCTGCTGGGTCGGTTTAGAAACGTGCGGTCGGAAATTTTTGTGGAGGATAATTGAACCTTTTCTGTTGACTAATGTTGGGTGTTGTTGTCAAAGTATTTTATGCATTTCATCCATTGACAGTTCTCCGCCATAATAGTTTCCCTTGCATTTAAAAAACTGTAATGGATAAGACCGGTCGCAAATCACCAAACAATCAGTGTGACCTTCTTTTGGTGCAACTCTGGCTTCGGGAAGTGTTGTTGAGCTTCGTCGGCGTTTAACTACTGAGCTAAGCGTCGCCAGTTATCGTAAAGAACCCACTTTCATCGCAAGTCACAACCGGTTCGAGAAACGAATCGTTTTTGTTGCGTAAACGAATGAAAGCTGACACTTTATAACGGTGTTTCTTTTGTTGTCGCTCTATTCGGGGGGGGGGGCTATTTCTCAAGACGTTTTGTCGTTCCAATCCCTCTCAAGTTGGTTGGAAATCGTCGTATACGTTACGGCTTATTCAGAAACGAGTTGAACAGTTGTGCGTTTATTGGCTTCGACAAGGCTCTTAATTGATCGTTGTCAACATCCGATGGCCGACTGCTATGCTCATCATCCTCAAAACCCTCGTCACAGCCACAAAATTTCTTAAACGACCATTGTGCTGCGCGTTCAGTAGTAGTGCCAGAGCCAAACGCTTCGATCTGTTTCCGCAGCTTTTCGGCCTGGCTTAAATTGAAATAAAAAAAAATGTGCGAACGGGCTTTTTACCATCTTGCGTTCAACGACATAATTGTTTTAACACGATTGTAATTTAAACGATTCGATAGAGCATAAAAACGCACTTTACAATATATAAAGTAAAGGTATTTATTTGAAAATACATCATTTGAAATCAAAAATAAAAATTCTGCAAGAACTTTTTTCTCAGCCTAATATACATATATATATATGTGTGTGTGTGTGTGTGTGTGTGTGTGTGTGTGTGTGTGTGTGTGTGTGTGTGTGTGTGTGTGTGTGTGCAATTCAATATTAATTTATGACCAGAATAAACTCTTCTTAGGATATATATATATATATATATATATATATATATATATATATATATATATATATATATATATATATATATATGTCAGCAAGTGTTTATTCAAGAGCGTCTGATTGAACGCGACAGAGTTTTTCTTTTTCTGATTTTTTCTGGATATATTTTCAATTTGCCGAGCGGTCTTTTTAATTTCAGCTGGCATGTTATATAAAATGGCACCCAAAAGTTGTTTTTCAGCCATATTCTTCTTAAACGCTTTCTATCGGTGCATCAGGAGCAAGTGTTTTTGTTTTCGTTTTCTTTTAATTTTCCTTGAAGGCTTGGTGTATTTATAATTTATATATATATATATATATATATATATATATATATATATATATTAAATTTAGTTATTTGAACTTTACATAATGTAAACTGTTAGGTAATAACATCTTACATATCCACAAAATAGTTGTTTCTGGTCATGAATGCAAATTGAAATGCATTTCAACTTTTTAGTCTGGTTAGTGAATTTTTATGCAACGAGGAAGCCTCCTCATGAAAATCGGTGATATTTTGTATATCATCGAAATGGATGTAATGCACCCGTCTGGAATTATTTTTAAATATGGAATACTATTAACATAAATAATATTTTTTTAAAGGGTTCAGACGAATTTCAATATATCGCGAGCAAATAATGTGCATTACATGAAGATGTTTTACATCAGTGAACGTGAAAACATCATCTTTCAAAAAATCCGCCATTTTCTTCTCGCTTTATTTTTTCTTTCTTAATGTAATTAACATCGAATACAGATTCGTTTCAATGCTCATCAGCGCAATGACTTTACTGACATGTTTACTTTTCTTTTTTATTTTACAGAATTGTTTGCATTCCATATGGTTTCTACGTTGCAAAATTTGTTCAGTTTGTTTTCCTAATCCAACTATGAAATAATTGTGGAAGGTAATCTTTTTCTCGTCCCTACAGCCTCTTTCACATGGAAGAGATGTTGTTTGCCCCCCCACCCCACCCCTCTCTCTCTCTCTCTCTCTCTCTCTCTCTCTGCATTAAATAACCTGAAAAAGGTTGATATGCCGTAAAACAAAAACAACCATCTCACTCTCTCTCTCACACACTCACTCACTCACTCACTCACACACTCTCTCTCTCTCACACACACACTCATTCACTCACTCACACACACACACACACCCTCTCTCTCTCTCTCTCTCTCTCTCTCTCTTTATTCTATCGTTATGCTAATCGTAGATGCTCAACAGTGGTCAAATTACTGATGCCCCATGTAAAACGTTCAAACCAAGAACTCGTCTAGTTAGAATTGCGGTAAGGAACTCCCTTTCTCTCTTTTCCTTCTGTACAAGAAAATCAAAGATAACCTCTGTGAACAAGTTTTAACAACGATTACCGATTCCGATTCTTTATAAATCTCTAAATATTTAACTATAGAGTTGTTATTTTCCCCGATTTCTGTAAAAAAAAAGAAAAAAAAACACTTGTTAAATATGCAGATATTCTCCTAAACGTGAATTTACACTTGTGGACCATGATCTGTAGATTTTAGCTTTACTGGTAATTTAAAATCAATATATATATATATATTTATTATTCTATCATTTATTGCCAGCATTGGAAGATTTTTCTTTAAACAAAATAAAATCAAATAAAAAAGACAATTAAAAGAATCGTTTTGGCATCGGAAAATAGGCACCAACTTTTCTGATTACGATACCGATTCCGATATCCCCAAATTTATCGATTCTTTCGATTCCCGATTCCGATTCCGATTAATCGTCAAAACACCAATATATGTATATGTGTGTGTTTGTATGCATGTATACATATATACATACACACACACAATCAAATATACTATCAGGCCGCTCGGCGTTGCCTGGTCGTAAAATATGCATAAATATTATATTTGAATTTATGCAGATTTCATATTTATTATTATATTGTACCTAATATAGAGTAGTGATTTCAAAAGTTTAAAATATATGACTTGTGTGCCATCATCTAGAATCGAAGCCAAAGCATATACCTCCCCAATCTTATTCCTTGCCGTCTGACCTAAATCCATAAGAAACTTAAGAAATAACGTTGTTAAAGATATAAATGTATGTTTGCATATGCGTAAAAATAACACGTTGAGTTGACTTACACCTACAAAAATCAATTAATTATTAATTTTTACCTATTTTAGCGGTTATTTTTATCAGCTAAAAAATAAACCGAATTTGTTCCACAGTCCAAATCTCCTATATATCATGTTTCAAATATGTAGACCAAAAATTGACACAGTAGTTTGGTGCAGACCGTTTCTCATATAGTGAGACAAGGTCACTTTTACAGGATGACCAAAAAAAAACAAAAAAAAAGAGGCCATCTAGAACATATGCTGTAGAACGGAGAAAAAAAAAGAAAAAAAGGCCAAAGACCCTAGTGTTTTGATGTGATCTTTTGAATATAATAAACTAGTTATGACCAAAGTTTCATTCCATTCGGACAAAACACTAAAAACGGGGCCTAATTATAGTTGGGGCCCGTTTTTTATGGGTCACCCTGTATATGTACATTAGCAGATCGCCCAGCGTTAACCGGTCTTAAAATATGCTTAAATATATTTCAATTCATGCAGATTTTGTATTTAATTATTATAGAACGAATACTCTATTGGTTATTATATTGTACCCAATATATATATTAGTGATTTCAAGAGTTAAACAAAAATGACTTGAACGTATGAATGTATATTGGCACATCCGTGGAGAATCCTTTTAACTCGAGTTACATCTGCCAAATTCATTTTTTCTGTTTTCAATCCTGATCTCCTTTGCAGTTTCTAATAGAACGTTCGTCGGTCTGTCACGTTTTAACTTGTCCTCGTTAGTGGAAGTAAATACATAAAGACTCAATAGGTTTAGAGGAGAAGGATTTATTTAGAATCCTTTAATGAAATCCAAAATCTCGTTCGTATATAATTTAACTTTCGGAATCAGAGATTATTTTTACTGAACATTTCACACGCACACAAAAAAAAAACAGGTACATTTGTATCATTGGTGTCGCATAAGATAACCATGTAAGAATACCAGGTGTTGTATATGTAACATAATGCGGACGGTTATATGCAAATAGCCGTGAGAGAAATGAAGAAATAAATGTCGTTGTACAACAAAAAAGCGAGTTGAAGTTTTTTCCTATTCCTTTGTCTACTTTGCGACTGAGGCTACAACGTGTTGGATAAGTTTGTAATTTGCAACAATATATATATGTGTGTGTGTGTGTGTGTGTGTGTGTGTGTGTGTGTGTGTGTGTGTGTGTACTAGCAGGACCCGTTAACTGGCGTTGCCCAGAAAAAGCCTGCCGCTTCTCCCGCAAAAAATTAAACTATGGTTGTTAGTGGTCACTGCCGTCCCTGAACAATTGCAAACACTGGCGGCCGTGGCCGAAATTAAATAATCTGTCTTTCACTGGCGATTAGTGTTGGTTTGGGGCGATAACATGCAGATACTGTTTGAATTTAAAAAATAAAAAAAGCAATTAACGGAATGCGTAAACTAGTAAGAATGAATAAAATTACGAAAACATAGTCCATTAGAATAATAATGGAAAGTAAAACAGAAGTTTTACAAGTTAGGGATTCTCGCTGTATATGAACTGTTTAGAGTGATTGAAATCAGTGGTAGCAGTGCTAGCTGTTTCCGTTTGTTGTTCAAGTCTTCCTCTCCTTTTCAAGTCTTCCACCAAAAGTATTAAATTTAATTCCAGTTTTATGTCGTATTTTTAACGTGTAAAACAATTACGACTTTTTCCACATAATTTCTTTGACTATTATGACCAGGTTCAACGTTGCTTAACTTCAATGACCCAGCGTGAACCAGTGTGTAAACATGATTATGCCCTATTATATCTGAGAGTGCATACACATGACTTTACATATGTAAAGATCTATATGCGTGTAAAGGTGTATGTACACACACATATATATGCGTAAGTATGTGCTCGGTTTTATCTCTATATATGCAGCAGGGTTAGATATCTAATAAGATAAGGAAAATACATAGATTAATATACAAGGTGGAACAATAAAATTGTCGCCCCAGAAAAGACGTATAACGAGCGAGTTCGGAGATGCGCCGCTGTACAACTCATGCTCTCTACCGATCCCAGATATGACAACAGAACTATTGCCAACACCCTCCAAATGTAAATCCGAACAGTTTAAAATTTGAGGTCACAGCTCAATGCATCGGACGACCACTTTCTTTTTACATGGATGTCACCACTTATCAAGGCCCGGAAGCCACTCGGGGATAAGGGTTATTGCGTGTACAGTAATCAATGGGATAGTATCGTTGTACTCATCAGTATTGGAGATTTGATAGAGTGTCTTACTTAAGGGGGCGGTTTGTCAGGAATTTGTTTATGTTGTACTTGAAGACATCCAAGTTGAAGTCAGGTGGGAAACAAGTAAACGGAAGAGAGTTCCACAGTCGTGCACTTCTGAGAAAGAAGCTCTACTCATGGAATATACACTTGGATTTAGGCACAGATAAAGAGTGGGGAAAATTAATGACAGTGGTTTCAGCCAGACGGGTGTTTTTCATGAAAGATTGGCGAGAGGGGACTAGAGATTGGAGCTCAGACAAGCACTTGCCATGGAAATAACAATAAAACAAAGACAGACTCGCAACGTCTCTTCTGTGGGAGAGAGGTTGCAGGGAAAAGAAAAGGGCATCCCCCACTAAGCCACGAAGTCTATTTTGTACTCTGTCAAAGCAGGATAGGCTGTTTTTAGCAGCTCCTGCCCAGATATGGCAGCAGTACTCCATCCTTGGACGTACTTGGCTTTTATACAGATAGAGAATTGCATCAGTAGTGAGATATCTTCTAGAGCGGTAGAAGGATCCCACCATTTTCCCAGCTTCCTTGGCAACAGACCTGATGTACGTGTTCCATGTCAGATCAGGAGTAAAGGACAAACCCAGAAGCTTGTCAAAACATGAAGCCTCCCCAAAGGAGAGCCATCCACTTCAATTTTTGCCAGATGGGGATCAGAGCGTTGATGATGTAAAGATAGAAGCTTGGTTTTGGATGCATTAAAAGTAACCAGTCACCTCTTCCCCCACTGTACCACGCGTTCAAGATCAGAGGAAGAGAATCAGAGAGAACTTTGTCATTTACAGCCTTTGATGTGTTGCCATAGATGGTAGGGTCATCAGTATAGATGTCAACGAATGATTTAAGTATGTGTTTTGGGAGATCATTGATGTAGATCAGGAAGAGAGTTGGGCCCAGGATTGACCCCTGAGGGACTCAAGCATTAATACTGTGGGCCTCTGATTTCTGACCATCAACCACTACTCTTATGAACCTATCGGAGAGAAATGATTGAATAATTGAGAAAACATTTCCAGTAATACCCTAGCTGGAAATCTCGTAAAGTATGCCATATCTTATCGAAGACCTTCGATATGTCAAGAGCAATTGCCCTGGAAAGGAATCCTTTGTCAAGAGATTCACTAATCCTATGAGATATAACCGTTAGCACATCTGCTGTAGATCTTGCGGAGCGGAAACCATATTGCATGTCACTAAGAAAGTTGTTTTTGCTGAGGTGATTGACTACTTCTTAATTTAATATGGATTCCAACAACTTACTCATGACACACAGGAGACTTATTTATCTGTACTGAGAGGGAGATGACTTTTCGCCTGAAATTTTAAATACAGGGCATACTGATGACGTTTTCCAGGGTGTTGGAAAGCACTTCTCCTTAAAGAAACGTTTAAACAGTTTTGTAATTATGGGGGCAAGTTCTGTGTTGAGCTTTTTCAGCACTATAACTGGAATGCCGTCAGGGCCAGTTGCTTTACTGGAATCAAGGTTCTTGATGAGCTTGGCAACCTCACTCACAGATGTTTGTATGTTGCATAGCGTGTTGTCTGTTATAGGAGGAAATACTGGGATTTGATGGCCTTGGTCGCATAGGATAAAATTAGTTGCAAAGTTATTAGCAAATAGTTTGGCCTTATCTGATGCTGACGAGATGACCTCAGGTCCATTGATGATAGTTGGGATAGAACGCACGCTTCTGTTCAGGATCCTGTTTGCTATTTGCCAAAACTGGTGGGAACCAAGCTGCTGTTCAGCTACTTTGGATTTAACAGACTGGGCATATAGCTCTCTTGCATTTTTTATTACTCTTTTACAGTGGTTGGTGGCAGTCCTAAAACAGCTTTAGTCTCAGTACATCTATTACGTTGGTAGCTATGGAAAAAGTGATTTCTGTGCGCGATAGCAGCAGCACATTCTGGGGAGAACCATGGCTGGCTGTTAGGTTTTTGTTGGAATTTTTTGGATGGTATGAATCGGTCTATTCCTACAATTAACCATTCGGTCAGGTCTGATACTATAGAGGACACATCCTTTTTAAACATGGAATGCAGAGGTAGATCAGATATGAATGTACGGAAGCTATCCCAGTCAGCCATAGAGTATCGATATACAGTACGGTGGAGAGGTACGTCTGAGGACTTATTACATTTCATTTTTATCTTAACTGATACAACGGAGTGGTTGGGGGATCCCAGAGGAGATAGAACCGAACATGAACATAGCTCAGGGGAAGTTGTGAGACAAAGGTCTAGAAGGCTTGCATATTGACCGGTAGTATCGGGCACACGGGTGGGTTCGTAAATAATCTGAGTGAGGTTATAGGCAATGGCAGAATCATGACAGAAACCTCCCCTCATCATCTGTCTTATTTGAGTTCGTCAGCCATTCCACATTATGGACATTGAAGTCACCGCAAATGTGAATGTTAGCCGAAGGATGAGCAGACAGGATGTGGTCAATTTTCTCAGATATACTCTTAAAGATATTAACCCCACTGTTGTGGGGGCGATAGAGGACAAATATAAATGCAGCGGTGTAAGCTGGTGCACATATAAGGTAAATTAGGGTCTTCTCTGAAGATATCCCTACCACATGGAAAGCCATCTTTAATGTAGACACATACTCCATGCTCATGGCGATCTTAGATGTTGTTAGAGTATCCCATAATTATGAACTCATCTAGGAAAGTGGTCGGCCCAATGCCAGTTTCACTTAGAAAGAATATGTCCAGTGTTTACACCCCTGGAAGGTTGGAACGTAGACCCCTAATGTTGGAGAAGGAGACATGGTAGTATGGGGTCTACGTTGAAGGATGGGGCTCTAGGTTTATTCGTGTTTTTTTTCTGGAGATTTGTCATGTTAAGGTTTTGGGATTTGTGGAACAGTTCGATAGACTTGGTTGGAGCAGGACAGAGAGGGAAAGTAAGAGAGAAAAAGACAGGAACATTTTTTGTAGCACATGATAAGGTCAAGCCGTAACAATTACCCACTAGTATTGCATCGAGAGGTCCTACCAGAAACTACTGCATGGTCCAGAATCCATTCACTAAACGGCAATACAGCAGCCCCGGTACTTTGCACCTGCTTATAGGACAGCCTGCTTAGTGGTCAATCCAAGGTTCGGGTCCCTGGATATCAGGCGGATAACGTCGGTCCAGATGAAACGTTTACCTCCAGCACTCTTACTAGTGACATGACCACAAGGATAGACATAGAAACAGAAAAGTTCCGACATCTCTGGCTGCTGTTCACGAAGTACTACTGACCTGGAAAGCAGCTTTTTCTTCACCCTCTCAGAAAAATCACTCATTTGAAATGAGGACTGAATGACAAAAAGGAGAAGCGAGAGTTGCTGGAGCTGCCGATAACACATCCACATGCATTATCTACTCTCCATTAAAAAAAAAAGATGAGAAGGACTTATTAATGTCTCCTTAGTATAAGTCCTTTGCCCCATTCCCAGTTTAGGATATTACTTGAAGATACTCCTCTCCCATATTAATGCATGGATACTTTTTGCATGTATTTGTATTAATTTACATTTGGAGAACTCGTTTAAAAACTGGTTAAGAGTAATACCTTTAGGGTTACGTATTAAGTTTAGACTAGCTAAAAGTAATGCATACTGTAGAGAAAAAAAAGCCGCGTGTTTCTGAGTTTAGATAATAGTGCATGTATCATTTGAGAAATGTTCATATTCATGGGAGATTTTTTTTTATCGTTTTAAATATAAGAAAAATTATTGGTTAATAATAATATATTTGACAAAAAAGATTCAGGAAAAAAATACATAAAAAGAAAACAAGATAACTACAGTTAAAATGTTTAGGATTAAAGTCAAAGCTGGAATAAGGAAAAAATAAAACAAAAAGTTTGCAATATATAAATGTTAGTAGACTTCAAAAGTTACGGATAGAAAGATTCCTTATCTTTGTGTCCAGGGAGCTTGACTTAGCCTTCTTGAGTTCACAGCGTAAGAGAGGGAGATGCTAGCCAACCAGTCTGGTTTTATGCCGGTACTTAGAGGGTATGTTCGGTGGCGGTAGTGGTGGTGGGCGAATCTTGGTGAGTTCTATATTTTTATTTATTTAGAGGTGGTGAAGCGGAAGCCCCAGTTTGAAGACACCCCTCAGGAAGATATGAATCAAGGATTTCATCGAAAAGGTCCAGCCAATCATGTATGAAACCCCCTAGCGGCCAGCAGATTGTCAGAGAGATTTAGGGGGCTTACACACAATAGTGAATGCATGTGCGAAAAAGGACTTGAAATGTAGGTCCTACAGGCGCCAAACAAACCAGATCTTGACTGAGAAGGCAAAGTTCGTCAGGTTGCTCATGCCACCTCATATCTTCGAGGTCGTCTTGAAGGTCAACACCAAAGTGCTCACAAATCCTAAGATACCCAGGCTTGGCTTTGGAAGGAGTACTACGACTTTGGATCCTTCTTTCACTGTCCCTCCTCCTCCCTCGACTTGAACCCGTTTGGTCATACGTCGAGAACATCACCACATGACCTCTCACAACATCAAAGCCAGCTTTGATCGCAGCCATCCCTCGAGTATTGCCGAACTCTCGTCAGTGCTTGTAGAAAAATACATGCTCCCAGTTCCGGACCTATATCGAGGCGGTGATTGAGGTGAAAAGCGGCCACATTAAATAGATAGCTCTACTACATAATCAAGTTACCTGAATTGATATTTTCAATAAAAAATTTTACAATAAATCTTTAGTGTTGTTTTCTTTAGGGAGATAATAAATAAATAATTGAAAATATTATATATATATATATATATATATATATATATAAAGTAATCAATTTATAATACATTTAAATAGGTGTAGAGAGATAAAGTAAATATGTATATATAAATATATATATGAGAAAAATAACATGCAAACATGTATGCATACGTATACATGTATATGCACTTGAAATTTATATATATATATATATATATATATATAGATATATATAGATATATATATATATATATATATATATATATAATAATGCAGAAGGTAAAAGAAAAAAGTAGATAGAAATCTAAAGATATATTAAAAAGCGTTGTTTTTTTTTGTTTTTTTGTTAGTTTTAGATTGAATTTAGGGAGGCATAATAGAAGCTCGTTTTTTGTTCAATTATATTTTTCAGTGAACTATGTGAGATGGTTTGATTAATCGTCGTGTGCACTTGCTATGCATACGTTTAATCAAACCTCTGCTTTCACCCTTGAAAAAGCCTGCCTAACATTTGGGAGAAACGTTTAATTTCAGCTTTTCTTTTCTTTTCTTTTTGTCTTTTTGTTTCAATCCATAGCACATATGTAACAAAGCAAAGATCCACTTTGTCAAACGGTTGTCTTAAAGTCTAGCACAAAAAACCCTATATGCAAGCTTTTGCAATCATACGAAAGCATGCATGCGTATAGGGTTTTTTGTGCCCGACTTTAAGACAGCGCAACTGTTTGACAAGGTAGAACTTTGCTTTGTTTTTTTTTTGTTTTTTTTAGTAGATTGTTCACATTTCGCAGCCACACCCAAACTTCTTTGGCTTAAAGATCAGAATACAAATTCATTACTTTTAGCTTCTAACGACAGCCTTCGGCTAACAGTTTACGACACGTAAATGCAGCGCAAAGACATCACGCCCATTAAAATTTAAAGCTATACCCGGCTCAACGTTACTGCGCGTTCATTAACAAGACGGATGTCCTCTATATGCAATCTACGCGTCTATGGACGAAATCTTTATTCCGAAATTCAGCGTGACAAACTGAAGAACCGACCAAACGACAGGATTGTCTCATAATCAGATGGTTGAACGAAGCGAATAAAAACGAACTTTCTATAAAAAGCAGTTTGTGCTGGCATGTAAATCACCCTTTGACACGTAACTACTTTACATAAATAAGCACGCACTAACACGCGCTTATACACATATTGGGAGTCGACGGTCGTTAAGTGGTCAACGATACGGACTGACGACTTACGTGTTCCAAGTTCGAATCCAGTTCGTTCCACAAAATTCCTTTCACTTAGGATGCTGGCAACCTTCACGCGACCCCTCCTGTAAGTATCCGATGTCTTACTAGAAATAATACTTACTAGAAAAATATCGGGGAAATCAATGCCAGCAATTGAACTTCGGATTCATAAGATAAGATATGATGATACGCATATACAATGGCGCCCAAAAGAAAGTTCGCAATTGTCATTTTTTTAAAATAAACTGCAAATTTAAGCTAAATTGACTGTAACTTTTTTAAATAGCCTATATCTCATTTGATTCGCCTTTTATTCCTCTATAATTAAAGCTGTTCATGTTTGACATTTAATTGAAGTATGCTAGTGTTCACGTCAAGTTAAAAAATAACTTCAACTCGTGAAGGCAAAAAGAAACTCCGCACAATGGAAAATTGTTATTTAAATGTAACTTTAGAACATTATTGCAACACAAATACAACTGAAACACAATGAACTAGTTAACATTTAGTAGCATAGCCCTTCTGCAATTTGACAGCCTGAAATCTTTTGAGCCTTCCTTGAATTAGGATTGAGGTCTGGAGATTGTGCAGGCCAATCCAAACACGGAGTATCATGCTCTACATGGAACTTCTTGACATTTCCAGCTGTGTGAATAGGAGCATTATCCTGCATAAAGATGGAATTATCATCCAAATTCCGGGCAAAGTAAGGTAGAAAATGC
>NC_136496.1:92651717-92689217 GCF_053919585.1 Euprymna scolopes
TTTAGTTTGTCGTTCTGGTTGAGGAGGATAAGGTTTTTTGTTATCTGTGTAAATAGTTCTGGGTTGTTTGTGTTGTGTGTAGAGACGTATGCTAAAATTTGTTCTTTGTTGTGTTCTTTTGGGATCCTTAGTTGGTCTATTGGAATTTTTTCGGCCAGTTCAATACCTTTCTGTATTAGTGATAGTGGATATCCTCTTTTCTGCAGTGTTATTTGTAGTTCATTCAGTTTAGTCGAACGGAGGTGTCTGTCTGTTACTATGGTGCAGACTCTACGTGCTAGGGAGTAGGGTATTGATTTTAGACAGTTTTTAGGATGGTGGCTTTTGAAGTGGAGGTATTGTTGAGTGTCTGTGGGTTTGTGGTAGATGTCTGTGATTATGTTGTTGTTTTGGATTGTTACTAGGATGTCTAGGAAAGGTAGTTCTGTGGGGCTTTGTTCTAGTGTGAAGTTTATTTTTGGGTGTAGATTTTGTAGTAAAGTGTGGAGTTCTTTGATATCCCCCCATGAGGTTCTCCAGAGGATAAATCAGTCGTCTAGGTATCTTTTCCAAGATTTTATGAAGAGTGTTTTTATATTGTGTCCGTACTTTTGCTCTATCCTTTCATAAAGGGTTTCTTCTAGGAAGGCGAGTGTAAGGGTGGCATATGTCGGTGCCATTTTAGTACCCATTGCTGTGCCTAGTATTTGGATGTAGTTGTCATTATTGAATTGGAAGGAGTTATTATTGAGGATTATGTCAATGCTGTAAGAGATGACACACACTTCCTTCAGCAGGAACTATTAAGTATATATATATATATATATATATATATATATATATATATATATATATATATATATATATATATAGTAAGAATTGATGTGGCAGCGTTTTTAATATGTACATGTGTTATTAATTTTGCCCATTAATCAATCAGATTATTCGTTGATCTCGCCTCTGTTTCACCAGTCAATCGCCGACCATTTATCAGATAAAAATCGGCTGACTTCAATATCACTTTTTCTTTGTTTATTTTTGTTCATGATCGGTTAGCGAGCAAACTTACCAACACGTTTGTATACAAAAACACACAGCTATAAAAGCTATTACCCCTACTATCTATCACAGTATTTTCAACGAAGGTCTTTACTCCTCTTCCTCTTCCTCTTATTATCAGACAGAAGAGAAATTCAACGAGAAATCCTTCTTGTAATCAGTATAGACTAACTTCAGTTAATGGAGGCGGTCAAAGTAATTTACGTATAATTAATAAATATTTCCTACAGAAAATGCCCGAATTTTTTTAAGCTAATCAAGAAACTGGAAAGATAATTGCTGTAAACCTGGCTCCTAATCATTTACGTTTCAACGGTAATTGCTTTGTTTCGGATAAGTAAAAGTTTTGATTTTAAAACCCGATCAAATATGCATGTCTGTGAACAAACAACCTGGAAATCAAATCGTTTTACTAAAATGAAAGGTGACTTCTTCGAAGCCATTGATTTATTAGTTCTTGTATATCGAAGTAGCAATTAGAGATTGGAGAAGAAAATTGAGGATGTCCACATCAGAATAATAAAGGCTGCTCTTCACCTCTCATCGAGACAACACCCAACGAGAGACACTTTCCTCGGATGTGTCTTGGTCAGAGAGAGAACCCGATTTCTTGATTACGATGATGATGACGATGAAAACGACGACGATGATGACGGTAATGTTAGCTATGACAATGATGATGATGATGATGTTAGCTATGACAATAATGTTGATGATAATGATGATGATGTTAGCTATGACAATGATGATGATGATGATGATGATGATGATGATGATGATGATGATGATGATGATGATGATGATGACGCCGACGACGACGACGACGATGATGACGATAATGTTAGCTATGATATGATGATGATGATGATGATTATGACGACGACGACGACGACGATGACGACGACGACGATGACGACAACGATGACGACGATGACGACGACGAACACGACGACGATGACGACGACGACGACCGCGATGATGAGGGAATACAAGAAACAAAAGGACACTTATTTAATGGCATCATGGGGTGACTGCAGACGCATTGAAAAATTTAAAAGTGAAGTAAAATTAAACAGATAAACTATAATATCTTATTTGGAAAGGAGAAGACTGATAAATTCGTAAAGTAATTTGTAAAAGACGCTGTGAATCCTTATTTTACAAGTGATTCACCACTTATCAAAGACTGAAGGTCACTCGAGGATAAGAATTAATGGATGTGAGGTGATTGTTTAGTAATCGTTGATGGTATAGATTGGATAGAATTTGGATTATTTAAGAGGACGGCTCAACAAAAACTTGTTTACATTGACCTTGAAGGCTACCATATTGTAATCGTCAGGGAAGCATGTCCAATGGAACAGTGTTCCACATGCGGGCAGTTCTAGGAAAGAACATTTGTTCATGGAATCTACGTTTAGATTTAGGCACAGATAGTGGAGGAAATTGTTGATAGTGTGTGTAACTAGTCGACTGTTCTTTTGTGAATGTTTGGCAGGGGGGGGGGGCATAGATTGAAGCACTTGCTATGAAAATAGCGATGGAGCAGGGATAGGCTTGCAACGTCTCTTATGTGGGAAAGGTGTTACAGGTTTCGAAGCAGGTTTCGAACTTTATCAAGGATAGCACCTACTAGGTTTATGCAAAATAGGACAAGCCGAGCAGCTTCTGCATAGATGTGGCAGCCATTTTCTACTTAACGACGTATTTTTGATGAACTTACATTTTGATAGATGCTTACTATTGAGTGTATTAGTATTTTCTTCTTAAAACGTGATTGCCCGCATATATACATCGATAACACAATTGTAGGTTGCATATATTTTTTTTATCTTCAAAATTTTACAAAACTTTTACAAAAGTGATTTTCTTTATAAAATAACAAGATGTAGCAAAAGAGTGGGATATCTTGTTGGTCTGTTGTATAAACTAGTTTCAATCACCAAAATACCACATTTACTCTATGAGTAAAAGTGATTAATAAATTGATTATTTTTTTATTCACAAAAAAATATTTGTGTACAAATTCTGCGGTTCAGGTTGAGGTATTAGCAAACAACGGCGATTACTAGAAACTAAAATGCTAGGTGTGGTAGTTAGTAGGACCCTCCTTCCTAATCTAGGTATGAGCTGCTCACGGTTTGAAATACTGTAGTAATTTATTCAGATGATAGAAATAAATTATATATATATATATATATATATATATATATATATATATATATATATATATATATATATACTCGGGTTTTTTTTATTCAAAAGTAATGGACTAGTGAATTCAACGAGGTTGTTAGATAGTGCTCAATAAAAAGAGCTGATAATACTTGTTTATTGTTATATAAACATGCTCACATCCCGCTGCTACAAACAGCCACTTGTTTCAATCAAACAACAGATATCATTCAGGCAGCGACTTGACTATTCAAATGTTCAATGAATAAACAGCCACTTGTTTCAATCAAACAACAGATATCATTCAGGCAGCGACTTGACTATTCAAATGTTCAATGAATAAGCTTATTCATTGAACATTTGAATAGTCAAGTCGCTGCCTGAATGATATCTGTTGTTTGATTGAAACAAGTGGCTGTTTGTAGCAGCAGGATGTGAGCATGTTTATATAACAATAAACAAGTATATATATATATATATATATATATATATATATATATATATATATACAGACTCCGAAACGGCTGAACAGATTTTCTTTAAATTTTACAGAACTTTAGTGTATAAGTCTGTGAGTGATCTTAGTTAAGTTTTGTCTCAGAATACTCCTAATAATTACTGATAATCGATAATCGAAACCGATACTTTAATTTATCTATTATCGGTAAAGTCACTTTTTTCATGTCGTTGCTAAGCAACAATGATAGAACAACGCTCCGTGAAAATTCTACTGTGAGTAAGTTGATATCGTGTTTTTTATTTGTTTTTCGTTTTTTTTACATGACCAGGTCTGTAGGTTCAGACTCCGTACGTAAATTTCTTAATTTTTTTTTTCATTAACTGCATAGAATTGTATAAGACTTGAAAATTTACGTGTGTTTTTGTTTTGTTTTTGTTTTGTTTCGGTTTGTTTTTGTTGTTGTTTTTTGTTTTGTTTTGTTTTTTTGCATGACGTGGTATGTAGGTTCAAACCCCGCACATAAATTTCTGAAGGTTTTTTTTTCATTAACTGAAAAGAAGTTTATATAAAATAATTTTATAAAAGTAACAATAGGTTCTCTAGAGTTCAAAGTAGAATAACACATATTTTGGACTAAGTTACTGCATGAAGGCATGTGAACCTTCCTCTTGGGGGATTTCACGGATTTCGATGACAATAAAAAATATATGAGTGTGAAATATTCGTTGATCATCATTCAACCCCGGGCAACGTCGGGTCTCCCTGCTAGTATAATATATGTATATATACACTAATTTTTAGATTAAAACGGTAGTTATAATAATTTAGGAATTTGTGGTTGTCCAAGTTTAGTCTATATGAAAGCAGATAATGTTATTTTGAGATCAGTGTGTTAAACCTGGGGATAGAATTGAAGTTTTTTTTTAGATTCCTTTGGTAATTTTTTGTGTAGTGAAATTTTTATTTCATTGTCTAATCTTTATAAAGAAAATATCATCTATAAATCTACACTAGTCGAGTTAATTTAGTTCCCAATTTGAACGTAATGTTGGTTATGGAAGGAAAAATTATGTGGAAATTTTATTTATCTTTGAACTTTTACAAAAATAGGTTCACACAATATAGTCAATTTTCTTTATAAAATAAGATATGACACAAGGCCAACATTTGGTGGGATTTGGACCGGGGTGATCCATCGTCCTCTGTTTCTATTTTCTAGTAGTGTTTCAGTCATCAAAATGCCACATCAGCTAATGAACGTTAAGCCCAACAGATCGAGGTGTTTGTTTGTTTGTTTGTTTTTACAAAAATATAAGCACAAATTGTGAATTGGGTGTTAAACAAAAGGCTAAAACAAACAAGACAGTTTCTAAGTGGAGAGAAGAAAAGGGATTATTGGGGAAGAAAAAGAAGAGAATTGGACGGGATTCAGCTGACTGAATTGTGTGATGACCTCCAAGATAGGTATCATATTGATGAAGGTAGAGAAGTCATTCTGATTTTTTTTTTTTTTACTGACGTTCGTTTTTGTTTTTTTTTAATTGGGACAACGACTGTCAATTTCAGAAAATGACAAGAAAAATTATTCTGTTTGAAAATTGATGAACTAAATAAAAAAATAAGATGAATTGCTTTAATGGTATGAGTGTTTTTTATCAATGCGTGTCGGAAACCAATTCGTTGTGTTAATTTATTGATTTTATAAAATATCCTTGTCCTTTGATCTAATTATCAATATTTTTTTCTTTTTTTGGGAGGGGGGGATTCGATATAATAAATTTATATTTCTCGATCTTCGAACTACTCTCCCAAAAGAACAGGTGTGAAGATCACGGATGAACACTGCAAAATAATTTTAGGAGACTGAAAAGAAAATGGGACTGGAAAAGAAAACAAGGAAAAGAAAGAACAATGGGAAGAAAGGAAAAACGGGATGGGAAGGAGAAAAGAAAGAAAAATAAAGAAATAAGGAAAGAAAGAAAACTATGAAGAAAGAAGATAGAAAGAAAACCATAAGGGAAGAGAATAAAAGAAAAGACATAAAAAAGAAAGGACAAAACATTTAAGAAAGAAGGAAAGATTTTAAAAAAAAAGATGAGAAAATTAAAAATTAAAAAAAAAAACGCGTGGTGAAAAAAAGCAAAGAAAAAACAAAGAAAAACAAATGACGAAAACAAAGAAAAAAGATATAGAAAATAGAAAGCCAATAATAAAAAAAAAACAAAGAAGAAAGAGAAAAGGTAAGAAAAGAAAATAGTGAAGAAGAAGATAGAGAAGAAGAAGAAGAAGAAGAAGAAGAAGAAGAAGAAGAAGAAGAAGAAGAAGAAGAAGATAGAGAAGAAGAAGAAGAAGAAGAAGAAGAAGAAGAAGAAGAAGAAGATAGAGAAGAAGAAGAAGAAGAAGAAGAAGAAGAAGAAGAAGAAGATAGAGAAGAAGAAAGCAAAGAAGACCGAAAGCAAAAAAGATAGGGAAATTTGGGACGAGAATCATCTATCGTCCTCTGTTTCTATTTTCTAGTGTTTGGAACTCTATTCCGTTTGCCTGTTTCCCACCTGACTACAACTTGGATGTCTTCAAGTCCAACATAAACAAATTCCTGATAAACCGCCCCCTTAAGTAAGACACTTTATCAGATCTCCATTACTAACGATTACTACAATATTATCCCATTGATTACTGTACACGCAATAACCCTTATCCCTGAGTGGCTTCCGGGTCTTGATAAGTGGTGACTACCATGTAAAAAAAAACAAAGAAGAGAGAAAAACAGTGAAAGGAAACAAATGCGAAGGAAAGAAATAAATTGAATAAAACCAGGCAGAAAAGAAGGAGGAAGGAAAGCAATAGATAGAGCAAAAAAAAAGGAGAGTGAAAGGAAACAAATGCGAGAGAAAGAAAGAAAATGAATAAAACAAAGAAGAAAAGAAAGAAAGAAATAATGAAAACAAGAGAGAAAGCAGAGGAGAGAAAAAGAAAACAAAGAGATACGAAAAGAAAAGAAAGAAAAGCTGGAATAAAATGAAAAACGAAAACGGCGCAAAGTTAAAAAAATAAATAAATAATAAGCAACAATTAAATAACAAATGGTAAAATTTAAAAAATCTGAAAAATCAATTTCAATGTTTTATGGCAAAGAAAAATCGGCAAAATATTGTTACATTTAATATCAGATGTTTGTGTGTTTCGTGAGCTTCACATGTTGTCATGGAAACCTGTTTTTCTCATTTTCTTTTCTACCCCCTTCTCTCTCTCTCTCTCTCTCTCTCTCTCTCTCTCTCTCTTTCCTTCCTCTCTCTCTCTTTTTCTTTCTTTTCCTCTCCTTCTCTCTATTCTCAACTTTGATTAATATACAGTCGATTAGAATTCGTAATATAAACAAACAAGCGAAACGATAATTATTTCGAGATATGGAAATGCATTTAAACTGAAATGCATTATAGCTGAGGTTCGTTATAAACCAGCCTATTTCGACGGGTAGGCGAGTGTGTCTTTAATTGGGTTCTTTTAAACTCGTTAGCTATTTCCTTTTATTCTTTATTATTATTTTCGCAATATGCATTATCCGTTTGATGAAACAACAATGCCGCAAGAACAGGTTTCCCAAAGATATTTCCGTTCAATCTGTGCATTAACCAATGAAAACGCTATTTCATACTTAAACGAAACGCACCGACAAAAACACTTTCGAAATAAAGACCGATAGATCTTCATTTATGAGGTGCCTTCAATAAGTTCCCAGATTTTTTTTTAATTGCCGAAGGCATATATATAGATATATTTATTGCTATAAATCACATGAGATGACTGGCCAATTTTGACGATTTCAGGTTCAAATGAATAGCTACTGCAGGAATTGGGATACATTCTACTAAAGCCTGATTCATAGCTGGTGAATTTCAAAAATGCAATCTGGAAATTAATATAAATACATCTGGGTTCATCCTTAGAAGAATATGACTGGCTTGTTAAGCTATAAATACGGATTAGTGGGGCAGTTTGCGAGAGATATCGAAAGATACGCAGACAGCCTAACGCTTACAGATATTTCTTGCTTTGATCCAAACACCCGTTAATAAAGGCGATTTTGTTACTCGATTATTGGAGGAAAAATGATTCAGAAACTTCAAACAAATACATCCCTTTCGCTGGGACATATAAAAGTCTAATATAAACACATGTTTGTTCAACCATCCTCTTGTATAACTAATGTTTGCTCAACCATCCTCTTGTATAACTAATGTTTGCTCAACCATCCTCTTGTATAAGTAATGTTTGTTCAACCATCCTCTTGTATAACTAATGTTTGCTGAACCATCCTCTTGTATAACTAATGTTTGTTCAACCATCCTCTTGTAAAACTAATGTTTGCTCAACCATCCTCTTGTATAACTAATGTTTGCTCAACTATCCTCTTGTAAAACTAATGTTTGCTCAACCATCCTTTTGTATAACTAATGTTTGTTCAACCATCCTTTTGTATAACTAATGTTTGCTCAACCATCCTTTTGTATAACTAATGTTTGTTCAACCATCCTTTTGTATAACTAATGTTTGTTCAAACATCCTCTTGTATAACTAATGTTTGCTCAACCATCCTTTTGTATAACTAATGTTTGTTCAACCATCCTTTTGTATAACTAATGTTTGTTCAACCATCCTCTTGTATAACTAATGTTTGCTCAACCATCCTCTTGTATAACTAATGTTTGTTCAACCATCCTTTTGTATAACTAATGTTTGCTCAACCATCCTTTTGTATAACTAATGTTTGTTCAACCATCCTTTTGTATAACTAATGTTTGTTCAACCATCCTTTTGTATAACTAATGTTTGTTCAACAATCCTCTTGTATAACTAATGTTTGCTCAACCATCCTCTTGTATAACTAATGTTTGCTCAACCATCCTCTTGTATAACTAATGTTTGCTCAACCATCCTCTTGTATAACTAATGTTTGCTCAACCATCATTTTGTATAACTAATGTTTGCTCAACCATCCTCTTGTATAACTAATGTTTGCTCAACCATCATTTTGTATAACTAATGTTTGCTCAACCATCCTTTTGTATAACTAATGTTTGTTCAACCATCCTCTTGTATAACTAATGTTTGTTCAACCATCCTCTTGTATAACTAATGTTTGCTCAACCATCCTCTTGTATAACTAATGTTTGCTCAACCATCCTTTTGTATAACTAATGTTTGTTCAACCATCCTCTTGTATAACTAATGTTTGTTCAACCATCCTCTTGTATAACTAATGTTTGCTCAACCATCCTCTTGTATAACTAATGTTTGCTCAACCATCCTCTTGTATAACTAATGTTTGCTCAACCATCCTTTTGTATGACTAATGTTTGCTCAACCATCCTCTTGTATAACTAATGTTTGCTCAACCATCCTCTTGTATAACTAATGTTTGTCCAACCATCCTCTTGTATAACTAATGTTTGTTCAACCATCCTCTTGTATAACTAATGTTTGCTCAACCATCCTCTTGTATAACTAATGTTTGTTCAACCATCCTCTTGTATAACTAATGTTTGCTCAACCATCCTCTTGTATAACTAATGTTTGCTCAACCATCCTCTTGTATAACTAATGTTTGTTCAACCATCCTCTTGTATAACTAATGTTTGCTCAACCATCCTCTTGTATAACTAATGTTTGCTCAACCATCCTCTTGTATAACTAATGTTTGCTCAACCATCCTCTTGTATAACTAATGTTTGTTCAACCATCCTTTTGTATAACTAATGTTTGTCCAACCATCCTCTTGTATAACTAATGTTTGCTCAACCATCCTTTTGTATAACTAATGTTTGCTCAACCATCCTCTTGTATAACTAATGTTTGCTCAACCATCCTCTTGTATAACTAATGTTTGTTCAACCATCCTCTTGTATAACTAATGTTTGCTCAACCATCCTCTTGTATAACTAATGTTTGTTCAACCATCCTCTTGTATAACTAATGTTTGCTCAACCATCCTCTTGTATAACTAATGTTTGCTCAACCATCCTCTTGTATAACTAATGTTTGCTCAACCATCCTCTTGTATAACTAATGTTTGCTCAACCATCCTCTTGTATAACTAATGTTTGTTCAACCATCCTCTTGTATAACTAATGTTTGCTCAACCATCCTCTTGTATAACTAATGTTTGCTCAACCATCCTTTTGTATAACTAATGTTTGCTCAACCATCCTTTTGTATAACTAATGTTTGTTCAACCATCCTTTTGTATAACTAATGTTTGTTCAACCATCCTTTTGTATAACTAATGTTTGTTCAACCATCCTTTTGTATAACTAATGTTTGTTCAACCATCCTTTTGTATAACTAATGTTTGTCAACAATCCTTTTGTATAACTAATGTTTGTTCAACCATCCTTTTGTATAACTGTTTGTTCAACCATCCTTTTGTATAACTAATGTTTGTTCAACCATCCTTTTTGTATAACTAATGTTTGTTCAACCATCCTCTTGTATAACTAATGTTTGTTCAACCATCCTCTTGTATAACTAATGTTTGCTCAACCATCCTCTTGTATAACTAATGTTTGCTCAACCATCCTCTTGTATAACTAATGTTTGCTCAACCATCCTAATTAATCCGTCTTTAGTAATTTTCTGTTCATTCTAGTCATTGTTTCTAATCTTTCTGTGGTTGAAAGTTTTTAAATTTTTTTTTTTTTTTTTTTTTGTATTTTATTTATTTATTTTATTTTACTTTATTTATTTTTATTTTATTTATCTATTTATTTATTTATTTATTGTGAATACCGGATAATTAATGAGATAGTAGTCCATAAACTGTTGAGACTTTGAGAATTTAAATTTTATGCAATATTTTCGTGCTAATGATCTGTCCAGCTAGTATAATTATCATTAAGCGGCAGAATATGCTATAGCCCAATTGTACACAAGTGTTACTAATAATTTTTTTAATCAATAATAAAATGAGTGTTTTTCCTGATAAACTCGTACATTATAAGAACTGTTTATAGCTCTAGTATTGCACTACTGAGTTAGCTAAAAAAAACTTTGTGTTATTTTCTTACATATTTGAATACTTTTCCAATTAGTAATTATCCAATTTGTTAATGTTTCCCAATGCATGATCGCAGTGCTGGTGTTATGTTATGATACCAGAAAGTCCTATATCCGTAAGTCATTGATTCTTCTCAATTATTCGGCACGCCACATGTTTATTGTGTATGTGCGTGCGTGTGACTTAGCTTAATTCGCTATCTTTCCTTTTCTCTTTCAATGTTGATTACCACCGCCGTTTCTCTTCATCTTATCTTCTTAATGTTACTTGAATGATTTGCTTCATACAGAAAGGACACAAGGAGACGTTTGCTGAGAGTTTCTTAAAGGTTTTATTTTTGGAGAGAATTAACACATATCGGAGAGAGAGAGAGATGGGAGGAGATTAACGTCTTTTAACAAATCAATTATTTAGCTTATCTTCTTCCATCTTTGGGTGGTGTGCGACTATATCTTCGGGGTAACATTTCGCATTTGGCGATTATCAAAGTTTCTTAAAAATTATAGGCGGTGTGCTTCGTACCTGCTTTCACAAAAAAATCTAATTTTAAAACTTTTGTTTTCTTTCAGCTCGCGAAAAAATGACATCATACGTCATTTCGACTAATACTTCTGTTTTTTTGTTTGTTTGTTTGTTTTTTTTTTACTGATCTTTCGTTCGTTTAAACCTTATATGTCACCCATCTCTGGAAACGATTCTATTTTGCAGAATGGAGTCATTATGACATGCATGTCTAGCGTTATACTAGCTAACTTAATCACTATTGACATTGGGTCCCTGTTTCGTGCCTGTCTCGGAATATGAACGTCCAACAAATTAAAAGAAAACAAAACTAATAGAATTCAGAGTTAGAATAAATAAATATTTATTTAACATAAAACAAAAACACACAAATAATATTTACAATACTTCTGTTACAAGCTTTGAAAGCGGTTATTAGACCCACAGCGTTAATGGTAAAAGGGAGATAGGAACGAAAAGGTTCAAATACAGAAAGGACACAAGGAGACGTTTACTGAGAGTTTCTTAAAGGTATTATTTTTGGAGAGAATTAACTCACATCGGGGAGAGAGAGAGAGGGGGGAGAGAGAGAGGGGGGGGAGATAAGAACGGCTAGGTTCAAATAAAATGTTTTATGCATGGGTAAATCTAATAAGAAGAATATTAAGATACAGTCAGTGCAAAAATATACAGAAATCTTTGTATTTACGAAAATTCGAGTTTCTACAAATGATGCGGTGTTTGACTTTTAAGGAATTTCTTTCGACTAGATTTTCGTCCTAGAAACATTACCGGAGTTCTTAACAGTAATTCAGCAACTTATAAAATTAACAACTAACGCGTCTGCTAGTGCAGCGCTCTTATATAGGTTTCTGCGTGGATTTTGAAATTATTCCAGATTGTTCTGAAAACGTTCTAAATAGAATATTTTAATGTTCTATAGAATGTCGTAACGCAGAATTTTCTTGATTATTCCAGATTGTTCCGCAAACGTTCTAAATGGAATGTTCTAATATACTATTCATTTTTATAAGGAAAGCGGAATGCCATAACACATTTTATAAGGAAAATGTCCTCTCATAAAAGTCTCTAATATGTAACACAGATGCCCGGCGATTTCAAAGACGACCATGTTGGAGTCAGATGGGAAGTTATTGCAAATAAAGTCCGTTCATGGAAGTTATTGCAAATAAAGTCTGTTCATGGAAGTTATTGCAAATAAAGTCTGTTCATGGATGTTATTGCAAATAAAGTCTGTTCATGGATGTTATTGCAAATGAAGTCTGTTCATGGATGTTATTGCAAATAAAGTCCGTTCATGGAAGTTATTGCAAATAAAGTCTGTTCATGGAAGTTATTGCAAATAAAGTCTGTTCATGGAAGTTATTGCAAATAAAGTCTGTTCATGGATGTTATTGCAAATGAAGTCTGTTCATGGATGTTATTGCAAATAAAGTCTGTTCATGTATGTAGACAGCGAAAGAAAGTATTTTTTTAATGTAATCTGGATTCAAAATCCCATCGTTCCATTCGCATTCTGTGTGGGATGCAACACGTTGTGGGCATCAGCGCGTTTTGTGCATGTGTAAACATCGTAGGCTGTTAATACTTTCTGCTACAGTTATACGTTGCTGCTATGTTCATGGCCAGGTTGCTCTCCTTTGAAGCAGTCTGATGGATGAGGCATAATCCCTACTCGCTACACTCATCAGAAGATATTCTAACAACTAAATTTGTATTCCACTGCAAAGGGGCAACACTGGTTGCATCATTACTTCATATGTTGACCTTGCATGCACGTTCCGTTTGTTTCCTTAAGGATTACAATAATAGAATCTGACCACGTTTCACCTCTTCCTCCTTTTCTTTTCTCCTCTTCTTCCTATATTATGATTATTATTATTAGTAGTAAACGTAGTAGTAGTAGTAGTAGTAGTAGTAGTAGTAGTAGTAGCAGTATTTCCCTCCATCTTCTCCATCAGCTTTCGCGTCTCCTTTTCCTCTTAATCTTCTTGATTATCTTCTACGTCGCCGTCATAATATTCTTTCTTCTTCTACTGCATCTTCATCATCTTCTTCGTGTGCTTCATGTACCTCTTCATCATCATCTACTTTTTCTTAATCATTATCTCTTTCTATTTCTACATCATTATCGTGCTTCTTAAACATCTCCTCCTTCCTTTTCTCATTCATCTTTTTCTTTATCATAATCTTTCACTTCTTCGTCGTCTTTTTCCTCATCTTTATCATTTTCTTCTTCTTACTCTTTGTCTTCGTTATCTTCAGCTTCTTCTTCATTACCTGTTTTTCATTATAACATCCTTAATTTCTTCAACTTGTTTATTATCTTCTATTTAACTATTATTTCCTTCTTCATCTTCCAGTCCATCGTCTTTTTCGCTTATGCTGATGTAGATGTCGTTGGATACTCTGCAGAATTATTGGCATATATCAATGGAAAGTAACACATCGCCAGAGTGAGTGTTTAACGTAATTTGGCTTGGCTATTAAATCACAAATGCAGGACACGTACGGAAGTTGACGACTCACGTGCCGAGAACATTTTAAACCATGAAATGCATCTACTGACATAAAGATCGGAATAGGAGGAGCAAAGAAAAGAAACATAAAAATACGCACAACAAGCATGCGAGTTTCTTCTTATCTCTTCGAAAGCAAGATGGGCGCCATCTCAGCTGTGCCTGATGCAGTATATTAGGAATCAGCTATGTCTAATGCAGTGTATTTAAAGTTAGATCTGTCTGGTGACGAGTATTTGCAGCTAACTTTGTCTGGTTACGTGTACTAACAGCCAACTGCGTTTGGTGTCGTGTATTGAGAGCTAGCTGTGTCTGGTGTCATGTATTGAGAGCTAGCTATGTCTAGTGATGTGTATTTACAGCCAGCTGTGTCTAGTGACGTATATTTAGAGCTAGTTGTGTCTGGTGACGTGTATTGAGAGCCAGTTGTGTCTGGTGCAATGTGCTGAAAGCCAGCAGTGTGGGGCGAGATTACGTGTATTGCGAGGCAGCTGTTTGGTGGCGTGTAATGAGAGCCATCGTGTGTCTGTGCTGTGTATTGAGAGGCAGCTGTGCCGGTTATAGAGAACCGGTTGACGTGGCGATCAGTTAGAGAGAACAACATTACAAGTGTGTTAAGATCAATACAGAACAATTTCAGGATTTCATCGTGTCTTTTGATCTCAAATCGTACAGAATATGCACAAATGTGTATTGCGTCATATTAATTGATAATCAGTGTATACATGCGCATGTGATAGTTTTAGATGTTCGACTCACAATATCTAGTGTATCTTCCTAAAAAAAAATCACAAGAGAATCTTAATTTAACTACAACTACTGTCACCAACTTTTCTTTATTTTTTATGTACCGAAAACTAAATAGAACTTGCATGAAAAGACCTTCTCAGAAATTCCCCTCTGGTGAACGCAATACCATGTGGTTGATTTTCAGCTTACTACAACATGGTGTTTTTAAGTTTAATGTTAACATATACTTACTGATCTGTCTTCCTAAGTTATTAAATTTTGTTCATTCCAACCAGTGTTTGATATTTTCTCATACCATTGGCAATCATTCAATTTGTTATCATATTAACCTTCATCCACGAATTACTTTTAGCCTTGATAAGTGATGATAATAAGCAAAGATAAAAAATAACATATCCTTAGCTTAACATTTACATAAATTGGAACAAATACATTGGGGACATTGCCAAAGCTGATGCAAAGAAGGTGGGCTCCCTATAACGCGCTAGAAAATTGCTCGCACCGAGTAGTATTTTTTACAAAGCCAGAATTTGCCCATGCATGGAATATTGTTGCCACATCTGGGATGGTGCATTTATCATTAGTCTCACTCTCTTAGATAAATAAAAAAAGGGTCTACAAATCCAATAAGTTCGGCACTGTCGGCCAAGCCCAAACATCTGTCCCATCGCCGTGATGTCGCATCCTTGTGTCTGTTTTACAAATACTTTATTAGTATGCGCTTTGAGGATCTCATAACACCTGTGCCCCATCCCAACCTACATACCCCGAGAAGCAGCAAAGTCCTATCCCTTCTCTGTCGAGATCTTTAGATGCTGGAAAGTCTATAATTAATTATTGTTTTTTTCTCGAATTGCTACATTTTGGAATCACCTCCCTGTTTCCTGCTTCCCTAACCAGCAGAAGTTTAAATGTAATGTGAACAGACATCTCGTCACTCCACTCTCCGCAGTATCCTGTTCGACATGACCGCAAATAGTAACCCTTTTACATCCAAGTGGCAATATGCCTTGTTTGCAGTGAAAAAGAGTTGCTTTTTGTTTTGTTTTGTTTTGTTTTGTTTTGTTTTGCTTTTTGTTTTGTTTTTTGTTTTGTTTTGTTTTAACTGATTTGACTACTTTGTTTCAGTAAAGCTGGATCTCCGATCCAAGTTCCCGATTGGATCAACTCACGATTTCTTTAATATGTTTTCTTTTTAATTCAAACTCTGGTAGGATGCACACTCGATGAGCCATGGCCTTTTATCGCCGACTTGCATTAAAAACTGCGCAGTTGTTGTGTAAGCAAGATTTTAATAGAAAAGTAAATAACAAAAAGATGAAGAAGGAAACGGAGGAGGAGGAAAAGAAGAAGAAGAAGAAGAAGAAGAAGAAGAAGAAGAAGAAGAAGAAGAAGAAGAAGAAGAAGAAGAATGTGTGTGCGTCTTATATTCTGTAAGCGAACACACAGACAAGAAAATAACATGGCGATTTGCACAATTATCGGAATACAACTCTTGTCAGCCATTTTATCGACTTGCAGGGTTTTTTTTTTGTTTTGTTTTTACTTTTGTTCTTTCGTTGTTGCTCATTGCATTAAAATTAGTTTCAGTCTTCATCATCATCATCATCATCATCATCCTTCAAATTCTTTTCGTTCTTCTTCATCTTTCTTTTTCTTTTGCTTTCTTTTCCTTTTCTTTTTCTCATTCTTCTTTTAATCTTTTCTTACTCTTCATTTTTCTTCTTTTCTTTCTTCTTTCTTTTTCTTTTTTTCTTTCTTTCTTTTCTATTCGGATTGCGGTTATTTCATTTATCCAATCTGTTTTCCCTCTTCGTCCAATGTTGACTTTCCTTCCTTCCTTCTTTATTTCTTGCGTCATAGTTTCCGCCCTTCTTCCTTTTTAATTCTTTATTACGCTGCAGTTTATCTGGTTCTTCGTTTGTTTTGTGTTTTCTCTTCTTAAATTGCAGATTCTTCTTGTTTTTCTTCGTCTTCTTTTTGTACTGCTGCTGCTTGTTGCTGATTTGCTGCTGCACGGTTGCAATCTCACGTCGAGAGCACGCTGTTAAAAGTACACGAGGTACGCTGCGTCTCTCTCGCTCCCTCTCTTGTCCTTTCTTTGACCGAGATCTGCTCTCTCTCTCTCTCTCTCTCTCTCTCTCTCTCTCTCTCTCTCTCTCTGTCTCTCTCTCTCTCTCTCTCTCTCTCTCTCTTCCAGGACAAGTAGAGCTAAAATATAGGTCAGCAGTGCTTTGCTTTGTCGACCTTGATGGCTGATACGACACTGTTGGGTACAGGAAAAAAAAAACATGTTCATGCAAAGGTGGCTAAGATATCACCTGCAGAGAAATGTACACCTCAATAAATATATAAATAAACAACAAAAGAAACATCAAAATAGCTGACGTCACACAGCAATGACGTATAACTATTATAATCATTTAAAACTAGAACAAAGTGTGGCGTGAAAAGCATAGGCAAAAAACAGCACATGAATGATGGAGAACGGTATAGAAACTTGTACATAATGAACATTTTTAATCATTTTGAGAATAATTTAATGTGGCTTAAATAATATAGTGAATGTGGTATTATGGCGATTGAAGTGTGAGTGCCACAGGCGATTAATTATGGAATTATTAATATGCATCAGTTAATAAATTATAAGATAGGCTGTACGGACTACTTTCTCATAATCGTTGGATGTGAAACAGGGCCGATTCAATGTTGAAGAAATCAAACTCCAGCAACAAAAAATGGAGTACTCGTCTTGTCCTTGCGCAGTAATCATTCTAAACGAGTTGATTAGGTTTAATTCACAAGTGGTTCCATGGTACATTGCCGTCCAGGGGCGATGGGCACGTTGGATTTGGCAGGGCTTTTTTTTTTTTCGGAAGGTTTCTGATATTGACCAGGCTAAACGTCGGTTAATTTCGGCGATCTAACGAGAATCGGTGTATCAACGTGATTATACTGTATGACGTATATATATATATATATATATATATATATATATATATATATATATATATATATATATATATATATATATTATTTGAGGGCAAACAGTTACATATGATCGCCACAACCATCCATCTGTTTCAGTCAATAAGACATCGTCAGGCTACCATGACAATGAAAACATATATATATATATATATATATATATATATATATATATATATATATATATATATATATATATCGATTCTAGCATTTCAGCCCGGCGTTGCCCGGATGTTTGGATGTGTCTGTTGAACAAAAAAAAAGCAACAACAAAAAATGTGGTAGTAGCAGGCAGGCTCGAACCCGTACCGCGAAGGAGGAAAAGAACGGAGTAAAAACCTAACGTCTATGCTGTTACGACCACCGCCAAACCGGAAGAGACATTTTTCTAAATTGAGGCTAGACAATCTAAAGGAGAGGAAACTTTCAAAAATATTGGCGAAAAAGTGACCCCTCCCCCCGGTAGAAAAGTCCCTAGTTGAAGGAGAAGATATTAATGTTTTTAGCCAAATTTTTCGATATTTGTCGTATGAAAGGTCGAACTTTAAAATTATATTAATCTTGATAAAATCCGTCGCATCTATTACAAGTTTTAGGCAAACATGCAAACATACATACATACATACATACATACATACATACATACATACATACATTGGTAACTAAAAAATTTTCGACCCAAACCGATGAAAAAGTTGCCCTATCTCTGAATACCCTTTATGTAAAATCTCAAATATTTAGACCAGAAATTGTCTGAGTAATTTTGAAGAGACCGCAGAGGTCATGTTTTTTTTTACTTTGACCCCGTTTTTTACCCCTTAATATTTATGGTTTTGGGCTCAAATTGAATTATTTAGTTATATCCATGCCCAAGAAACCTATATATAAAATTTCAAGTGTGTAGAAAATTGTCGGAGGAGTTTGGTAGAGTGCTCTATGGTAAAATCGTTTAACTTTGACCCCTTAATTGCCAAATTTCTGACCCAAAACCGGTCACATCTATTTTCCAAAATCTCAGTACCCTGTATATCAAATTTCGAGTCTGTAGGCAAAAAATTGACAGAGTTATTGAGTAGGGAAATGTATACATACAGACACAGACACAGACACACACGCACAGACACTGTTACTTTTATAGATATACTAGCATTTTAGCCCGGCGTTGCCCGGGTATTTGGATGTGTATGTTGAGCAAAAAAAAAAGCGGTCTATTTTTTTAACTTTGACCCCTATTATGACCGCTTAAAATTTATTGTTTTGAGCTCAAATCAAGTTATTAAGTTAGAACCATATCCAAGAAACCTATATCTAAAATTTCAAGTGTTTAGACCCCAAATTATCGGAGGAGTTGTATAGAGTTCTTAAATGTCAAATCGTTGGACTTTGACCCCTGAACAGCAAAATTTCTGGCCGAAGCCCAATCACATCGATTTTCCCAAATCTCAGTATCCCATATATCAAATTTCGAGTCTGTAGGCTAAAAATTGACAGAGTTATTGCGTATGGAAATGTACACACACAAACACACACACACAGACAGGCACTTTCACTTTTATATATATACTAGCATGGGTGCCCGACGTTGCCCGGGTTTTTTTAGGTTTATGCTGAGCAAAACAAAACAAAAAACGGTCAATTTTTTTTTAACTTTAACCCCTATTATGACCCCCTTAAAATTTACTTTTCATGGCTCAAATCAAGTTATTAAGTTAGATCCATGTGCAAGGAACCTATATCTAAAACATCTCGTGTTTAGACTCAAAATTGTAGGAGGAGTTTGGTAGAGTTCTCAAAGGTCAAATCGTTTAACTTTGACCCCTTAATTGCCGAATTTCTGTCCAAAAACCGATTACATCGATTTTGCCAAATCTCAGTACCCTGTATATCAAATTTCGAGTCTGTAGGCTAAAAATTGACAGAGTTATTGCGTAGGGAAATGTACACAGACACACACACACAGACACACACACACAGAGACACTTTCATTTTTATATATATATAGATAGATATAAAGATATATATATATATATATATATATATATATATATATATATATATATATATATATATATATATATATAGTGAATAATGACAAAAGACTATATTCCAAAGTTGATGATGCTGATCATCTTATAATTTATTCCTTTAATTCAGTTGATATTTACGATTCTTGACAGTATCTGTTTCGTAGCACAAAATCAATCACATGATTATTATATCAATTAGTGAATCTATTATGCCCTTTGGAATATATTCTTTTGTCATTTATTCACTATATTGCTCTGTAATTAGATTGGGTTTTTTAAATAAGGATTGGTATATATTATAAGAAAATATATTTTCATAGAACTATATATATATATATATATATATATATATATATATATATATATATATATATATATATATATATATATATATATATGCGCGAGGGACGTCCCAAAAGTAATGCCCCTATTTTACTTCCATCAGAATAGATCAGAATCTTATTTTTATTCCGCCAGAATGGATCAGAAAATGTTGACAACTGCATTGTTATGATGACTGAAATTATGCATTCATAATCTGAAAGTTTTCTTCTCTTGCAGATATTGACGGTGTGAAATTCTAAGACAGCAATCCTTGTCATAAACGTTATTGAATTTGTTGAACGTTTACAAAGTCGATGCAGTTGATGTCAGCAAGGTTAGGAGTTGTCGATTTCAGAGTAGCGACAGAGATGTGAATGACGAAACGTACTCTGGTGTTTTACGATCGACGCATGAAAAAAAAGATTGCAAAATTGCACTTAGAATGATGGGAACTATGTAGAAAATTAAATTCTGGAGCACGAAACGTCTCTCTTTTTAATGGTACCATTCCCGTCTCCGTGGCCCTTCAACGTTTTATGTTTTTAGTTAAAAATAGGAGGCCTTATTTATATATATATATATATATATATATATATATATATATATATATATATATATATATATGCATTGTAAAAGCACCACTCCATATATATATATATATATATATATATATATATATATATATATATATATATATATATATATATATATATGAATGGAAATGTATAAAAAGAATACGAAAACTATAAAAGCTTATAACTTTTCTTTATTCGTTTTCAGTTGGTGACGATCAGGAATACGAAATAATATTATGAAAAAAAAATTTTTAACCTTTTTTACAGGTACATAATTTTCGACCGATCCTTCAGTAAATGTAATTCTTGCTTCGTTCAAAATCGATAAACTATATTTCTACATTACCAATTTATTTGAAATTATCAGGCAACCCATCTTTAGAGTCGAGGGATGTTTCTATGTTATTAAAATAAATTAATATCGCCAATTATTAAAATATTAAATAAAATAAATATATTTTCGTAAGCCGATACTTTTTTTTTTTTTTTGTTGGTAGAACTGAACTTCCGTTTCAATTCATTTCATGCACCACGATTTGACGAGACGAATTAGAAAGATTTTTTTTTTATTTATTACATTTTCACCCCAAAGAAGGCAAATTGCCACTTTGGTGTAGGGGGCTACTATCAGGGGAAGCATCTACTGGGGTACTATGTAGGGATTAGGGCAGCGAGATGTTGATTCACGTTGCACTTGAACTTATGCATGTCAGTACAGTTGGGGAAGCAGTGACCTGGAATGGAATTCCAAAGTCTAGCAGTTCTGGGGAAGAAACTACTGGAGTAGAAAGATCTTTTACATCTAGGGATCTCTACAGTGTGGGGGTGGGATTTTGCAGCTTGTCGGGTCTGTCGATGGTGTTCACGTCGTGGGGGCACAAGTGCTTGCAGTTCTTCAGAGCATTCACCATTATAATACTTGTAGAACAGGCAGAGGGATGCAACGTTTCGACGATGGGACAGAGGCTGAAGCTTAGATGCCAGTTTAGGGCCTATCAGATTTGCGACTCTCTTTTGAACCCTGTCAAGGAGCGAAAGACTAGTAGCCGATGCACCGGCCCAAATATGATAGCAATACTCCATACATGGGCGAATAGTGGCCTTATAGAGGTACAGGATACTTTCGGGTGTTAGAAGTTTTCTAGCACGGTAGAGAGAGCCCACCTTCCTTGCAGCGGCCCTGGCGATGCCCTCGATGTAATTGTTCCAACTCATGTTTCCTGTGAATGTTAGGCCAAGGAGCTTGAGAGACATACTCTCAGATAAAGAGTCGTTGGCCATTGCTATAGGTGGTAGAGAAGGTTTCTTGTAATTATTGAATGAAACCAGTTTTGTCTTGGTGGCATTGAACGTTACCATCCATTTTTGTTCCCATTCCACTACCGATTGGAGGTCATCCTCTAGTGTTTCTGCCATTACTTTAGATATATGTTCATTTGTTTTCCTGTCGTGCATGCTATAGAGTGTGGTGTCATCAGCATATATACCCATCTCAGAGGCAATTTTGTCGGGGAGGTCATTTATGAATATCAGGAACAGCAGATCTCCAAGGATAGATCCCTGGGGCACTCCCGCATTTATATCATATTGTTTACATGTACGCCCGTCGAGGACAACCTGGATTTTTCTCTTATCTAAGAAGGATTTAATTATGTTAAGTATTCTACCAGTGATACCGTAAGATCTAATCTTCCTGAGGAGACCCTCATGCCATACCCTGTCAAAAGCCTTAGATATATCTAGAGCTACCGCTCTGCCCTCTCCCGCTTTGTCCAGTGAATGGTATATGCGTTCAGAGATTACAGTGAGGATGTCTGCCGTGGAACGGGCTTGTCTAAATCCATATTGATGGTCGGTCAGAAGTTTAGCATCTGTAAGGTGCTGGACTAGAGCATGGTTAATTAAGGTCTCAAATATTTTGGCAAAAAGTGGGAGGAGGCTAATAGGGCGATAATTTAATGGGTCAGTTCTTTCGCCAGAATTCTTGAATACTGGTACCACAGAAGCAGTTTTCCAACAGCTCGGAAAGCAAGATTCATTAAGGCATTTGTTGTAGAGTTTGGAGAGAACTGGAGCTACTTCGGCTGAGCACTTTTTTAATAGCACAGCTGGGATTAGATCGGGTCCACATGCTTTTGAAGTGTCAAGGTTTTTTATGATAGCATGCACCTGAGCAGGGGTGATTATCAGATCGTCTAGCGTGGCGTCTGTCCGCATAGGAAATTGAGGTAGGGGGTGGTTTAGAGGGTCCAGTGTGGAGTTTGAGGCAAACCGACTGGCAAGCATGTTAGCCTTCTCGGTTGCTGAGCAAAGAACCTCGTGATTGTTGGTTAGTGGGGGAATTGTTGATTGCCCATTATTTACTACATTGTTGTAGATTTTCCAGAAGTCACGAGTTCCTAGTTTTTGTGCCTCGATGTGTTTTTTAGTGGTTTCCGTAAATTCCCTCTTAGCTGTCGCTATTTCTTTCTTAACGTTACTTCTAGCTTCTATGTACTTCTGTCTGTTTGAACTGGACTTATGTCGGTTAAACCTGCGGAATGCATGCTGCCTTTGAGCAATGGCAGTTGCGCAAGTCGAAGTAAACCATTGGGGAGAGTGGGGCTTGCTATAGAATTTCCGCATGGGAACATGCGCTTCGATTGCAGTTTTGAACCATTCAGTGGTCTCGGTTGCACACTGTTCAGCAGGAAGAGAAAAAATATTTCCCCATGGGGCGTCTCTGATAAGATCTCTGATAGCTTCCCAGTCAGCCTTTTTATAATATCTCGTTGTTTTGAGCACTGGCTCTTCAGTTTTGGGTCTAGAGTTTAGGGCGATTTCAACCATTATCACCGCATGATCAGCGTTCCCAAGTGGGCTGTCGGCTTTCGTTACACAATCATCAGGAACTGTGGTCAAAAACAGATCTAATAGTGATGCGTGTTGTTCTTCCTGATCAGGGAAGCGGGTTGGAAAAGTAACAATTTGCGATAGGGAGTGAGATACAGAGAAGCTATGAGTTGCGCTGCCTGCTGCATCTGTGTAAGTAGAGAATCCAAGCCAGATTTTGTGATGGACATTAAAGTCGCCAAATACATGTACTTGGGCGCTAGTGTCGAAGGAGAGTGCTGTGTCTATGCTGTCAGATACTTTGTTTATTATGGTGCAGTCTTGGGTCGAGGGAGAGCGGTAGAGAAAGTAAAAGTAGCTAATGTTGTGTTGCATAATTACTCTAAAGCACATAAAGGCTTGATCATCCGTTTCTAGGTTTGTTTCTCTAGTCAAGGGAAGGGTATTACGAATGTAAACTCCAAGTCCGTGCATATGTCTGTCAGAGTCCTTACGGCAGAGTGGGAGATATCCAGGCATGTTAAAGTAGTTAGAGGGGATGGAGGAGTGTAGGTTAGTCTCACTTAGTGCTAAGATATCCGGGGTATTTGTTAGGAGAAATGCTTCAACATCAGCTAAATTAGTTCTAAGCCCACGGATATTTGTGAATGCAAGCCTCATGGGAGGAGGCAAGTTGGATTTGTTTGACCCTAAGCCTGGTTTAAGCTTATTTTTAGATTGTACTGCCATCATGTTTTTTAACGAGTTTCAGTTGGGTTAGGGGAAGCCGAACAGGAGGTTATGCAGAATATCACACATGCATCACAAGTAGACCATCAGCTGACCCTCCATCAACTAGGACTGTGGCCTCAGGAAAGCCCACCGGGGATGAGTGCAGGGTCCCTTTCCATGCGCGCCATGGCACTGCAAACATCCCGATATTATTCAACTGTTGATGGAGCAGCCGCTCTAAGCGCTACCAAAGAGTTAGGGCACCTGTACTACCAGTCGGAAACAGCAGCCAGTAACTGTCAATCCGGTACCCTCAACCCATCAGAGGAAGGTCAACCCAATCTAATTGCTCAGGCATATGTGGTACTCAAGCATTCTCAAGTGCCCAGCTTTAGGGGTGGGGTGTGTCGGGAGTGGGGAAACGGCGTTCATTGCCCTAGACAAGAAACAAGATCTACCAATGGGTGTTTCTGTCGAATCACAGTGATAGTATCTCTGCGCCTGACTAATAGGCAAAGAAGGAGTATGGAAGCCGGGCGATAGGCAGGACCTATCTACTCCTTAAGCAATTTAGGTTTGCAAACCGGTAATTCGTTTGAGTCACCAGCTCTAGGAAGGTTGTCATCCAAGACTGAAGAGGCCTCCCTCCTCTTTGGTTTAGTTTCAGAGTTTTCCTTCTCCTAGACGGATGATCTGGAAAGATCTACTGGGTCCGTCACCACTGAGAGGGTTTGCTCCGCGCCTGGGTTCTAATCCAGGTATTTCTGCGACCCCGCGTGGTTAGTTAATTTTATTTTCTGTTTACTGGATAAGTAAAAAGAAAAAAAACATAATTCATTTGTTTATCTTCCAATTTTTTTAATTTAAATTTTTTTAATTTATTATATCAGGCAAAAAGAAAAACGTTGCTTGCTTGCGTTTTGAGTTGAAGCATAAAAGTCGAAGTCAGTTTTTTGTTTTTGTTTTTTGTTTTTTTTGTTTTGTTTTTGTTTTTGTTTTTTGTTTTTTTTTGTTTTGTTTTTGTTTTTCTGCGTTTGTTTTTTGTTTTTGTTTAAACAGTGTTTTCGATATAAGAAAATATGAAATTTTTTATTATTAAAACTATAAATTGTTAGGTGAAAGTACAGGGGGGGGGTTTCGAAGAAAATTTACGGATTGGTAACGTGCTTAAATAATATTTAGTACTAATGCAGAGAGTGATCCGCGCTATTCTTTAAATCGTATTTCCACGTTAATTAAAGTTTTATATGTTTTTTTATTCAATTGTAAGGTTAAAGTACAGATTAGGTACAAGACCCCCTCCCCTCCCCACGTTAAGAATTGCTTTTTAAATAATGACATTATTATTTCAGCACAGACCACTCTCTGCATGAGTACCGATTAATGTTTTGTCTTTTGCTTTTTTGGTACTAGTGCACTTATTGATCCGTGCTGAAATAATAACGTTATTATTTAAAAAGCCATTCTTAACATGGGGAAGGGGTGTTTTGTACCTATTCTATACTTTAACCTTACAATTGAATAAAAAAAACATATCATAAAACTTTAATTAAACTTGGAAATACGATTTAAAAAAATAGCGCGGATCAGTAAGTACACTGGCACCGCATTTTTTTTTTTTTACCGTAGTTTTTTTTTTTTTAAGAAAACCATTTTTAACAAAATTGAAAAATTGGTAAAAGGTTAAAACACGTGGTTAGACATGGGTGTTGTTTATTCCGAAAGCCGTTCTTAATATGGGGAAGTTGGGAGTGTTTATTCATGGCCGCCAGTGAATTATAGTGCATAGTACAGGTCTTTATATCTCGAAAACTACTTGGCTCTGCAAATTTTAAATGAGATTTTCTTCGGCATAGTCGAAAATTGTGGAGGTGGACCTAACGTAAAAAAATACCCCCCCCCCCCCAAAAAAAAAGGGATATCGTGAAATTTAAATTTAAGCGCGGTACCAAAAATAAAATCAGACAGAAAAATACCCCCTTCGGTTTTGTACTTGCACAAAGACTTGAAAAAGTTGTCAACAAAAACAAATATATAACAAGTAAATATTTTCAAAGGCAAGATAAGTTAGTTTTTTACCTAATTGGATAATTTTTAGTGTTTTTATTGGGTTTGTACTACTGTACATATAGATTCGAAAAATTTGTCAAAAAATAAATTCATAACAAATATTATCAACCGCAAGATATGTTACTTTATTACCAAAATAGATAATTTTTTTAGTTTTTTTTTTAATGTAAAATGTTTATTCGGCTCGAAAAACACAGCGTTTACTGCTATATTTGAAAATTACAAATGGCGGCAGACTCTGTGCTAAACACGTTAAGTTTGGGAAAATGAGTTAAAACTAAAAAACTATGCAAGATACTATTAAAATCACTGAATACATGTCTGCCTGTCACGGTAATATATATTGAGTGAGTTCCTGACAGTATGTTGTATAGTTTTTTAGTTTTAACTCATTTTCCCAAACTTAATGTGTTCAACACAGTCTGCCGCCATCTGTATTTTTCAAATATACCGATAAACACTACATGTTTTTGAACCGATTAAACTTTTTACACTAAATAAAAACACTAAAATCTTATCCAGTTAGGTAGAAAAGTAACTTATCTTGTCTTTGATAACATTTATTTGTTATATTTATTTTTCGACAACTTTTTCGTTTCTGTGTTTAGTAATACAAACCCGTTTTATTTACTGTAAATCGGCTCGAAAAAACAGTGTTTATCAGTGTGTTTGAAAAATACAAATGGTGGCGGACACTGCTGATGATGTTAAGTTTGGGAAATGATTTAAAACTAAAAAAAAAAACTATACAAAATACTGTCAGAAACCCTACGAATATGTCAGCCTATGTCACGATAACATATAATCAGTGGGTGTCTGACACTGTTTTGTATAGTTTTTTTAGTTTTTAACTGATTTTCCCAAACTTAACGTATTCAACAGAGTTCGCGACCATTCGTCTTTTTCAAATACATCGATAAACACTGAGTTTTTTGAGCCGATTAAACATTTTACACTAGCGTTGCCCGAGTGTTTGTTTCCGGGACGGGGGGGGGGAGTTTTAAAAAATGTTATGGTAGGTAAGTAGGAAGGATCAAACCCGGAGTCATGAGTAAAAGTAGGAAAATAAAGTGTGAAAAAAAAAAAAAAAACATCTGCAACGTTAACAGTTCGGCCACCAAGAAAAGTCCATTCCAGTTGTTTAGGAAAAAAAAAAAAAAAACGACTACGGTAGGTCGGCGCGAACGTGAAAATATAATGAGAATTGTCCAGCACGCTAACCACTACGCCACAGAGCACTGCAGCTTAGTTTAGTGATTTTAAATAACTTCACATGAAAGAACTACGAAGCCAAGCCGGTGTTCTCTTCTCAACTGTTCCTTGTGAACGATCCCCAAACGGTGTTAAATGGTGGCAGGGGGAGGAGGAATTTATTAGAGATAAAATATTTTACCACTTCCATTGATCTTAACCGATTTTGGCCGTGACTTCTCAGCAGAAAAAGTATAGAAATCTAAGATTATCGAGGAATTTGAGAAATAATAAGCCTATAACACACCTCAGATATTATTCTGTCGTTTGTGCATATTATATTTGCATGAAATATCTCGATTTTTAATCCTATTAATGTCAAAATCAGACGGGGAAAAATGAGTTCATTTTATTTATATAGAGATAGAGAAGAGAAGAAGAATAGAAGAATAGAAGAATAGAAAAAGAATAGAAGATAGAAGATAGATAGAAGAGAAGATAGAGAAGAGATAGAAGATAGAATAGAAGAATAGAAAAGAAGAAGAATAGATAGAAAAATAGATAGAAGAGAAGAGAAGAGATTAAATAAGAACACTAAAAATTATCCAGTTAGGTAGAAACGTAATTTACCTTACCTTTGCTTTCATTTATTTGTTTTTGGACAACGTTTTCGAATCTGTGTACAGTAACCCCACCCCCAACCAAATATTAATTAAAAACTCACATTTGTGAATACAATAAAAAAAAAAAAAAACTCTATTTAGCGTTTCAACGTTTTAGCAACGTTCGGCTTAATCCACTGAATGTTGGTCGAGCCCAAGCCATGATTGACGGTAACTCCCGAGGATCCGGACCTAATTCTGCAAGAGTACCATTTTCGCCTTTTTTTGTTTAGTTTTTTTTTTTTTTTTTTTTTTTTACTTTTTGGAGTGGATTGATATATAAGAAACGTGCATTTTCTCTTTTTATTAGAATTTTCTGTTACACCAAATTGAGCCACATCAACGCGTGGCAGGGTACAGCCAGTATATATATATATAAATATATATATATATATATATATATATATATATATATATATATATATATATATATATTTATATATATATATATATATATATATATATATAGAGAGAGAGAGAGAGAGAGAGAGAGAGAGAGAGAGATTTCATGATCAACTATATTGTTTTCGGAACTTGCCCTTCCCAACTTACTAATTTCACTTTTCTCTTATTACAAACGATTCTGACAATAAGAAGCTGGATTTTCTGTTTGTTATATTTTTTGAATAATTGTAAATCTAATTCTTTGCCTTCCGTGGACTTTATTATCAAATAATATAATAAATCGTGTAATAAATATATTTATAAGCTTTATTTAATGCTAAATATTGAGCTTGTTTTGTTTGGTGTTGCTTTTTGTAATTGAATCAATATATAAACGAAAAGAAAGCAAATAGTGGGTAATAAGGTTTACTCTCGACAACCTCATAATTCTCGCTTCCGTTACTTTTATTCCTTTAGTCCTTATATTCCATGAATGATGTTTCTGACATGGGGGGAGAATTGTCGTTTCTTGGCTTGGAATCTATTCATCTAACGCTAACCGTTGGTTAGTTTTTGTTTGTTTGTTTTTCTTGAAGTGGTATTACATGAAATGGCTTCACCCCTTGTCTGGAGCAATTTCCATAAAAAGTGTACTTTACTAAATGAGGTAATTATGTCATCACCTATTATGATGTATGGGGATTATATACGTTTTTTTTTAATCTAATATAATAATAATGACAATATCTTGTGTGTTATTTTCATGTATTATCAATTTTGAGCCGTACTCTGTGTGTGTGTGTGTGTGTGTGTGTGTGTGTGTGTGTGTGTGTGTGTGTGTGTGTGTTTTATTTGGAAGTAACCACTTATCAAGGCTTGGAGGCCTCTCTACGATAAGGATTAAGTGTTGGGTTGATGGTGAGATTATTTTGGAAGAAGGGCTCAATAGGAATTTGTTCACGTTAGATTTGACGATAACCATGTTATAATTAGCTGAGAAGAAGACACGCGGTATTGAGTTCGACAAACGGACGGTTCTAGGAAATAAACTCCGCTCATGGAATTCTCATTTAGTTTCAGGCGCAGATAGAAAGTGCGGGAAAGTTGTTGGCAATTGTTTTAGCTAGGCAAATATTTGGTATTTACAGGGTGAGGACATAGACCGGAGCTCAGTCGAGCATCTATAATGTTTTTTTTTTATTGTTGTATTGATAGTATTTATTGTTTTCTCTTTTTTGATTTTGCCATAAACTTTCGTTAAAAATGGAAACATTTCTGTAATGAAATATTTTCTAAATATTTTGTGTTCATTGAATCTTATTTTTTTACTTTTATTCAGCCTAAAATAAGACCCACACTGCCACTGGAACCTAAGGGGTTACTGTGAATTAAGGGCCAGATTTATAGGTGCATTCAAAGTGGGGCGTTGTGAAGCGATGTGGTTGTTCATATTACATTTAAATTTCTACGTGTTCATAAGGCCGAGGGTTAAAAAGAAATTAGAATAGAAGTAAAGGTTTATGATTTTACTGCTTGTAGGGTTAGGGCACTAGTTCGTCGGAGCACGTTCCGTGTAAGTATTTGTAAAACGAACACAGGTGTGAAATATTGTGGCGATGGGACAGGGGCTGGAGGTTAGTAGGCTGTGTAGAACGTATGAGATTAGAGACTCTTTTGGGGACCTGTTCAAGAGGAAAAGAGTGTAGGTGTACCAACCCAGATATAGCAACAAACTCCATGCATGGACGAATGATGGCTCTGTAGAGAATACTGCGAAGTGAGAGTAGTGTCGAGGGAGGTAGTCCGCATATTTGCAGCACTTTTTATATATTTATTTAAATTTATGTTACTTTTGAATGTTAGACAAGAAAGGTTTAATTTTGGGCTAACGGTCATGGCAATCGGTGGTTGGAAAGGTTTCTTATGATTGTTAAAGAAAATGAGTTTTATTTTTGTAGGATTAAATACAAATAAAAAGCTATCCCTGGTTTTTGTATTAGTTTAGTTGTTGCCTTTTGGTCTGTTAGCATAAGTTGCTTTGTTTTTTGCTTTATTTGTGATTAATTGTAGAAAATAAAATACCAGTGCAATATTTGAAAATATACTTGTTGTTAAAAGGATGATTTTGTTCGATTACAGAACGATAAAAATCATTGGCATTCAAAATGTGTATTGCGTTCTCGAGTAAATGAGTTTTAGTTCATTTCTTATGCTTCATAAACCTAAACGATAAGAAAAACCATCTTCAGCGACTTAATCAACATCAGAACGAAAGATTGTTACGTTTCTGCATGAATGCATTTGTTTTGCGTTGGCAAAAGTGTGTTGATTCTGATTGTGCTTATTTCGATGAATAAATTTTGTTTGAGTCGAGATGTTCATCTGATATATATATATATATATATATATATATATATATATATATAGAGAGAGAGAGAGAGAGATATATATATATATATATATATATATATATATATATATATATATAGGGAGAGAGAGAGTCATCCATATATAGTACTGTTTCGCTATTTCACAGCCCATCAGTGCGGCTAGACAGGCAATTGCCTCAAGCCAGGATCGAAACCCGACCATCTAAATGACAGTCAAGGCTTTTCACCACATATATATATATATATATATATATATATATATATATATATATATATATATATATATATATATATATAAATTAAGACACAACAAAAGGAGTCACAAAATGCAACAAACAACGATGTGGAGTCTGCAACATAATATTAGAGGGAAACACATACACATTCACGAACCCCATACAAACATTCAAAAATTAAAAAAAAAAAAACTAGATTGCACCTCAAAAAACGTGATCTATGTAATAAAATGTGCAGCATGCGATAAATCCTACATAGGTGCCACAAAAAACCTTAGTAATAGAGTAGCCCTACACCGATCCAACATCAAAATCGCGGAAAATAGACAGCTGCATGTATCACAGCATATATACACATGCAGTGTAGGCAAATTCGAAATAATGCCCATCTTCCAAACTGAAAACTACTTCTACTTACTAACACAAGAAAAAAACTTCATAGCAAAGTTCAACCCCGCTTTGAACATCTCTCAATAATTATGCACATAAATAGGCAAAACACAAAATACACTTACACGCATGCATACTTAGGTAAGTGTGCACCCCCACACACGAAACAAAACAAGCACAATAAAGCACGCGCACACTATCACGGGCGCGCACATCCATATCCAGTATAATACATTTTCCCTAAACTAAACAAACAATTACAAATTATACGTGTGTATGTGTATGTACACACATATGTGCAAATATATATGTGTGTATGTGTATGTATGCGTGCATGTGTGTGATTGTGTGTGCATGTGTGTATATATATCATCTGTTATCTATTCTCCATCTTGTTAATGCGTGTGCGTGCACTTATGTTTGGGTGACTGAATACATGTATGCATATGTGCTTGGATTAGGAAAGAAAGAAAACTTCAACCAATATATATGTGAGGTATGGGTGTATGAATGTGTATGTGTGTGTGATGGTTGGTGCATGTATCCATATATATATGGGTGGGTGAATGTACACGTATCTGTTTATGTGTGTGTGTATATATATATATATATATATATATATATATATATATATATATATGTGTATGTATGTATGCATATATATGGGTGGGTAAATGTATTCGTGTGTGCATGTGTGTATATGAATGTGTGCGTATGTGTGAGCCCCTGCATATGTCTATATATATATATATATATATATATATATATATATATATATATGCGTGTGCGTATGTATATTTGTGTGCCTGCATACGTATGCGTATGTATGTGAGTGTGTATGTGTATACAGGTATGTATATATATGTGTGTATGCATGTATATGTATGTGTGTGATTGTGTGTGCGTGTGTGTGTATATATATCATCTCCTACCTATTCTCCATCTTATTTGTGTGTGTGTGTGTGTACTTATATTTGAATGATTAAGTACATGTATGCATGTGTGTTTTAATTGGGAAAGACAAAAAACATTTAACCAATATATGTGTGATATGTTAGTGGTTGGATGTGTGATACGTGTGTGAGTGTATAGGTGGGTATGTATATATGTATGCTCCTACATATATTTCTGTGTATATGCGTGTGTATATGCATATATACCTGCGTGCGTGTGTGTATATATGTATATGTACATGTATGTATGTGTATGTGTGTGTGATTGTGTGTAAGTGTGCGCTATACATCAAAAAAGAAAGTCATAAAAACCCTATAAAAAACTTCACCAAACAGACCAAAAGCCCCCTCTTTGAACTTAACTCTGACTGGACACTACCAACACTTACTGTTGGGGACAGAATGTCTGAGACCACATCACTCTGAAAAACACAATTAGTATCAGCAGGTGTAAAAAATAACATTTCAATCTCTCATTTAAGAAAAAACCTTTTTACGACAATATCTGAAGAGAGCGAAACAAAGCTTGAAACGCGTAATAAAAATATTTAAAAATAAAAATATGATAAAAGGCTGAAAAACACCCAATTGTTGATGGCTAAACTCTTTTATATATATATATATATATATATATATATATATATATATATATATATATATATATATACACGCGCGCGCCGGCATTACGAATGCATAACGTAGTAGCTATTGGTTCATGTTTTAATTTTTAGCCTTGCAGTGAACATGTGTTCATAGTCCAGTCATTAACGGCAGAGGGAAAATAAATTGTGAGCTGAACGTTTTGGTTTCGATTCTCGGTGGTAGCGCATAAACCTTTTTTTAATACTTTTTCAATCATTACTATATATTGCATCCAATCTATCTATCTATATATCTATAAAAGTGAAAATGTCTGTCTGTCTTTTCTCTATGGTAGTTAAGGAAGACTATCATACAGAAAGGCATTACTTTACATATTCACACATTTTAATGTATACATATGCACATAACCTGATGAACAGTACATAGGACCCGAGCAAAGCTGTGCGGAACTGCTAGTATATATATAAAAAGAAAGGTAGCATATCTAAATTCATTAAAATTAGAAACATATATGAGAGAGTGTACATATATACATCTTCAAATTTACAATATATACAAAATATGCACTATATATATATATATATATATATATATATATATATATATATATATACACACATATATATATATATAGTAACTTATAAAATATATATGGCAATTAAGCTACACTGAATATTCTGCGTTTCATCCACTATAGGATTCGTCAGGCTTATGCGCCAACGAAGCCTGACGAATCCTATAGTGGATGAAACGCAGAATATTCAGTGTAGCTTAATCGCTATATATATTTTATAAATTACTTGCTAGCTCTACCTAAGTATTGAGCACTTTTGAAGTAAATACTTAAAGTTTACGCATAAATCTATACTTTCGTATATTAAATTTATGTGAGTAAATGAAGTAGTTATATATATATATATATATAGAGAGAGAGAGAGAAAGAGAGAGAGAGAGAGAGAGAGAGAGAGAGAGATAAATAGATAGATATATGTGCGTGAATAAATATATAAAATATGATGGACTCTCCCGTCGATTTCGACGTATGAGGTTCGGATAACCCATATTTCTAAAACTCATTGATGCTTTTGCCTTTGATGACTTTTTAGTCCAGCAAGGGACTTGCAAACAAGGCCACAAATGGAACATGAATGTGGATTTAATGCTGCAGATATTGGTGCGGCTGCTAGTCGTTTTGCTCTTACTCTGTTTTCTTTCAGTTGCCTTAAGCTTTCAGATTGAAACCTCTGGAGACCTTCAAAACACCTTGATCTCCATCCTTTTCGGTCATTCACCTCATCTTCAAGACTCCTGTATGGTATGTTCACTGCAGACAAGTTACTCTTCAACTTGTCCTTGTACCTAAGCCAAGGACGTCCGACAATTCTTTTACCACCCTCAAATTGACTGTACATCGCAATTTTTGGAATTCTGTCATCGGGCATCCTCAATACATGACCAGCCCACCGCAATTGCGATTGAATAAGGAATGATTCAATGCCAGGTATTTTGCATTTTGTGAATAATTCGGCATTTGATACCTTGTCGCGGAGGCTAAGACCACATATGGATCGTAGACAGCTTTTGTGGAAAACGTCCAGCTGATTAATGTGATGTCTGTATGTATAAACATGTGTGTGTGTGTGTGCGTGTGTGTGCATGTGGAAAATGCCAGAAAAGGTGTATTTCGTGTTCTTCATTATGCTTCTACAAAAAAGCATCAACAAAAAAGATACAACATATGCAGTTGAAATGACTATTCGTCATCGTACTTTTTGACTGTCACTTAACTCCAAATTACTGAGAATCGCACCAACGTTATTCACCATAATAATTCTGTCGCTATACTTGTACACTTTTGATTACGTGATCTTTTTATGAAGATACGAACTGTATGTTCAGCTGCCACGTACGGCGATGGGGATTGTGGGAATCACAGCGAACATGCCAAACTTTGTATCCATGTCACGTGCTTGCTCGGTAAATCAGCAACAAGTGCATGTGCAGCCGAATCAAAAACAGGCAAGAAATTGCTGCAGTCATGCCATCTGATCATCACATCGCCTTCCAGATTTGTGATACGGTCTGCTACTCCTCTAAAAGTTATGTCCGCATCTATCACGAGGAATTATTAAACTACTATCATATTGATATGAAAAAATATTGATATGAAAAAAATAAGCTATACACGAAAACGTGTAGGTTGACAATATATATATATATATATATATATATTTCTGTAAAGTCTGAGGACGCTACAGACGGACAAAAAACGGCCGTGTAGCCGAAACAATAATGTAACTTAACAGAAAGATACGGTAATAAAAAATAAAACATATATATATATATATATATATATATATATATATATATATATATATATATATATATTTAGTTGTTGATTTTTAAACGATATTAAGGTTAGCGTCTCCACCTTGGGGATCGACTGTTTTTTTATAAAATCACTCATTTTTTATTAAGACGTAAACAAATAATACTTTATTTTATTTTATTTATTTATTATTTAAAAAAAAACAGTAATCTACGTACATGCATGTTTCAGGGTCCTACCCCTCTTCAGCATAGCTTGACTTTTACTAGGAATCGAACCCTGGACCTTACGCATTTCAGTCCAGCGTCTTAAAATATTACGCTATGATACCATATGATATAAATTTACTGTTCAGTTTTTATCGTTTATATATTTACGTAGATTTTTTGTTGATTTTTTAAACGCTATTAAGATTAGCGTTGCCAAAAACAATAAATTAATAAAATAATATATATATATATACATATATACATATATACATATATATATACATATATATATACATATATATATACTCATGAAAAAAAAATGGGCCAAGAGTGAAAAAAGGAAGAAATCGATTTTTCAATATTTTTCCAGGAATTTTTGTTAATTTTAACTGAAAACTTCGATTTTGCAGATTATTATTATAGCATATAATAATAAGTGAAAAAATGAATCCTGAAAATAATAAAACCGCATCTTGGCGAGGATATAAAAAACCGAATTGCAAGATTAAGGCAGTCCAAAATGACTTACAAGCAGATTTTTTATATTTTAAGAAAAGAAAATGTGAAAACATCTTTTTCTGTAGTGAAGCGAATTGGTTTGAAGTCGAACGCTTGATAAAAGGGAAATGTGGATCTGGTCGCCCTAGAGCATCCACTTTGAAGGACGACCACAGGCTTAAATGAACTGTTTTGAAGGATCGAAAGAAAACTTATGTTGACCATAGCAAAGAATTCAAAACAGGGAGGTGGAAATTCTCTTTTTTGATATACAATATTTAGACGAATGAAAGAAATGGGATTTGCCTCTAAAAGGTGTGCAAAAGAAGCCATTTTTATCTAAGAAGAACATTAATGATAGAAAGAGATTTTTCTCATGTTGTGGCAAGAAAGATACAGACTGGTTCAGGAATGTTTTCTGGTAAGATGAATCAAGATTTTGACTTGTTAGTGATGTTCCCAATGCTCCAGATGTTTCCGATGCTCCAGATGCTCCCGATGCTCCCGAACGATGCAATGGAAAAACTAGAGAAAGATTTTCGCCAAGTTGCATAAAAAGGACAGTTAAATACGGGAATATAGGGATAATCGTATGGAGAACTTTTAATGCAGCAGGAGTGGGGGAACTTATTAGATGTGAGAAGTCAATCAATACAAATGAATACATTCAAATATTAGAAACAGAACTGTTACTAAGTATTCAGAAGCTGGGAATATCCCACAACATTATTTTTCAACATGATAATGCCCCTGCACACACTGCTAAAGTCACAGAAAAATGGATTTCTGATAAGTCAATTGATGTGATATTTTGGCCAGGTCAAAGCCCCGATTTAATCCCAATCGAGAATATTTGGTCCATAATATCTCATGCATTGGCGGGAAAACTTTTGCGGACAATGACAAACTGTGGGAAGCTGTGCAAAGCGAATGGAATAGCATGTCTAAAAGGATTGATCTTTTAAAGAAACCAGTTCTTTTTTCGGGGTGAGGCTGCTGGCCCCACGCCCAACCATCCTAGAAGGTGCATACAGCGCCAACATTGGTTAACTTAGGTGATCTGGCCAGAACCGGTGTGCCAAAGTGATTGTGCTATATATATATATATATATATATATATATATATATATGAAGCTGAACGTCTGTTTCTGTGTGTCTGGTCACGAATAGGCTCCTATATGCTTGACTATTATAGAAAACTGATTACATATAATGATAGATGTATCGAGACACAGGAATGGGTATGTTTGATCTGGCATAATGATGATTCATTAAAATTGTGAGGTCTGCGTTCGCGCCTGGGCCACAAAGAATGGAAATAAAAAAATTAAAAATTAAAAAAAAAACGTTAACAAGTATTTTTTTTTATATAGATGTACATAAGAATACTTTGATAAGTATGTTTTAACTTAAATAGGGATGGTATAATAAAATTGTGGGGTTTGCGTTCGCGCCTGGCCTCCATAGAATGGAAATAGGCACAAACTTTAATGAAGACTTTTCATATCTATCTGCGTAAGTATACTTTGATAATTATGTTTCAGTTTGAATAAATATGGTATAATAAAATTATGGGTTGCTCGTTCGCGCCTGACCTCCATAGAATAGAA
>NC_136496.1:92691717-92746717 GCF_053919585.1 Euprymna scolopes
AATAGATAAAAGGGTTTTTAATATGAATATCAACACATAAAAACAAAACGTTAGATAGATAGATAGATAGATAGATAGATAGATAGATAGATATACTAGCGTTGGAACGATTAATCGGAAAATCAGAATGTTGGTGAGTATCGGAATCGGGTAAATTGTACTATAGTACAATGAATATTATTTTATATGTATGCTGATTTCAAACTTAATGTTCCATTGTTTGCACTAATAAAAATATAAAAAAATAATATTTCTTAACTTTAAACTAATGGTCTTGGTCATATATGCATGGGGCATCTATGAACAATACGCTCCTTTGCACGTCCTGGTAGATCTCGGCGGTGACTCTCAGACACTTTTGTAAAAGGAACAGAAACGTGATGCCCCAATCGCTGGAGATGGCGCCAATGATCATGATAAAAGAAGGAATTTGTATGCTTCAGGACGGGAACCTATTTATGACTTTCACCAGAGAAGAATCATCAACATCCCCGCAGACAGGTGCATGGGTTCGTTCAGCAAAGCCACTGCCTTTATTTTCCTCGACTCCATAGAAGCATTCGTGATGAGCTGGCAGTGAGATTTTTGGTACGAGGAGTAACCAATGACATTCTTGATCGTTCGTCCGATCGTCGACTTGTAACAGCCCATGTCAGTAGGAATCTTGGAATAGCTCTGGCTCTAATATTTTGCTGCAACGACACCGTATATACATGGTGTCCACAAAGTCTAGCTGCATAATCTACAGGGTGTCCACGAAGTCTGGCTACATAATCTAAAGGGTGTCCACAAAGTCTGGCTACATAATCTAAATGGTGCCCACAAAGTCTGGCTGCATAATATATATATATATATATATATATATATATATATATATATATATATATATATATATGGATAGATAGGTAGATAGATAGATAGATAGATAGATAGATAGATAGATAGATAGATAGATAGATAGATAGATAGATAGATAGAGATATTATGTGTATGTGTAAGAGAGAGAACAAAACATGATTGTTTTAAAGACTTGCCTATAAAGTTCTTCGTTTATTGTTTGGATTTATTAAACTTGTAGAGTATGTAATTTGATTTATTAAACTTGTAGAGTATGTAATTTGATTTATTAAACTTGTAGAGTATGTAATTTGATTTATTAAACTTGTAGAGTATGTAATTTGATTTATTAAACTTGTAGAGTATGTAATTTGATTTATTAAACTTGTAGAGTATGTAATTTGATTTATTAAACTTGTAGAGTATGCAATTTTATGTAATTTGACATTTGTTCCATAATAATTTTCTCTTCTAAAAGAATGATTTATCTAAAAATATTGAACACAATTTTATCGAATAGGAAATTAATATAAATAATTATTTTATAATTACTTCCTATATATCTACGATTATATAAAAGGAATGGACTCGAACGAAAACGGCTGGGTTGATATTTATGAAATTTTACATGAAGATCATTGGCAGAGTTCTTTGATAGGTTTTGTGTCGGAGTGTCTCTGATAAGTATCGATAATCGATAATCGATAATCGAAATAATCTGATGAAAGAAGGACAGAAGGTTTTGATCAAAGTTAACACCTTACACAGTCTAATATCACAAGTGCATTTGAAAAGGTTTGTTACCACACAAGCCGAAGAACCCATATATAAAATTAACAGCAAATTCTTACTATGACAGGATCGCGTTCGAAATGAATGTTTCTGTTTGAAGCACAATTGAAGCATGATACTTGACTTTTTCATTTTAAACTTTAATTCAAGCAATTATAACCGCACAAGCAGTAAGGTCACGCATATAAAATCAACAGTAATTTCTTTGATATAACTGGGGCGCGTTAAATATCAATGTTTCTGTTCAGAGTACAATTGAAGCATGGTACTTGACTTTTTCATTTTAAAGTAAAATTCAAGCCATTATCACCGAACAAGCAGTAAGTCTAGGCATATAAAATCAACAGTGAGTTCTTTGATATTACAGGGGCGCGTTCGAAATGAATTTTTTGTTTAAAGCACAAATGAAGCATGATAATTGACTTTTACATTTTAAAATTTAATTCAATCTATATATCTATAAAAGTAAAATTGTCTGTGTGTGTGTTTGTGCGTGTACATTTCTCTACAAAACTTCGCAGTCAATTTTCAGTCTAGAAACGCGATTTTTGACACAAACGGTATTGAGATTTGGGAATATTTTTTTGATCGGTTTTCGGCCAGAAATTTGGCTGTCCAGGGGTCAAATTTTAACAATTTGATATTTGAAAACTCTACCTAACTGCTCCGCCAATTTTAGGTCTAAACATTTGAAATTTTAGATGTAGGTTACTTGGACATGGATCAAACTTTAATTCAATTTGAGCCCAAAACAATAAATGTTAAGGGGTCCAAAATTGGGGGTCAAATTTTTAAAAAATTTTACCTCAGCCAATTTTTGGTCTAAATATTTGAAATTTTACATAAAGTGTATTCAGACGTAGGGCAAGCTTTTTAATCGGTTTTTGGCTGAAAATTACGCTGCAGAGGGGTTAAAGATTTTATTTTTGCGGTTTCTAGCAAACTATTCAGTTAATTTTCGGTCTAAACATTTTAAATTTTAGGGTATTCAGCAACCTTTTTAATCAGTTTTTGGGCGAAAATTTGGCTGCCAAGAGGTCAAAGATGAAATAGTTTACCTTTGCAGTCTCTAGCAAACATTTTTTTTAGTCTGTCATTGGAAAATTATTTTGGCAGTAAGCCAATTAATTTCCTTTTTTTTTCAAAAAGGTAACACAAATGAAATGGATTGTCCTTAAGTCAGCGGAGTTTTGAAAGAAATGCTTTCCTTCTCATCTGAGGAAAGAAAGAATTCAGATTTTGCTTGCAAAGTATTTAATGAAACTTATGAAAAGTATGAACTAGATCATTCTTGTGTAAAAGTAAAAAAAAAAATGGGGGAAAATTAAAAGTGATTTCACGTGAATGGATGTTCGAATAACGAGTGGAAGATCAAAGGACGATAAAATCTAAAATGCTGGTAATAAAAGTGGAAGATCCAGATGTAAAAAAATCCAAAGACATTCCGTAAATATTTCGAGGTCATTCAAAAGACAGAATTCTGTGAAATAATTCACGAATGCGTACAAGGGGGGAAAAAGTTAGTCTGAGGTATTATAATAAAAAGAAAGATAAGTTATTGAGAGAATTAAGAAATGGGGGAGGTAACACATTGTTGCCGAAGCTGATTTGAAACTACAAATGAAATCAATTATGGTCAGCGGTGGTTGGGCTATTTTTAGAACAGAAAAGATCATGTTACAATGACCCAGACAAACAAAATGACGTGAGAGTAATACAAAATTTAAGGCAGAAAAAGACTAAAAATTAAACTAGACAGGTAATGACTTCAGGATGAAGTTATCATTAAAAGTCGTAGAATTGAAGCTACGTATTGAATGGAAGGAGTAGTCATGATTAAAATTGCTTCTAAATTAGGGTCTATGAGCTTATGAAGATAGATTGGAAAGTGTATTAAAAGTTCTGGTAAATTTTTTAAGTTAAAGGGGATATGGTTGAATTGGCTACATTCACAGACTTTGTTCTAACACATAAACTAAATACATATACATAAGTACATGTACATGCATATGTACATAACAGCACATCACAAGTCTGCAGGTGCTAAGCCGACCAAGTGTGTATGTATATATGGATGGATAGATATATAGATAGTTATATAGATAGTTTGGATCTAACCGCTTCTAGACCAACTTGTGCTTAACCCTGTATGTGCATCAAATTCCCTCAACTCTAAGAATAGCAAATTAAACCCGGGTATATAATAATAACCTTTAGTCCGACATCCATTCCAATCCAACTAATAGCAGAACCCATTTATCTATAAATCGTTTCCAAACAGAAATATATGCGCTTTGAAATAAATGTAATTAAACAAGACTACACTACTCTGACAAACATAACGATCAGACTTTATCTCAGCACATCGGATTACTTTAACAGATTCTTACATATACAATAATCATAATAATAAATAATAAAAACTCAATAACCCCTGCTATCAATATCAAAATTAAACTCGAATCAATGAGCAATTCGCCGCAAATTAAATTAAACTAAATTTAATTAACACCCCTCATTCCGTTTCGTATGCACTAATCCATTTCATAATTATGCCCACCTTTTTAACTCACTTAAATAATAAGTCCCCCAAGTAATTAAAATTTCTAGATTCTTACGCATCTCTATTTCCCTTCACTTATTTGCCCACCTCCCACAGCGCCTAAAAATGAGGAGCCCGACCCCCCTCCCGCCCCCACTCCCATCAAAAAGATCACAGAATGTATATTTCCCATTTGAACCCAGCAAATAAAAGGTTACCGCAATAAAATATGACCGAAACCTAACACCTACCCTCAAAAGAAACTCTAATATATACCTATTTACTATGCCTCCCCACGGGACAGAGTTAGACACCAGGGTCGTTTTTTAACGTGGAGAAAAGGTACAAAAATAAAAATTGTCTCAGTCGTGAAGGATTTCTCCTCCACCGAAAGAGAACAAGAAATAGAAGTGCAGCATCAGAAGGACAGATACTACACGTTGATCTTGTCCCGAAGGCCAAGCACCCAAACTACGATGCCAGCTCACACAGACCTAGCTTTCTTTCTTCCCTCTTTACTCTACCTTCTTATTCTTCCTCTTTCTTTTCCCCTTAAACTAGCTTTCTTTCCATGTTCTCATCAAGTAAAACGATCCTCTAAAAGTCAGAAAATCGGACCATATTAGAAGCCCATACTTGTGGATATCGGACAGGAAAAAGATTTTTCCCAATATTTACAAATCCAAAGTCTGCTGAATTCGGGATTCTCGCACTCAGAATATGCATATATGACTCAACGTATAAGGGTTTGGAAATTTACACAACCATGTACGTATTTCGTTATCGACGGAAATATATGCAATGGAATGGAACATTGATTCAATATTTGATGCACTATCTCCACACCCCCAAGGATTCTGGATCTCTTCTATCAACGGATCGTTATATTGCCGACGAGGATGACCATTTCGTATGCCCTTCGAAATAACGATATGGGACAACCAAACATTCTTGATATATCGCATTACTGATTTTCCCCTTGATCACTACTCCTCCGACCTGGCAGCAATATCCCGAAAACTACTCAACTCATTCTGATAATGGACTGCCCAGGTTATATGAAATGCTTTTTTTCTATTACTCTTATTCACCATTCAAATAACATTTTCAATATATGTGCTGAAAAGCACTGGTTTCATTCAATAATTACAAGAAACCTTCTCTACCACCTATAGCAATGACCAACGACTCTTTATCTGAGAGTACGTCTCTCAAGCTCCTTGGCCTAACGCTCACAGGAAACATGAGTTGGAACAATTACATCGAGAGCATTGCCAGGGCCGCTGCGAGGAAGGTGGGCTCTCTCTACCGTGCTAGAAAACTTCTAACACCCGAAAGTATCCTTCGCCCATGTATGGAGTATTGCTGTCATATTTGGGCTGGTGCATCGGCTACTAGTCTCTCGCTCCTTGACAGGGTTCAAAAAAGAGTCGCAAATCTGATAGGCCCTAAACTGGCATCTAAGCTTCAGCCTCTGTCCCATCGTCGAAACGTTGCATCCCTCTGCCTGTTCTACAAGTATTATAATGGTGAATGCTCTGATGAACTGCAAGCACTTGTGCCCCCACGATGTGAACACCCTCGACAGACCCGACAAGCTGCAAAATCCCACCCCCACACTGTAGAGATTCCTAGATGTAAAAGATCTTTCTACTCCAGTAGTTTCTTCCCCAGAACTGCTAGACTTTGGAATTCCATTCCAGGTCACTGCTTCTCCAACTGTACTGACATGCATAAGTTCAAGTGCAACGTGAACCAACATCTCGCTGCCCTAATCCCTACATAGTACCCCAGTAGATGTTTCCCCTGATAGTAGCCCCCTACACCAAAGTGGCAATGTGCCTTGTTTGGGGTGAAAATGTAAAAAATAAATAAATAATAATAAAAAAAAAATACTTGTTTATTCATAGTTGAACATTTTGCTAATTGCATTTCATTTCCTTTGATGATGATATCGTTTTTTTTTTTTCTGAAATATTGATAATAGTACTAATCGATTGATACAAGTTGGGAACACTTGTGGTGATCGGCCATACGCTAAAAGAGAAGTAAAGTGTTTAACTAAATATGGTTTAATGTATATTTTACTATTATATTTATTATATATATGCGTGGGAATATTTTAGCAGCATATATATATATATATATATATATATATATATATATATATATATATATATAGAGAGAGAGAGAGAGAGAGAGAGAGAGAGAGATAGATAGATAGATAATGAGTTAGTGAGGAAAGAAGGGAAGCGCTAAAAACAAAAAAATACAACTCCACATGCCAAACATACCATAATCTTCTCGGAGGAGAGAAAGGGAGTTGAAGTCTTCACTCGGTTCTAATGCTGTCCTTTTGTGACGATGTTGTCGTGCTGTCTCTTGTTTCAACAGTTTAAATTTAAGATCCGCCCAGGAATCAAATTCCAACCACCTTATAATACGTATCGTTTAATCCAGTCGTTAACTTTTTTGTTGTTGTTATTCTTCAATCCCTCAACCTGCACGAGACTGAGAGACAAGAAAGAGGGAAAGAAACCCCTCAAATGTACAACGTATTTTCAATCTCATTTTTCTTTTTTGCGTGTTAGCCAAAGAAAAGAGAGCAATGAAATATTTGCAAATGGATTAAGCAAGCTCGTATTGTAACTATAATCACTTAAGATATGTACAGACAAAGTAGGGAAGGCTAAAGCAGTAGCCTATGATATATTCAAGGCCTTTGACAGAGTTTGGCATGAAGGTCTTCTGATGAAAATGAAATCATACATAAATCGTTTCCGCGACGGCTATATTTGCTGAAGACACCACATTTGATAACAGACATGGGAGGAAAACGAATAACCACATATTTATGGCTGAGACCTTAGAGAATGTCCTTTACTCTGTAGTGCAATGGAGACGTAAATAGATGGTCACATTCAATGCTACCAAGATAAAGTTTATTTCCTGAGTAGCATTAAATGTTACAATCCATTTATGGACTCATTAAACTACAGATTAGAAGTATTCTTTTACTATTTTGTCATTGCTTTTGATGTGAGTGTGTACGTTTTATCCACATGTCGAGAATAGAGTGTGATATCTTCAAGTTTATTTTTTTTTATAATTTAAAAAAAAAAAACTTTCTCAACCACTGACTGCCATGGCTAAAAATAGGCGACCTTAAAGATCTTCGTTTAGACTTCTCGGCATAACATTTACAGGCAACATGAATTGGAACAGACATTGCTAAGGTTGCTGCAAATATTGTTGGCTCTTTCTACCGTAGTAGAAAACTACTTACATCTGAGAGTGTCTTACATCTCTACAAAGCCACCATTCGCCCAAGCATGGAGTATAGTTGCCACACCTCGACTGATGCATCTACCACTAGTCTCTAGCTCTTAGAATGTACAGAAAAGAGTCTCTAACTTGATAAGTCCCGTACTTTCAACCAAACTCCAACCTCTGTCATATCACCGCGATGTTGCATCCATGTGCCTATGTTACAACTATCTTAATGTGATGTGATCTGATGAATTATAGTAGTTGTGCCCCCTCGATGTAAATACTCCTGACTAACCCCAAAAGCAGCGAAATCTCACCCTACACTGTAGAAATCTCTAAATGCCAAAAGAACTTCTAATCTAATAGTTTCTTCCCTCGAACTGCTAGACTTTGAACTTTCTTCGCAGTTTCCCGCTTCTTTGACTGTACTGACACGCAGAAGTTTAAATGTAATATAAACAGACATCTCACTTATCAACTCTCTGCATAGTGTCTCTGTATATATGGTATCCTTGCCTCCAAGTTGCACTGTGTCTTGTTTAGGGTGAATAAAAGTTTTTTTTTTTAAAATTTAACTTTTTTCTTTATATATTTGGATTCACTAGATGTAATAAATCCGATAAATCGATTCTCTAATGTTGCATATTAGCACTGTCGGAACATCGCCGAATTACCTGAACAATATTATTATCGTGTAGGTGAGTTACATTTGCTTTAAAAAGAAAAATGCAATTCAAGGATAAATATGGTTAAATGACGTTTTAGGAATTTAACTTGACTAGATTCTATAAACAATAACAAGAAAGGATTTTAGATAAATAAAAACAAATGTGTTTGCAGAAAAATAAGGTCATTCTTTATAACTAGCACGAACAATGATTTCAAAAGAGGTATGACCTCTAGAGATTGACGTAGTCTGACATAGAGGTCACGTAAGATGACGTGGATTTTGGTAGAGAACTTGAAAAAACATATATCAGTTTGTCAATAGTTGGAAGTCAGTTGAAGTAGTCAGATGAGAAGTTGGGAGAAAGACACCGTGGAATCCGGTGGAGTCAAGATCAAAATGTGAAGTCAAAGCGTTGTAATCTTCGAAATGTTTACACGTCTGAAATATAATTTTGTTTCGTGTCATCTTTCGAAGAAACAAGTATGTGAATTCGTTCCGGTATTTATTGTCATATTAAATGTTCATTGAACTCGTAGATGTTAACAGACTCTGTCTATTATATAGACTGTTGTCATTATATATACTCCTCTTTTTCTTCTTCTTCTTCTTCTTCTTCTTCTTCTTCTTCTTCTTCTTCAGCCAAGAACATTTGTTTCACTCTTTACCAATGGAACATTGTCTCCTCTCGTCGTTTGGAGCTCCCCCCATGTACAAGTATTTGTTATCCCATTAAAATAACATGTCAATATGTCCACGTCATCATTTCAATCCAGCTCAAACAAAACATTGTTCATCGTAAAATTTATATACACCCTGTATGTTGGTTTATATACACAAACATTTATTCATCGATAATTTGATACCCCGCTATTAAAAAAACAAATAACACTAACAAAAAAATAGCATATCACTCAATATAGCTCCGAACTGACAAATAGATGATGCCACTAATAAAAAGAAATACATATGATTTTTTATTAAATACTAACCTTCAAAGTTAACTCCGATTGGATTATTTATTTTTAAAAAATAAATAAAACTCCAGTTATTTAAGTGAAACTGATGTTGCAAATTTTCAAAGTAACCGAAAAATCTGAATTGCGATCATTGATAAAAAATTGCTTTCTTATTTGAAAAAGAACTTCTTAAACAAAGAGAAAATAAGAGCTACCACTTGTTGGCGATGTTCAAATCCTGTTTGTATATGGAGTCAATAAATGTGTAAGTGAACACATGAATCGATACCGAAAATCGTTCACATAATGCCCGTCGAATTTACAGTGTACTTTGGACTCGACGGCTTCTTATTTACGTGTTCCAGCGGATCACTAGTAATTCAATATCTTGTGTCAGACGATATGCCAAAGTTTCAGGTTGATGACCGACACTATTTAAATTAATCATTTTCAAGGTTATTTTAGCACGAAGTGAACTTCTTCTCGGCATTCCACATGACGATGACGAAAGTGTTCCCCTGCTTAATGCGACAGGAAGGATTCTTTGTAAGAAAGGATAGTTGCATGCTTAGTAAAAATGTATACAATTAAGACCTTGCAGTTTTCTTTAGCGCCCACTATATCTATATATCTATAAAAGTGGACGTGTGTGTGTATGTGTGTACATTTCCCTACGCAATAACTCTGTCAATTGAAAGTCTACCGACTCGAAATTTGATATACAGTTACAATACAAATCTCAATACAGGGTATTGAGATTTGGGAAAATCTTTGTAATCCGTTTTCGGCCAGAAATTTATCTGTTAAGGGGTCAAAGTTCAACGATTTGACCTTTGAGAACTCTACAAAACTCCTCCAACAAATCTTGGTATAAACAATTGAAATTTTAGATATAGGTTCCTTGGACATGGATCTAACTTAATAACTTAATTTTTGCTCAAAACAGTAAATGCTAAGGGGTCATAATGGTATCAAAGTTTTTAAAAAAATTGACCTCTGTTGTCTCTACCAAATTACTGACAATTTCTGGTCTAAATATTTGAAATGTTACATAAGGGGTATTCAGAAATAGGGCAAGCTTTTTAATCGGTTTGGGTCGAAAATTTGAGCTACCAATGTATGTTTGCATGTCTGTCTAAAGCTTTCGACAGAGTCGACGGATTTTCACAAGATCAGTATCAGTTTGAAGCTCGACCCTTCAGACGACTAATACCGAAACATTGGCTAAAAACATTAATTTCTTTACCCTCAATTGGGCACTTTTCTACAGGGAGGGGTCACTTTTTTTGCCAATATTTTGGAAAGTCATCCCCTCTTTTCGATTGTCTAGCCTTATTTAAACCTACGTCACATGCGGTTTGGTGGTGGTCGTAACAGCAAAGACGTCGCGTTTTTTCACGTTATTTTCCTCCTTTATGGTACGAGTTCGAGCCTGCCTTCCTCCTACCACTTTTTTTCTCAACATACATCTCCAAATACCGGGGCAACGCCGGGCTGAAATGCTAGTATATTTATATATCTATAAAAGTGAAAGTGTCTGCTTGTCTGTCTGTGTGTCTGTGTGTGTGTCTGTCTGTGTACATTTCCCTATGCAATAACTCTGTCAATTGATAGACTCGAAATTTGATATACAGGGTATTGAGATTTGGGAAAATCTTTGTAATCCGTTTTCGGCCAGAAATTTGGCTGTTAAGAGGTCAAAGTTCAACGATTTGACCTTTGAGAACTCTACAAAACTCCTCCAACAATTCTTGGTATAAACAATTGAAATTTTATATATAGGTTCCTTGGACATGGATCTAACTTAATAATTTGATTTGAACCCAAAACAGTAAATGTTAAGGGGTCATAATTGCGGTAAAAAAAAATTTTAAATTGACCTCTGCGGTCTCTACCAAATTACTCAGCTAATTTGTGGTCTAAAATTAGAAATTTTACATAAGGGGTATTCAGAAATAAGGCAACTTTTTAATCGTTTTTTTGGGGGTTTTTTTTGCTGAAAATTTGGCTTCAATGGGGTCAAAGTTCAAAAGATGTTTCCTTTGCGCTCTCTAGCAACCTATTAAGCCAATTTTTGGTTTAAACATTTGAAATTTTATATAAATGGTATTCAGACGTGCAGCAAGCTTTTTAATCAGTTTTGGGGCAAAAATTTGGCTGGCAAGAGATCAAAGTTTACGGAGTTGGCCTTTGCAGACTCTACCAAACTCCTCCACTAATACTGGGTCTAAAGACTTGAAATTTTAAATGTAGGTTGCTTGGACATGAGTTAAACATTTTATTTCAATTTGAGCCGAAAACAATAAATGTTAAGGGATCAAAATTGGGATCAAATTTTTAAAAAAAATTGACGTCTGCGGTCTCTACCAACGTTTCTCTGTGGTAGTGAAGGAAGTCTATTATATAGAAAGGCATTACCGTACATATTCACACTTTTTAATATATACATATGCATATAAAGTTATGAACAGTACATAGGGCCCGAGCAAAGCCGAGCGGAACTGCTAATATATATATATATATATAATCTTCTGTACTCCTATAAATTTGGGGGGTTTGTGTATTGATATTCATATTAAAAACCCTTTTTTCTATTTTTTTTAAATACAACTTTGTTATACATGGGTCATGGAATTGCATTCATCTGCAAAAAGATCTAGCTAATTTGCATATTCTTTTAAACATTCATTTTAATTAATTTCCTATTAGGTTTTTTTTCGGTTTCCTTATGCGATGATTATCTTTATTCAACTATTACGCGTAATTATATTCATGCTTAATATAAGCAAAACAAAAATAGCATTACGGATCTCTTGCATGATTTCATTTCCGTTGGATAAAAATCTAACTTTCCTCTACTTTCACCTAACTATTTAGAGTGTTCATACAAAGCATTCATCTTTTCTTTTTATGATAAAAATCCTGTTTTCAAAAAGAAACGTTTACTACCAACTTTCTTTAAAAAAAAAAGTGTAAGTTTTCCTGAAAAAAAAACTTTCACCTAACAATTTATAGCAAAAATAACGACCCATAAAAATCTGGGGTGCTTCTACACTTTATTACCAAAATTGGAGACGCCATTTTTTTCACGCACTTGCTATCCAAATCTAGGGGAGACATTATTATATGGCCGAACGATTGCTTCCGGAAAGGGAAAGAAATTTACCAAAATTAACATTTATTACTTCCGAAAACGTTAAATTACTATCCTCTATTTTACTTGTGTGTGTGTGTTTTTTTTTTGTTTTTTTAGCCAGTTTATAAATCTATATGCTATAAAAAGTCAAAAATCTTCCCCACTCTTTATCTGTGCCTAAATCAAAACGTAGATTCCATGAACAAAACTTCTTTCTTAGAACTGCACGCCTGCTTCCCACCTGACTACAACCCGGATGTCTTCAAGTCCAACGTAAACAAATTCCTGATGAACCTCCCCCTTAAGTAGACACTTTATTAAATCTCCACACTAATGTACTGTACTTGCAATAACCCTTATCCCTAAGTGGCTTCCGGGCCTTGATAAGTGGTGACCAGCTTGTAAAAAAAAAAAATAGTGTTCTGTGTGTAGACAAATGGGGTTGATCACCAAAAGATAATCAAGCATAGTGCACATTATTTAAGGAAGGAAGTATTGGTATTACACAAAAGATAGTGTTTTGCGAAAACTTGCGAATGCCAAGTTCCAATCCTGTTCTTTCTGCACAAACACTCTCATGAAACCGACACTTGACCTTGTGCATGACTATATAGAGATGAGGTGAATACAACAACTTAATGGCATAAATAAAACAGTGCATAAATATTGTTTGAACTACATGATATCTATTATATAAATCTCAAACGTCTGTTTATGTGTATGTATGTTTGTATGTCTGCCAAAAAGTTTCGCAAAATAGACATAAACGGTATTTAGCAATAACTTATTGTTCTTTCTTTCTCATCAAATTTTTCTTTGAATTTATATATTAAATTCATTGTTCTTTATCGTTTTAAACATTTTCTCACACATGACGTTATTCTCTCTCTTTACAAATCTATTATCTGACCATGTATGGACTACTGCTGTCATATTTGGGCTGTTGAATCTGTCTCATTTGAAGGTTCTCGATAAATTGCAGAAACGTATCTGTAATTTAATTAGCCTCAACCTTTCTTCTTCGTTGCAATCTCTTTCTCATAGACGTGGTGTTACTAGTTTTTTTTTTGTTTTTTTTTTATTACATTTTCACCCTAAACAAGGCAAATTGCCACTTTGGTGTAGGGGGCTACTATCAGGGGCAACAACTACTGGGGTACTATGTAGGGATTTGGGCAGCAAGGTGTCGGTTCACGTTACACTTGAACTTCTGCACGTCAGTACTGTTGGGGAAGCAGGGACCTGGAATGGAATTCCAGAGTCTTGCGGTTCTGGGGAAGAAACTATTGGAGTAAAAAGATCTTTTACATCTAGGGGCCTCTACAGTGTGGGGGTGGGATCTAGTAGCCTGTCGGGTTTGTCGAGGGTGCTCGCGTCGTGGGGGCACAAGTGATTGCAGTTCGTCAGAGCATTCACCACTAAAATACTTGTAGAAAAGGCAGAGGGATGCAACATTTCGTCGATGGGACAGAGGCTGAAGCTTAGATGCCAGTTCAGGGCCTATCAGGTTTGCGACTCTCTTTTGAACCTTGTCAAGGAGCGAGAGACTAGTAGCAGATGCACCAGCCCAGATGTGGCAGCAATACTCCATACATGGGCGAATGGTGGCCTTATAGAGGTACAGGATACTTTCGGGTGTTAGTAGTTTTCTAGCACGGTAGAGAGAGCCTACCTTTCTTGCAGCGGCCCTGGCAATGCCTTCAATGTAATTGTTCCAACTCATGTTTCCTGTGAACGTTAGGCCAAGGAGTTTGAAAGATGGACTCTCAGATAAAGAGTCGTTGGCCATTGCTATGGGTGGTAGAGAGGGTTTCTTGTAATTATTGAATGAAACTAGTTTAGTCTTGGCAGCATTGAACGCGACCAACCACTTTTGTCCCCATTCCACTACAGATTGGAGGTCTTCCTCTAGTGTTTCTGCCATTTCTTTAGAAATGTGTTCATTCGTCTTCCTGTCGTGTCTGCCATAGAGTGTAGTGTCATCAGAATATATACCCATCTCAGAGGCAATGTTGTCGGGGAGGTCATTTATGAATATCAGGAACAATAGAGGTCCAAGGATAGAACCCTGGGGCACTCCCGCATTTATATCATATTGTTTAGATGTGCGACCGTCGAGGACTACCTGGATTTTTCTCTTATCTAAGAAGGATTTAATTATGTTAAGTATTCTACCAGTGATACCGTATGATCTGATTTTACTGAGGAGACCCTCATGCCATACCCTGTCAAAAGCCTTAGATATATCTAGAGCTACCGCTCTGCCTTCCCCCGCTTTGTCCAGTGAATGGTATATACGTTCAGAGATCACAGTGAGGATGTCTGCTGTGGAACGGGCTTGTCTAAATCCATATTGTTTGTCAGTCAGTAGTTTAGCATCTGTAAGATGATGGACTAGAGCATGGTTAATTATGGTCTCAAATATTTTTGCAAAAAGTGGGAGGAGGCTAATGGGGCGATAATTTGATGGGTCAGTCCTTTCGCCAGAATTCTTGAATACTGGTACAACAGAAGCAGTTTTCCAACAGCCCGGAAAGCAAGCTTCATTAAGACATTTGTTGTAGAGTTTGAAGAGAACTGGAGCTACTTCGGCTGAGCACTTTTTTAATAGCACAGCTATTTTCAGCCCTTTCCATAAATACCATTATAGCATATGTTCTTTAGAATTGTTTGATCTATCCTCTGCGTCCTTTGTTCCAGCTCGTCTGACTCGTTGGTCTAGTGGTCTTCATAAATTTGCTGTTTTAATACCTCATTCTAATACAGTTTCCTATTCCAGTAACCTTTATTCCAAGAACTGCAGGGTTGTGGAACCCTCTTCCTGCTCATTTTTTACCTCCTACCTATAGCTTTGGTATTTTAAGACTGACATCAATAGACAGCTCCTGCTTTTGTGATAATCATCCTTTGTACTTATTAGTTCTTTACATAAAATGGATTCATGCCTTGTCTCGAGCGATTTCCATTAAAAAATTCAAAGCCAATTATTTTTGTTTCAAACATAATGTCTAATATCTTTATGATGAAACCAATACGTTAATACATTCATCGTAGTTACTAACTCTCTCATGCAAATACTATGTAGGATATTTTTTCAAGGAAGTTTCACAATTTTTTTTCTTTTGTATCGATTATTAATCGATAGAATTTAGGGAAATATAAAGCTTATAAAGAGCGGATAGAAACTAGTAAGCTTATCTGCAAGGCCGAATTTGACTTTAACTTATTTGCATGTTACACATGCTTGAAAATAAAATCGACTCCACTTATCATGACCTTGAACCAGTCATTCAACTATCAATCTTGATCGGGTTAGCAAACCCCTTTGGGGATCCCCCTCTTGAACTCGGCTAGGGATCTTTATCCTGTGCCCCCGAAAACAACAGAGATTAGCACATTTCTCTAATGATCCGGTCCCTGTTGATTTTGCGGCAGGATATTGGTTCTGTGCAGTTCTAGGAGGTCCCCCCACACAGTCTTTGCCTTCTCTCTTTGAGAAGGAGTTTATTGTTAATCGGCTGAAGCACCCTCACTGAGGAATGCCGACGTGGCTGCCCAGGCACTTTTTACAGGTCAGAGTGGCCCTCCTCGGTGGTGCTGACTTCTCAATCCCACTTTCCGATCCTGGTGTCTTAAGTTCTGGCAGTGGTAGAGAACTAAACAGCTCCCTCTCTTGATCTTTCTCAAATTAAATCTTTTTTTATATTATTTCTTTATATAGCTGGAGTCTGGTAGCCTGGAAACATGTCCAAACAATATTAATCTCTTTTTTTAAATAACGTTGTTGATAGATCAGTCAGTATTAATCCTTTTTTTTCTGGTATCCGCAGTTCTTAGTCTCGCAAAGTTACTCCAATGATGTTTTATTTCAAAGACATTTAGCTTCACTCTCATACTATAACAGTACCGTCCATTGGCAAACCAATAGCTTAGAAGCACTTCTGGTCAGATCATAGTCTCCCTTTAGTCTTACGAGACAAAGAACGCCACTCTTAAAAGTGACTGCGCGTGTAAGTGTAAAACAAAGCTTATGCACATCTTCTGGTTGTTGTGGTCACGACGTTTCGGCCAATTATTCCTCCGGTCTTCGTCAGGTTAACCGCGACGGGATAGAAATGCCGAATCCTCCAACTACATCCACAGAAATTACGGCCTTCAATAGTTGTCATCATCTCACCACGGTTTGGTGTCAACTAATCCTTTGGCCTTCAACCTGATGAAAGCCAGAGGAATAATTGGCCGAAACGTCATGAAAACAACAACTGGACGATGAGAATAATAGTCCAAATGATTAAATAGAAAAAAATTACACGAATCACTCTTCTCCAAAATAATTCCAAATTAATTCAATAATAAAGCTTATGCATTTTGCAACTTTTTCTCTCTTGAATTCGGCTGCCTGATTCTATTGGCAAGGAAAAATCTATGACGACTGAAAACAATACCGAAGAGCACATACAGCACCTGGTATTCCCAAATGGTTACCCCTTTTAGTACTCAACGTTGCTCTGGGTAGATACCAATTAGGAATGCATTATAATGGTAGGATCTAAAGGCCAAAAACTCACGTAGACATACATGCATTTCATTTTATTGGAATAGATATAGTTTCCGGTGAGTAGTGTTATTGCTTGGTTGTTTGTCATATGTTCGAGTCTTATTGACCGAAACAGTTATTCAAACACCAGTAGAAAGAGGTACCAGTGCATAGATGTCAGAAACAGAAGCGATGATGGCGTGCACATGAGCCAGTAACCATATTGGTAATCGTCTGGAGTTTTTGGTTTGTTTGTTTGTATTGTTTGTTTGTTTGTTTTTTTTCTGTTTTTTTTGGGGGGGTTGTTTTTTGTATCTGTTGTGTTATTTATCCGGAAGGTCCTAGTTGCTACTATTGCCATCGTCTCGCCAGCGAAGAGGCACATTGGCACATTGTTGTTTTTTTTATTATTCCTTTGTTTTGTTTTGTTTTTGTTTTTTGTTTTTTTTGTTTTTGTTTTAGTTTTTTTTTTTTTTTTTTTGCTTTTGTTTTTTACTGTAATCTGTATTTAAGTGTCTTCTTTTTTCTGGTGTTTTTTTGTGTTTTCTTTTAGTTTTGTGATGAAAGATGTAACTGAAGGTGTGTTTGTGTCATCTTCTGAACGACTTCCCGGCGTCTGTGAAAACCAAACAAAAAATATCGATACGAACGGCAAACCGGCTTTACGCATGCGTACATGGTCATTATTTTGTCCTGTATATCTTTGCATATGTTATAATTTTCATTTACAACTCTCTCTCCCTCTCTCTCTCTCTCTCTCTCTCTCCCTCTCTCTCTCTCTCACACACGCACACGCACACTGGTTGGTATCTCTGTCTCCCTCTTTCTCTCTCTCTTCGTCTTTCCCTTACTCTTTCCTCTCTCTTTTTCTCTATCTCATTCTTCCTCACTCTCCCCCCTCTCTCTCTCTCTCTTTCTCTCTCTCTCTCTCTCTCTCTCTCTCTCTCTCTCTCTCTCTGTCTGTCTGTCTTCTGGTCTCTTCCTCTCACTCCCATTCTCTATTTCTAGCTCTATTCCTTTCTCCCTACCTATCTCTCTCCTTTTAAGTCTCTTTCTCTTTCTCTCTCTCACCCCCTCTCTCTCTCCTCTTTTATCTTGTTTTTTTTTATCTCTTCCACTTTCTATCTGTATGTCTGTCTTTCTCTCTCTCTCTCTCTCTCTCTCTCTCTCTCTCTCTCTCTCTCTCTCTCTTTCAGTATTTCTCTTTATATAATTTATCGATATTCGTATTAATTTTCAATGTTTCTAGCTTATTATCGACCCTACTTCAACACATAATAAAACATGAGAATACATAATATTAACGCATATCTGCATTTGTATGCGAGAGATACTCTCTCTCTCTCTCTCTCTCTCTCTCTCTCTCTCTCTCTCTCTCTCTCTCTCTCTCTCTCTCTCTCTCTCTCTCTCTCTTGGTCGTTCTGGTGATCTTCCGATAAAGATAATCAAATGAAAAAAATGAAATAAGCGTTAAGACTAGGATACCGCTTTCGACAGCTGAAAGATTGTGCTAAGACCTGGATAAGTTGCGGAAGTTGTTTTCGAGCATGTGGTGAAGCTCTCTGTTGTATACAAATAAGCAAATTAAATCGATTGTGTGCGTATGTTATTTCTAAAATATCTAGAGTGAACTTGAAGCCTTATCGGACTTTCCACCAAATTTGGGAACTTTATTTTTCTTCGCAAAGGCCCTAGCACGTCTCTCCACGAGGAAGTATAATCGTGTTAAGTTCCTCCTGACAGTTCGTGAATATCACACTCGTTGATGCAAATTCAAGATTCCTTGTGGGTTTTGGTGAAGAGTAAGTTGAGACGAATGATAACAGCCAGATTGAATTGCCAGCAAACATGGTCTTCCAAACAAACAATGCGGCAAGTTGCATTACTTTCAGCATCTCCAGCGTACGATGATTCAGAATAACGAGGCTAGATAAAATATATACATAGCCATCCGCATACAGTACTGTTTCGTTGTATCACAACTCATCATTACGGCTAGACATCTTTTCCCAGCCGTGGATCGAACCGACAACCATCGTGTTGACAGTCGGCATCTCTAACCACTAGACCAAGACACAGTGCCCGTAAATATTCCTCCTCAAATGCCCATTAAATTAGCATTTGCCCGTCGCACAGGGCTCAAACTGTCAGTTTGCTTACAAACAAACAGTGGACTTCGCTTATTCGCTTAAATACGCATCGGGTGAAAATATATTTACAAAGTGTTCAATCCAAAGAGGGGGGGGGCTTATTATGCATATAAATAAGCAAATAAAGAAATTAATATACAGAAAATAAATAAACAAACAAATGAAAATGCAATAAAATAAATTCAATTATTAAAATAAAATAATATATGCATATACATATATGTACGTTTTTAAAAGCTTATAAATAAATATACAAATAAAATAAATAAATAAACAGCAAATAAAAATTTAATAAAATAAATAAATCCACTTATTAAAATAAAATAATATATGCATATATATGTGTACGTGTATAAATGCATATAAATAAATAAACAAATAAAATGAATAAAAAAATTAACATTTGGAAAATAAATAAATAAACAAATAGATGAAAACGTAATAAAATAAATGAATTCAATTATTAAAATAAAATGATATATGCATATATATATGTATATGTACTTATATACATGTATGTATCTGTGTCTATGCACATATACTTAGGCGTATACGCGTATACATATTGATGTGTACACTTTGGCATGTAACTAATCCAAGCACGCGTATAGTGACCTCCTTAAGACTATTCTCTTTACCAAAAAAATGGATATTACATCACACTAATATACCAGTCATTAACACTCCTAAGTACACACTTTAAACGTAATACGCAAAAAAATAATTATTTAAACATTTAAACAAAAAACAAAAGGCTACAATAATTCGTAAGAATACTTAATATCCATTACAACTCCTTCCTTCTAATATTGTCATAATTCTTTTATATACTAATCTGTGTCCACGGTATTTCCTACGAACCGCATTGATATAGCCTTCAACCGCAACTTCTTTCACAAAAAGTACAAAATTTTACATATTTTAAATGAAAAATTTAGTACAAAGCCGAAAAAATGGGAGAGTAAAGACACGTCTGGACAAGCTAGTGTTATGTAGCGAGTTTGTCTTTGCTTTATCGTTATTTTCATGGCAAGTGCTAAACTGAGCTTCAATCTGTGGCCCCCCTCGCCAAATCTTCACAAGAAACACTCGTCTAGCTGAAAACACTATATCTAATTCCCCTCCCACTCTTTATCTGTGCCTAAACCTAGACGTAGATTCCATGAACAAAGCTTCTTTCTTAGGACTGCACGCATGTGGAACTGTCTTCCATTTTCCTGCTTTCCAGCTGACTACAATATGATTGTCTTCAAGTCCAATGTAAACAAGTTCTTGATAAGCCGTTCCACATAAGATAACAAATTTACCGAATTTCCATTACTAACAATTACTATATTATCCATTACTAACAATTATTATATTATGTACACTCTTTAACCCTTATCCTCGAGTGGCCTCTGGGCCTTGTTAAGTGGTGATGCCTATGTAAAAAAAAACAACTATGGTAACCTAGATAGTATCTACTTTCACTTTTCTCTCAGCGCAATATCACATTTGTACAATACATATTAATTCTTTATCAATCACCATTAAAACTCATACTATGGCTAACCTACTTAAAACCCATCCTTTATACAAAATACAACGTGGGGGAAAAATAAACGTGAAACTATTTACAATGAAGTTAGTATAAAGTCCTTCTCTTTTATTAACCTCTTTATTGAACTATGAGAGCGATTTGCTAGTTGACGTAAAAACAGTTCAAGACAGACGTTTGTTTTCTAAACCCAATATCCTTTGTCTAACCCAACGTCCAAGTAATACTCATGTTATATCTTACTAACACAACAGACACACGCGACGTTCAACCACCTTTCAATAAAGTTAGACGAACGGAGTCTTACCCTCTCCTCCTTAATTCGAACCATGGCGTAATATTTTTGTTACCTCAGCATTTATAACATCACGTAAGATCTTGCAGATGTCTTCAATCTGTTTAGTAGATGATGTCCTAACCTTATGACGGAATAAAAGAACATCGCCGTGCGTCTTCGTCCTGTTTTCGTAAATACACGTCAAACTTTGTGACGTCGTCCATATTATAAGCAAATATAATTTATTGATTTCGGTATTTACTTCAATAGTGCTCTATACGCGAGTACAGCTAGGTAGTACGTTATGAAAACATATTTATGGCAGTTAAGCTACTCAGAGGCTTCTGTTTCATCCCCTAATGAAATTTTAGCACGAGTATTCCCCACGGGGATGATACGCGGAAGCGTCTGTAGATTATTTGCCATAAATATATTTTTATAGTTTACTACATATGTTTGCGTTTGTGTGTGTGTGTGTGTGTGTGTGTGTGTGTGTGTGTGTGTGTGTGTGTGTGTGTTAGAGAGATGAAATATAAAATACGATCTATCATAAAAGAAAATGCCGTGGAGACAGGATGTGTAAAATAAAAAGCAAATTAAACACAAGAATAAATGATCAAAGGCCAGAGCTTTACCGGTTTCGTGAATATTTCTAATTTTTCCTAAATGGCTTCTATATAATTTACAGAATTAGGGCTTTTTCTTTTTAAGAAAAATAAATATTTAGACAACTAAATATTTATTTTTCTTTAAAAAAAAAAAAAAAAGGCCGACTAGCAGCAGTTCGCCGTAAGTTGACAAAAATGTATTTAAATTTTTTATGAATAATTAAATATCATCGAACTTTTTAATGAAAACGTAAAAGATAGTAACTTATTTTTTTAACGAAAATACTGGAAAATGAAGATAAAAAGGGGGACGTTTCCTGCCACTTTTTGTTTCTTTGCTTCCGATTGATCTATTTGTGTGGTTTTTACCGTGCCATTTTTAGGCATCATTTTTACCTGAATGTGTTATTACGTATTTTTTTTTTTTTAATTTTATTTGTCGTTTAAAATGAATTTTTTTTTTTTCATTTTAACATTAATACCAGTAATGGAAAAATAAGTTTTAAACAAAAGTGAAATAAAGGGAATTGTTTGTTTGTTTGTTTTTTGTTTGATTCTTTTTTTTTTTTTTTTTTTTTTTAATCAGAAATTTCATTAAAATATTTCGGATTCAGATAGTTCAAAAGATTTCGATTCCCAATTCTAATTTCGATTAATCGTTTTAACACTAGTACAAATTCCATTAATTGACCGGTCATAGAATGGCCGTCTTTGTGCGAACCGTGTACAAGTAATTTCTAACGCGGATGGGAAACTGGCGCGACTTGGAAACCTTAGCTCTGATAATGAACAATTTTTTTAAAGAATACTTTCTTCTCTTTGGCTTTTGTTCCGTGTTCATGTGGAGTTCTTCTATCGAACAATGTTTGTTTAATTTAACTAGTACACATCTCTCCTTTCCTCGGCTGTATGACACATTTGTCGAAGTGATTGCTTCAAATTGGAATTTTTCCGACTAAATTGTCTCGTGTTTCGTGTTTGTTTGTTTAGAAATCTCCAGGAATAGTTTTCAGTCAAAGAAGGCATTTAGATTCCAGTGACATCTTGCGTCGGACGAAAAAGAGGCAGAAAGGCAGACTGTGTACGTCGGAAATGTGGCGAAAGACTAGATGGATATTTGATGAGGAAGGGATTGTCATTAAAAAGTGATGCTAATGACATGTCGAATTTAATACACACACGATAAGAATAAACGAGAAAGAGGTGGAAAGAAAGAAAGCGACATAGATTAATATATGTGTGTGAGAGTATTTAGGCAGCATTTTTTCATTTAACTAAACATTAAAAATTACAGGGAACATCTGTTAATGATACCTTTATTTTGATTTTTTTATCATGATTTTGTGTGAAAATCAAATAGGCTAAGATATGGTCCATATGTATCATGAACATTTTCGATCCGTCGTCGAATCATCTTAGCCACCATGCTTCTTTCATGTGAAACCAATTTCTCACCCCAGAATGTTGCTCACCAATGCCCCCCAAAAAAACCTGGCGCCTGCTATGTGCGAATATTATGACGACTAATTCCTTCCCTCTCGAGTTTTTTTTTTTTTTTTTCTCAAACCATTTGACTTTCACCCGAAAATGACGACGGATCAAAAACGTTCGTGATACATATGGGACATGCATTAACTTTTTTGATTTTAACAAAAAAATATTGTCTCTCTCTCTGTCTTTTGTGAGACACTGTGTCTCCAAAACTTCTCTGTCAATTTTTGGTCTACAGACTTTAAAGTTGATATATAGGGAATTTGGACGTGTGGAACAAATTCGATTTATTTTTATCCGGTAAAAATAGCTGTTAAGGGATCAAAATCGAAAAATAAAATTTGGAAGACGTAGGTATATTTTAAGTGTTTCCCTACACATGCGAAACTATACATTTATATATTTAACAGCATTATAGTTTAAGATTTTATATGAGCATGGATTTAGATCAGACGTTAACAAATAAGGTTGGAGAGCTACATGCTTTGGTTTCATATTTTGATGTCATATTTATTTTAACTTTTGAAATCACTACAATATATTGAGTACAATATAATAATCAAGAGCAAATTGGCTCTATAATACTAAATACGAAATCTACAAAATTAAAATATCGTATTTTACGACCGGACAAGGCTGAGTGGTCTGATATATATATATATATATATATATATATATATATATATATATATATATATATATATATATATATATATATGTATATATATATATATATATATATATATATATATATATATGTATATACATATATACGTAAATTGAATAAAATCACAACCTACATGAATAGAAATTCATTTTTTTGGCGTTAAGCTCTTACAGCTGTTTCGTGAAAGGATGGACAATTACCTCTCGTCCATAGAACTGTAAATCTTCCATCCAGTCACTCCTCATAGACGCTTACAACTATTCCCAACAAGTTCTTCAATCCGTTGTGAACACGTTTACTTTTTCCCTCCATATTAAATGGAGCTCGTATTTATACTTATTTTTTAGTTTCGTACAACCTTTGCAGTCAAGAACATCTTCCTATAACTTAGTTTTTAGCCTATTTTGGGGGCACTATTTTAAATGAGTCTCGCTTTTTAAGGATATTCTAATTTAATTTTAGCTTTTATTTAGATTTCGCGGGTTCAAGGAACGAATGAGAAATCAATCAAATCCTGAATTGAGGATCAAGGATAGAATATGTACAATTAAACATGGATTTGTGGTTTTACAAAAATGGGGGATTCTGTGAAAGTTAGTAAAACAATAAAAACTTCGTTATTTACGTCTAGTTAAAACTTGATAATATTTACATGTAAAAAATAAAATGTGATAAATGAGTAATTTGGAGAAGTATGAAGCTAACGCTTATAATAATGAGTTAAGATAATGATATATATATATATATATATATATATATATATATATATATATATATATATATATATATAACTACTTCATTTAATCACATAAATTAATATTCAATATAATGGTTGAAACGAAACTAGGCAAAAAATTCTTTCAGCTAATAAACAACCATTTTCCACCCAATCACACACTACACAAAATATTTAATAAAAACACAAAAACGAAACTAGGCAAAAAATTCTTTCAGCTAATAAACAACCATTTTCCACCCAATCACACACTACACAAAATATTTAATAAAAACACAAAAACGAAACTAGGTAAAAAATTCTTTCAGCTAATAAACAACCATTTTCCATCCAATCACACACTACACAAAATATTTAATAAAAATACAAAAACGAAACTAGGCAAAAAATTCTTTCAGCTAATAAACAACCATTTTCCATCCAATCACACACTACACAAAATATTTAATAAAAACACAAATAAGCTTAGCTACAGCTGTACTGATAGCATAGAACAAATAATCAAGAAACACAATAGGAAACTACTTAACAAAGATAAAAACACAAATAACACTAGCAGAAATAATTGTAACTGCACCAACAAATCCCAATGCCTACAAACAGAAGTAGTCTATGAAGCCACAATTGCACCTGAAGAAACCCCACGACAAAAAATACTATATTGGCTTGGCATGCACCTCCTTTAAAGATAGGTTTAGAGTACATAAATGCTCCTTCGCAAACCTGGCTGTACAAGCAAAAAGCAGTCAAAATTTAAAACCTAAATATTGAAACTCCCCCTCCTCTCCTTACCCCCCTCTCTTTTTTCTTTACCATCCTCTCTCCTCCTCCCCCTCCATATATCCATATATCTCCACCCACGCCTACCTGAATCTACTACCCCCACACACACAATACAATCTAATGTATTTTAACCTTCAAAACTTAAATATCATCGATACTGGTCTCCCTCCACCTTATTATCTCCTATCCCCCCCTTTTTTTCTCGTATTTCTTCTAAAACACTTCTTCCAAATAATAGAAAACATTTCTGTAAGGTCTGACGAGGCTGTTGGATCGTAAACACGGTCCAACATCCGAAACATATGTAACCAAACAGATAAAACGGTAATAAAAAAAATAAAACATATATATATATATATATATATATATATATATATATATATATATATATATATATATATCGAAAGAGAAAAGAGAGATGGAAACGAAGAGAAAGAGAGAGATGATGAAAGGAGAGAGAAAGAGAGAATATATTGATAACATATTATTTCATATGAGTTTCATAAGTTCAACAAGAAAAAAATCTTCTAAAATAAAGTGATAATCCGCTCTATACATATAAAGCCTTTGTTAATTTAGAGAACAATTTTCTATTCTTAAAAAAAAATAAAAACTTAAATTACAAAGTAATTATTTCTGTCTGCCTTAATTTCCATGAATTTTTCTTGAAGATGCTTCCTCAGTACATAAAAGTCTACATACATATATATATATATATATATATATATATATATATATATATATATATATATATATATATATATATGTATATATGCATATATATTAATCAGAATTGGAAAAATTGAAAGATTTTGGGGGTATCGGAGTCGGTATCGGAAGAAATTGATGTGTATTTTCCGATGCCAAAACGATTCTTTTAATTATCTTTATTATTTTATTTTTTTTTTTAAGTAAAACCTTCCATGTCTGGTAATAATGATAAAATAATAAATATTTATTGATTTTCAAATACCAGTAAAGCTAAAATCGATAGATCATCCTCCACAAATGTATTTTGACGTTTAGGAAAATATCTGCATATTTAACATGTGATTTTTTACGAAAATCGGGGGAAACTAAAACCAACGCTTATGAAGAATTCTTGGTAAAATCATTTATAAAAAAAAATAGATGACTTGGGTTCCATCAACTATAATTGAAACCGAAACTAAAACTTATAAAAAATTCTTGGGAAAATTATTAATTATAAGAAATGGAAGTCCATAGCATTTAAACGACAGTCACTCGGAAGAAAATAGATTTAGGTGTTACACACAAAATAACAGACACGCTATCGTATTAATATACAGATTGTTCTGCAAACATTAGTTACGAGATTTGTCAATATAAATTTTTAAAACTAGCAAGTTACGTTCTTGACATACTCTAGTTATTTATTTTGCTAATGAATCATGTTCTCGATGACGAAATTGAGAAGACAATTTCTAATTTATTTATATCTATCTACACACACATACACACACGCGCACGCACGCGCACACACACACACACACACACACACACACACATATATATATATATATATATATATATATATATATATATATATATATATATATATATATGTATTGCGCTTTATCTGAGTGTTATGTTAATGAGTGTTCCATTAACTGTGGGCATGAAAAGAAAAAAGTTTTGTTCTTTTTTTCTTTAAAAAAAAAAAAATAGGACATTTTTACATGCAGCGTGACGCAGCTGTTCTCCCTGAGCCAAGCATTACAGGGTTCTCGTGCGAATCGGTGACCTACTTTGTGAGTTTCAGAGGTCGATAGCCGTGTGCAAATTCGTTACAAATCAAAATTGAGGACGAAAGCATTTTTATTAAAAATGAAGTATAATGTCTTAATAAAAAGGAATAATAATAAAAATAAAACCGGGGGGGGAGACGGTAAGTAGCGCATGAAAGGCGCCGCCGATCTATCAAAGATTGAAACTGCGGTATTGGACAATGCAATCTGTTCTTTGTCGTCGGCCGTGAGAAAACGCTTGCATTCAACATATTTCGCTTTTATTTTGGTGACCTGGAAATATAATGCTGCTCTACGACTATCTTTTTAGCAAGGCTCACATACACAAACGCATACACACACAGCACATACGCACACACACACACACACACACACACATGCACACACATTTATACTCCTTCCCTCCACCATATATATATATATATATATATATATATATATATATATATATATATTGTACGGGCTTTCTTATGTTATTTTTGTGTCAAAATCACAAAAAAATTATATAAGTTCCATGTATATCACGAACGTTTTCGATTCTTTGTCGAATCCTCATCGGTTGAAAAGGCAAATTTACAAAAATTTGTATTATTTCCGTCTCTCCTAAAACAATGTGAAAAATGTTATCCCGGTATAATATATATATATTTTTGTGTATTTAGGCATCACTTTTTCATTCAAGTCTTTAATTGGCTTCAATCGGCTGCATAACGTGTTTTCAGTCACAGGAAAAAATACGGTGGTAGGTGGCCTTGTTCGCAAAAGGTCAAATTTGCTGCAAAGTTCTTAGCGTAAAAGCTTAGCTTTGTCAGATGCTGATGAAATTACCATGGGTCCATTTATGATGGTTCAGATAGAGGACACGCCTCTTTTCAGGACCCTGTTTCTTCTTCGCTAAAACTGGTGGGTACCAAGCCGTTGCTCAGCTACTTTACATTTAACAGACTGAGCATATGACTCTCGCGTTTTTTTCTTATTCTTTTGCAGTAATTACTGGCAGTTCTAATGGCAGCTTCAGTTTCAGAGCATTTATTTTTTTAAAGCAATGACAATAGTAGTTTCTATTCACAATGGAAGCGGCACATTTTGGAGTGAATCTCAGCTGGTTGTTAGGCTTTTGTTGGTATTTGGGGGTATTAGTCAGGTCTGATACTATAGAGAACACGTTCTTTTTAAAAATGGAACACAGAGGTATATCTGATATAAATATTCGGAAGCTATCCCATTCAGCCATGGAGTATAGGATGGAGAGGTACATCTGAGGACTTATTACATTTTTTTATCTTAAGGTTAAATCCGGCGTCGGAGTCCCTAAAGCAGTTCGTCGCTATCTACAACTTAGCTCTGGCAAATCCTGTCACGTCATCAGTGCTCAAACCACATAGACCACTGTTATTCCCTTGGACAACACTGACAACGTGGAGATAGAAATCTGCTGCATTTGCAACTGCCTGTCTACCTAATATTTTGCTAAGGCACTGGGTCTTATAGAAAACACTCCAGCGCCTCCGAAAGGGGGGTCAAAACACGAGAAATGACGCAGTTACTCTGTGCCATTACTCAAATTAGCATAGAGCAGACGCTTAGGGGCTCATTTCTGTTCGTGTGAGGAGGCATCGTACTTCCATTGGGTAGCTACTGCACACTTAATCCAAAAACCTTAGTCAGTATGTGCTACCCTGTCATGGGCCATCTGCCTTACTGGGTGCGTAAAGCTTAGAACTTGAAGTCTCACAGGTGGTCTGTAAATCCTGCACCAAACAATAAACGTATACATAAGACCGAAGGTAATCAAAAAGCCTGCTTTGAAACTCGCTTCATGGAATGTGAGGACGATGAAAACTGGTCTGACGCCTGGTGTGCGAACAGTGGATTGCGTTCGCAAGGCAGCAGTCATCAATAATGAACTATTGAGACTTGGAATAGACATTACCGTATTGCATAGGATCCGAGTTATGTAGACGGGTTCACTCCGAGAGAAAGATTAAACCTTCATCTGACATGGCAAAGCGACTGACGAAGTCAGAGAGTACTGCGTTGGCTTCGCTGTGAGGAACACGTTGCTCAGCATGACTGAGCCTGGCAAGAAACCGAGAGGATCCTAGCACTACGCCTCAACGCGACCGACGGCCCAGTCACACTTCTCGGCGTATACACTCCGACTCTCTACTTTATCCCAGAGGTTAAAAATGCTTTTTACGAGCAGTTCCAGTTCGGCTTGAACCAAGTGCTTCCCTCTGATAGCCTGGTCATACTTGATGACTTCAACGCACGAGTGAAGGCAGAAAACACCTTCTGCTATCTTGGGCCTTTTGACATCGGAAGCATGAAAATAATCAACGCCTCCTTGAATTGGGCACTCTTTAGAACCTATGCATTACCAACAGCTTTTTCAAAACTAAATCTGAACACAAGATCTCCTGGAGACACCCCCGCTTAAATCGCTAGCACTAAATAGACCTGATCTTCACGAGGCATTTACATGCGCAATCCTGGATATCGAATAGTCAGATTTCATCACCAACACCGAAGTCACCGAGCGTGTGGATGTGTTAATTATGTACATTCTCTTACGTAAGCGTCGACTTGTCTGGCTTGGACATGTCCGCCGGATGAAAGACTCCAGTATCTCAGAACACCTCTTCTACAGAAAATTGATAATCGGCAAGAGAAAAGGGGATAGAACTCAGCTTTGATTCAAAGACACGTGTAAAATAGATATGAAAGAGGTCGACATAAACCTTGGAAGCTGGTAGGTATTGCTGACCAGCACGACCTGTGGAAACACCAGGTCACCAGCGGTCTAAATATACAAATCTGTTCAGCAACAAAACCCTAACTCTTTATTTACAAAGATCCCTAGATGCTGTAAAACCTTTTACTCTAATAACTTCTTTTCTTAGACTGCTACACTTTGTAATCTTCTCCCTTTTTCCTGCTTTTTTTTACTGTAATTACATGTAGAATTTTAAATGTAATGTAAATTGACAACCTGCTCATCTCTTTACATAGTCTGAAATAGCAGCCCCGTACGTCCAAGTACCAATTATCCATGTTTGGTGTGAACAAGATTATAAAAAAACAACAACAACAACAACAACAAAAACATACAAAAAAAGAAAATACCTTCCAATAATAGTGATGCCTTCAGGACACAGAACCAAGATCAGACATGATCAATGAACACCAATGAATTACTACAAATAACACAAAGGCTTGCATCGAATCTGCCAGCACCACGTTAAAAGAAAGATACAGAAATCATACGTGCTCTTTCAAAACGAAACTAAATGTAGAACCCGAAAAACCTCCCAAATCTACAGCTAGATATATAAGAGAATTAGTAAAGAATAAAACTCATTATGAATTGACATGGTAAATAAATATATTTCTAATAAGAGAAAAATTTAATTTGTGTACTTTGGAATCCTCCCATATAGTAACATTCGGGGAGACTTTGCTCAATAAAAAACAAGAAATTATACAAAATTGTTTCCATACAATATAATTGGAATTTATATGTGTATGGTCAAATATAAATACAAGGGATCATAAAGATGTTATGAGAGGATAAATCATATATACAGTATCTTTCAAATTAATTAAATATGTGTCGGTTCTATATCATAGATGTATGCAAAATGTGTGTATATTATTTATCCTAGATATATAGTATATTTATAACTTTAGTATACACCAAAGTGCATAATTAGGAAATTTTAATGATAAAAAGTTTTAGGAGGATGAAAATTCAGTTCATAGTACTTTGGTGTATTAGATTTCAGGTTAAATATAGACAATTCTGAATCAACAGTCACTCCTATAATTGTATTTGAATGATTGTAGATCATTGTAGCTTTCAAAGTTTATATTCAATCTTATCGAAATATTTTTTGATCGGAGTGTAAGTTATCAGAACAGAGTAAAATAGATAGGAACTAAATATATTATAATGTATAGGTGTATGGAGGTACGTGTATATATGTGTAAGCGTGCATGGATATATACATATATATATATATTCACAGTGATCACCACTTATCAAGGCCCGGAAGCCACTCAGGAATAAGGGTTATTGCAAGTACATTACGTTAGTGTGGAGATTTGATGAAGTGTTTACTTAAGGGGGCGGTTCATTAGGAATTTGTTAACGTTGGACTTGAAGACATCCAAGTTGTAGTCCAGTGGGAAGTAGGCAGACGGAACAGAGTTCCACAGGCGTGCAGTTCTAAGAAAGAAGCTTTGTTCATGGAATCCACGTTTTGATTTAGGCACAGATATAGAGTGGGGGAAATTTTTCACAGTGGATTCAGCTAGACGGGTGTTTTTCGTGAAAGATTGGCGAGGGGGGACCAGAGATTGGAGTTCAGACGAGCACCTGCCATGGAAATAACGATAAAACAAGGATATGCTCGCAACGTCTCTTCTGTGGGAGAGAGGTTGCAGGGTAGAGAAAAGGGCATCCCCCACTAAGCGACGAAGTCTATTTTGTACTCTGTCAAGGCAGGATAGGCTGTTTTTAGTAGCTCCTGCCCAGATATGGCAACAGTATTCCATCCTTGGACGTACTTGGCTTTTATATAGATAGAGAATTGCATCAGTAGTGAGATATCTTCTGGAGCGGTAGAAGGATCCCACCATCTTTCCAGCGACCTTGGCAACAGACTTGATGTACGTGTTCCATTTCAGATCAGGAGTAAAGGTCAAACCCAGAAGCTTGTCAAAACACGGGGCCTCACCCAGACGAGAGCCATCCATCACAATTGATGCCAGATGGGGATCAGAGCGTTGATGGTGTAAGGATAGGAGTTTGGTTTTGGATGCATTAAAGATAACCAGCCACGTCTTCCTCCACTGAACCACGCGCTCGAGATCAGAGGAGAGAGAATCAGAGAGAACTTTGTCATTTACAGCCTTTGATGTGTTGCCGTAGATGGTCGTGTCATCAGCATATATGTCAACGATTGATTTAAGTATGTGTGCATACATATGTATATATATATATATATATATATATATATATATATATATATATATATATGTAGATAGCGGTTTGGCTTCACACACACACACACACACACACACACACACACACACACACATATATATATATATATATATATATATATATATATATATATATATATATATATATATATATGAGACATTGATATAATTCAGATGAAAAATCCTGATAGATATTACTTGAAGTAATACTTTCAAGGAGATCCTAGCCAAAAAGGAAAAGCTCAATATTTAAGAATAGAGCAATATATAAATTTCGTGGTTTAATTTTAAATTCTAAAATAACAACATATAGAGACATATATTCGATTTAAGAATTTATTGCTTGACAAAAGGAATACATAGAAGGGGTTATTTTAATTTCCTTAATCCATGGATTTTCAACAATGGCTCATCAGAGGAAATGAAATGCAGTTCTTATTTGCTGTATGTATGCGATGATATGCTAAAAGGAGATAAATTGCATGCTTGCACTTGATTATATCGATGTTCGGTCGTGCTTATGAGCGCAGTTGTACATTCTCTATCTAGGGATCTTACCTACAACCATCGCGTTGGTAGTCGGTAGTTCAAACCATAGGATCGGTGCTCGGAAATAACCTCAACAAATGTCCATTTAAATAAACACTCGCCCACATCTTTACAGTGCTTGAGTTGCTTGCTTATTTACAAAACAATCAGCGAGCCTCGCTTTGTAGCCAATTAAGTAGCGTGACATACATTTACGACAGTGCTCTACCTAAAAATGGTGGGGAGCTTAGAATATATATAGTCATCCACATGCAGTACTGTTTCGTTGTATCACAACTCATCAGTGCGGCTAGACTAGCACCTTTATACATACATATATATATATATATATATATATATATATATATATATATATATATATATATATATATTGCTGAATAGATACCTAATATGATAAAGAAAATAGACACATATATAGTGAAAAAAAAACTTAGAATAATTGCATGGTATGAATGTTAATTAATTTTATTATATTGGATAAATAAGCAATGTATATTCAATGAAGTGCATCGATAAATGCATATAAGAATATTCTAAATTTAAAATTATTTTAATTGATAAACGATCTAAATACTAAACAATAACTTGAAGTTCAATTTTAGATCGAGGGAACACTGCAATGTAAATTTTGTTAACTGTTATGTAACATAGTTGTTACGCACGAACAGTGTTCGTTACAGTTCAAACCTCTCTCGGACCCATCGGAAAGAAACAAACATAAATAAATCCGACTGCTTTTCTTTCTTTTTTTTTTTTTTAACACAAGTCGTTTATTACCGTTTTTCTTTCTCCCGTCTCGACACCAGTTTAAAGAGTTCTCTCTCTCTCTCTCTCTCTCTCTCTCTCTCTCTCTCTCTCTCTCTCTCTCTCTCTCTCTCTCTCTCTGCCACTGCAGGGCCACATGTCCATCTCCCCTGGTGAGCGTTTATCTTTCTGCTCTACTACAAGCCGGTCGTATGCAGCCATTTCTCATCTTCAATTTTATGCGTCCATTATTTTCAACCGTACTTTTTATTCTCTTGTCGGGATAGCTTGCGTACACTTTCTAATTTGCATATGTGCATTTTTCGGCTACTGCTGCTAATATCCTCGCAAGCCAGCTATTTTACAGCTCCTGCTGATATATTCCCATACGCACTTTGTTAAAGTTTTATTTCATGTTCGAAAGGGGAAAATATTGACTTTATCGGGGGCTAACAATGAATTAGTAAATTATTTAATTTACGTTTGCTTGAAACTAATCAACCAAAAATTAAACTTATTATTAATATTTGTAGATAACTATTCATATGATAACTTCAATTTTACAATCTACTATTTATTATTAAGTTAGTATTCCGTGATTTCGTGAGTTTGTTTACTTTTGTGCTACGAAATTAAGAGAAAATCGTAGAAGCTTAGGTTTTTATCTGCTTAATTAAGAAGCCTTTTGGCGGACAAATTTAGATTAAAAATAAACCTTTTATTAATAATAATCCCTAAACTTTTTTGCCTTTAGTTTTTTAAACTAAAATTTGTGAGCTTATTTGACTTTGCTTTATGCCAGTCATGGCATATCTTCTCTCCTCAAAATTTGAAAAGGTCTGGAACCTTTTTAATTTTTGTATTTTAATTTTTCTTGCCTGATGAAATCAAATATGAATGAAACGATCTGCATATCGTAGCATTATATGACAGTATTTACATAAAGAATAATAAAAAATATATATATAATTTGCTCTCATTGATTGAGCCTATCAACGATCCTTGTTGAGATTCAGTTGTTCTTAATTTTTGGAAATCTTTCTACCTGGAGTATATATATATATATGTGTGTGTGTGTGTGTGTGTGTGTGTGTGTGTGTGTGTGTGTGTGTGTGTGTGTGTGTGTGTGTGTCTGCGCGTGTATAGCGAGAGCGAGAGACAATTATTGATTATCTTATAGTTTATGACACTGTGCTTAAATTAAGTGCATCATAATATGTATATGTGTATGTGTGTGTACGTATATAAACGTCTGTGTATACCAGATGTTACATTTTATTGTGAAGAAATGCTAAGCGCCTTAATTTTTACTACTTTATTATATATATACTAGCAAAGATACCCGTGCTTCGCACGGAGCTTTGTTGCGCACTCGGGTACCAAAATCTGTGGGCACCTTTCCAGTAAGTTGATGTTGTAAGAGCAACGATTGCATAAGGTGATTAACATTTTAACTACCTCTTGTAGTGACTGAAATTCAATCAGGAACTTCACAAAACATTTTCATCAAAAAGGAAGGTTACTTGATGTTACATAGTAAATTTTTCATTGAAGTCATTTTCAACTCTTGCTTAAATTTTATCTTGCACATTCAATACTAAAAACTTACCACAATCAGATCATGTCAGTTTTTCCTCATATCCATTTCTCGAACTTTTCACTAAAGAGCCTCAGGGTAAACTACATTTCTGCTGCTTTGATTTGGAGCCAGAATGTAGAGTTTTTCTGAACTTCCTGTCCGGCTGATGGAGACGTAGAACATACCGTGACTGAAGCAGTCTGATGTCAAGTCTACGCCAATGGTGTTAAATGTCTGACCTTGACTTTTGTTTATGCTCATTGCAAAACACACCTTCACAGGAAATTGGAGTCTCCGGAATTTAAATGGAAGTACTGAGTCCGATGGAACTAAGGGGATCCTTGGCAGTAGAACGGTTTCGCCTTTGTAGGGACCACAGGAAATGGTGGCCTCAAGTACATTGGTGTGCAATCTGGTGATAACACATCTGGTTCCGTTTGTTATTTTTGGCGGTTCCAAGGATCGAAGAATCATGATTGGCGATCCAATTTTGAGATTTAAAATGTGTGGAGGCATTCCAGATATCTCCAAAGAGTTTAAAAACTCCACAGGGTAGTGAACAGCTTCATATTCATTAGTAGCTGAATCAACTGACTTGTATTGCTTTGTGTCTCCTGGAAATTCATCCATTATTGAATTGTTCAAATGATTCACATTGCTGTTTAATGGCGAAATAATAGCCCTCTCAGCAAGCCAATCCGGTGATTTTCCATTGTTTTGCAGGTCTGGGTACACTTTGTCTTTCAGTTGCTTCTGATTACCGACACATTTACCAAGCGCAGTTGGAATCTTAATTGTGTCAGGTGAAGAAGTGATAGGAAACTGACCATTACCGATTTGGAGAAGCAATTTTGAGAAGTCTGCTGCAGCTGTGTTATCAGAGATATAGGCTCTCATATTAGTAGTCAGTCTCTTCACTATAACGTGCCTCCAGAGATAGGATTGTTTCAAACTTGCATTGACAATGTTAGCCCTTGTGCCATTTTTAACCACTGGGAGGATTTGACGGAAATCACCGCAAAATAAGGTTGGAATGCCACCCATGGGATTCTTGTTTCCTGTGATGTCTTGCAGTGTTCGGTCAATTGCTTCATAAGCACTCTTGTGCGTCATTGGGGCTTTGTCTACAATGATTGCAGAGGTGTCTCTAATTACATTTGCCAAGGCTGAGTTACCAGTAATTTTGCAAACTGGCTGATCCATTCGATGAGTATCCAAGGGTACTTTAAAAGTGCTGTGAAGAGTGCGGCCACCTTGTAGTAGAGTAGCAGCAATGCCACTGAATGCTGTTGCAAGCACAATCTTTCTCATGGATCTAATCTTTGCAAGGATCAAATTGATTACAAAAGTCTTGCCCGTACCACCTGGAGCATCAAAAAACATCATGTTTTTGTTCATTTCACCTTGTGCTTCCAACATTGCCATGAATGAATTGTAAACTTCTCTTTGAGAATCGGTCAGTTTTTCTTGCATATTTTCTGCTTGTAGGGAAGTTCTTCAAGATTATAAGTAACTTCACGTTGATACTCTCTCGCGAGTCTTTCATCTCTCCCTTGCATTGGTGCAGGTAATCCATAGCTTGCCAATGGTTGACCGCACATAAGGAGAACTTTTTCTTCAATTAGACAAAGAGTTTTATTGTAGATGTCCTCATTAAAATCTGCTTTTGGATTGTTAACTTCTTGCCTGTATCTGTGAAGAATGTCTTCAGATATTACATCACGAAAAGCCATCCAGATCTCAAGAGGATTTCTTGGCTCACAGGCTGTTAAAATTATCACAAATAGGCTTCGCAAATTTGAAGGTGATTGAGTGGCACTTGCCTCTCCTACTGCTTGATGCAAGTGATGGTCATTTTCTAGAAGGCCCCGAGCAAGGCACGCTGCTCTGTATGTTTCAAACACCTGACCATTGTATGCTCGCAAATTTTGAAATGAAGTTGGACCAGCAACCTCATTGAGCAACAGGCGTAAGAAATAACACTCCCCTGCTTTTGGACTAATCGTGTAGATTCTCCCAATGCATGGTGCCTTCCATACATCATCATTTTCAGTACCTTCAACTTGTACCCCACGCATTCTTCTCATCCATTTCTTTGTCGATTTGTTCCAAGTGTAAAACTCAGGGACTTCTACGTATTTGAGACCCCTTGCAAAGTCATCCTCATGGCAGAGTTGAAAAAATGCTGTCAAAGTTGTGGCAGGCGGTGGACCTTGGGCTCGTTCCAGAGCAGTATCAGCTGAGAACATGACACGCTGCCCATTTTCAAGATGAACAGAAAGTTGTACAATTGGGGGGAAATGTTCATGGATGGGATGTTCCAATATCCTCCAGGCTGCCTCTGAACTGCCGACATACCTTGCATTCTGGAACTGCTGGATCTCATCCACAATGTGACTTTGTACTTGGCCTTGTTGGTTAGCTGCTCCATCAGTTCTTTGTAGTTCAAACACTGCTTGATCACATCCTTTATTCACGTATTTGAGGACATATTTGATGCTTTGGATCGAGCTGCAAATTTCTACGTTAATGTGAGCGTTGAACTGCTGAAGGAGGACCTTGTTGTACGGAACAATCCACTGGTTTGTTATTTCTTGATTAACATACCGACCATTTCTCTTCATCCTTATTGTACCAGTCTGGCCTCCATCTTCTGGTTTTCTTCGCCTGTACTTGGGGTAAGAGTCTTGGCCTTGCTTGGTACACTGAAGAAATTCTTTTGGGTATTTTTTGGAACATTTGTTGTCAATCATACATGGACAATTTGGATTAAATGGTCCACAAGGTCCATGCACCATATGTGCCATCACTTTAGCATGAAGATCAGGATCTTCCTCTTTGTCAGGGATCTCTGCAGATATGCAGAGATCCATTTTTTCTGGTAGAAGTTTGTCCTCTGGGGCCTGCCAGGTGAGGATGTGTGCATGCGGCAGTCCTCTTTTTTGATATTCAATACTGTACAGGAAAGCCCTCAACCTGCCAAATCCTCCCTTTTTAATAAATTCAAGTAACTTTTTTAGCTTCTGCCTGAAAACCCTGGCAACAATATCTGGACGATCCTGAGGGTCTTGCCCTTGAAGACAATTTTCTGTAATTTCTGTCCACTTTGGATTTGTTGTGAACATGATGAAGAGGTCGGCTCGGCCCATTCGCCGAACATATGCCATGGCATCACTTTGACGCTCAAACATGTATCGAGGGCCTCCTGTATAAGTTGCCGGAAGTACAACTCGTTGACCAAACTGTTCTGGATTCCCATCCTCCCTAAGAATTGAATCTCTCAAGTTGCTATAATTGTCAGCTCTCAGGGTCTGTTGCTCACGCCTCAGGAACTGTAAACGTTCTGTTTCAATCTTGCAGTACACATCCACCAGCCATTGTTGAAATAGCCTTCGGTACCAGAGAAAATAGTTTCCAGGCCGAGTCATTAAATGGTACGAATAAAATTGCTGTTGGGTAACTTTTCGCCCATTGGATGCCTTCATGTAGATGTTGTAAGATGGAGAACCATAGGGGTACATTAACGGGTACATTAAAGTATCGTAGAGGGGATGTAGTTCGGAGATCCATTTTAATGTATCATTTCTAAAACGCAAGACAATATCCCGGTTAGCTGTTGGTTCATTCTCCATTAATATTCCAATCTCATACGTTGTTGTTGGAGCATTGAATCGCCGTGGATGCTCTTCTTGCGGCCTTCGGTCTTCCCTTATGACAACTTTATGTTCTACCAAGTGTTCTTCTTCAATCCTCTCCTTTGTTGTTTTCAGCTGATAAATAAAGCTGTTGTTCTCATGTAAAAATTCAGTCAGACTTTGGAGAATGTCTCTATTGAGTCTACTGTCACGTCCCCGATTATGTAGTTCCTCTTCCAGACTATCCAAGAAGTAGACTTGAATAAACTTTTCTGTTTCATCTTCAGGTGGTAAAAGACTCCCAATCTGGTGGCAAACCTGGCCTCGAATTCTAAAAGAAGGATTCCACCCATGTACTGCCGCAATTTTGTGACCAAATGATGTCATTGCAAAACAATTGTTATAACTGCGTAGATTTTGCAGAAAATCTTTAGAGATGGGACCATTGCCGGAGAGCAAATCTTGAAGCAACTGAGGCAGTGGTGGAAAGCTATCAAGCACAACTTTGCCAGAAGAACAACAACAACCAGGGGTTTCTCCTTTAAATTTTACAGCTGAGCAATGTTGACATACTTTGTCCATTTTTCCTATATCAGCTGTAGTGAGAGAGTCATTTTTGTTGTAGAGCAATCCTTTTCTATTGCAGTGTTCTATTTCATGGTGTCTCAAAGCAGTCATTCGTTGTCTAGCTGCCTCGTTTTCTGTCAATTGCTGGGGCAAAGTCATACTCTCTCTCCATGCAGCCTCTCGTTGTTGCCCTTGGTATAGGCGAAAGCTTCGTTGGGTTTCCGATTCATTCTGATGTCGTTGAGCCACTCTCAACTCACCTTGTGTACGTCTACTTACCTCATATAATTCATTCGATCGTAATATTGCTTCTCTTTCCAGTGCATATCTTTGCCTTTCTTGAATTTCATCTTGTGATGAATTTAACCGCCTTACAGCATGTCTAGTTCTGTCAGCTTCACGTTGGGTTTCTCTTTCCAAATCTGACAGTCTTGCTCTCCTTTCTCGTTGACGTATCCTGTTAAGTTCTAGACGTCTTTCTCTATCTGAATTGTTTTCATTGGAGCGAATTGCAGCAACTCTTAGTTTATTAGCTTCCAATCTTTCCATTCTTTCTTCCTCACTTTCGTTTCTACTTCGTTTGGGTGGCATAATTTCGGTTTTAAACGGAATTGTTTAACGATATTAATGATTGTAAATTAATTAAGCGTAAAGGAAATGTATACTAACTGAAATGGACGAACTATAAATAATATTTCTGAATAGTACAATTATAAACAATTATATTGTACCTATTTACTATGCCTCCCCACGGGACAGAGTTAGACACCAGGGTCGTTTTTTAACGTGGAGAAAAGGTACAAAAATAAAAATTGTCTCAGTCGTGAAGGATTTCTCCTCCACCGAAAGAGAACAAGAAAATGAAGTGCAGCATCTGAAGAACAGATGGTATTTATTTGCTCCCCCACTGAGCAAATTAGGCACAAGGCCGTTTTTAATGTGAGGTAAAAACCAGCTCCCCTAAAAGTAGGCAAAAAGGGGGCACTCTGGTTACCAAAAATAATAATTGTCCCAGTATAGAGGGTTTCCCCTCCATTGACTGGTACAAATTATCTTAAGTGCAGCATCTGCCGGAACAGATACTACACTGTGATCTTGACCAAAAGGAATGAATAAAAGCGACCTACGTGTGACTCATTACTTCCGGGTGTAAACGTCACAATCTAAAAGTAATAATTAAAAAAAAAAGTAAATGTAAAATAAATGTAATACCAACTTAGGTTAACTAAGTAAACAGTACAATTAAAACAGTTCTATTAAAACAAATAATTACTAAGATCTAGGTAATTGTTAGTCTCATTGTTATGGTTTTAAAGAAAAAAATGTGTAAAAAAAAGTTCTGCTTTTGTGAGTACGTGTATTTCTTTTAAATTACATAACCTTTTTATTTTATTATTTATATCTCTTTTAAATTTATATATTTTGTTAGTAAACTGGAAGAAATTCAGTTGAATAAAACCTTGTTCGTGTTCTTTACGTTAAACTCATATTTTTATAAAAGGTTCATCCGGTTTAAAGAAAGCACTAAGTTTAAATAAGACTGGAAATAACTAATTCAATATATAAATAGAAAAATGAAATAAATATAAGCTTTAAGTCTTAAGATAGTAATAATCAAAATGTAATAAATTATTTGTAGTTCAAATCTATGATAAACAGGCTTTCGAAATAGGCTCGACCAGAAAGATTAAATTGGAACGAAATTATAATCTCCGTGCCATTTTCAAAACAACCCCACAAAAGTAACGATATCCTGCAGTTGGTTAAATGACAATGGTTGTAAGAAAAATGTAAAAGAAAATGCGCTTATCTGTTTATTTTGACCTGTTTTATTTAATTAAAAAAAAATTGGCTATAACTGGAAGAGAGCGTTATGTTTTGGGGGTTGTTTAAAAAATAGAATGGAAATAAAGTTAGTTCCGTTTTAATTGTCTTTAATTGCGGCAAGCGCTAACAAAATCGAAAAATCACTGTTTACATTCGAAATGTTAACTTTTATAGGTTTACAGGTTTGCTGACAAGGCTGGGGGTGTTTAATACAATTATTTTACTAAATTGATTTTTTTCATTTAAAAATAAAATTATTTATTTTTTAATAAAGTTTTATTTTAAAATATTTGTTTTTGTTTATTTATATAAAATTACGATAGTTGAATTGTATTCTTTCAATTATATTGGCAAGTAAAATATAAAAGATTAAAACGAAACGAAATTGAAATTTCCATTACATTTTCAATACAATCCCAAAACATAAAGCTTTGCTCGCCAATGAATTGTTTTGATAATATACGTAAAGTGAAATAAATCGAATATAAAATTAAATGAAAATATATTAAATAATTAAATGTTAAATAGATTTTGTAAATAGTACAGTTGAAATGATTAGAATATTTCCAATATGTAATAAGGTCGAGGTAATTAGTTAAAGAGATTTAATATAATGTGATATGCAAATGAGCATAAGTCATTCGATATGGGGGTGGTTTGTAGACTAGTATATAAAGAAATTAGGCATTGATTCTTATGTCTCCTTTAACAGAAACATCCTAAAATGGGTTCTAATGTTTCTTTACCAGGAGAGATCTACCCTCTTACCTCCTTTATATTTCGTTGATGATGGAGAGCTGTACACACAGACAGAAACACACGAACCCTATTACTTTATAAAAATATATATATATATATATATATATATATATATATATATATATATATATATATATATATATACTGGCAAGCCGCCATAATATATATATATATATATATATATACTAGCAAGCCGCACTGATGAGCTGTGAAACAGCGAAACAGTACTCTATGTGTGTATATATATATATATATATATACTAGCAAGCCGGTCATAAAATTCGCGTAAATAATATACGTTAATTCATGCAGATTTCGTATTTATTATTATAGATATATATATGCCCGCATTTCGACCGTTTTCATCTGAAATTCTACAAAATTATGTCGAAATAATGAATAAATAGAATCCAGGATAATCATGAAATGTAACCAATCATGTAATAAGAAACCATAAAAAAATTAATAAGTAATTAAGCTTGTTTTCAAAGAAATATTAGCTAACCTCCATGTAATTGATATCATATAAGTGACTGAGTATATTAATAAGTTCGTTTTTATGAATATTAAACAGAAATATAGGGTGGTACGATACAATTGTTGCCCTAAAAAGGCAAAATGATTTAATTTCTGTTTTCTTTTTTGTTGCAGACAATCTACTAGTGTAGTTTTGTTAAAATCCCAAGAAAAATAGGAGCCTTCTATCTTCTGTCTGACACAATATTCAACGAGTGAGATCGGAGATGCACTGTTGTACAACTCATGCTCTCTACCGATACAAGTTATGACAACAGGACCATTGCCAGGACCCTCAAAATTCAAATTCGGGCAGTTCAACGCTTGAGGGCACAGCTCAACAAAGTTTCCTGCCATGATTTCAAGTGAGGGCCACATCATACCACCTCACATCTTCCAAGTCGGTTTGAAAGTCAATACCAAAGTCTATTTGAATGTCCCCAAAAGTGTGGTGGTCATCTGGTGCAATCAAGTGGCCGCTAGCAGAAGAATGTAGCAGCAGGACTCGGCACCGACCCATAAGTTTACTGAGAACCAGGTTAAGGTTCAGAAGGAGTGCTACGACTTTGTACCCTTCTCTTACTGGCCCCTTCCTCCCCGACCTGAAACCGCTAGACTACATTGTTTGATCATACGTCGAGAACATCACCAACATAACCTCTCACAATACCAAAGCCAGCCTGATCGCAGCCATCCGCCGAGTATTCGCCGAACTCCCGTTGGCGCTTGTGGAAAAGGGATGCTTCCAGTTCTGGACACGTATCGAGACGGTGATTGAGGCTGATGGCGGTTACATTGAATAGATGTCAGCTCTACCACATAATCAAGTTACCTGAATTGATTTTTTTTTCAATAAAAGTTTTAAAATAAAGCTGTAGTGTTGTTTTCTTTAGGGCGATAATTTTATCGTTCCACTTGTGTATGTTAATATCAATGTTAGCGGGAAAAAACTCAACTTTATAGGCACACACACGCGCGCGCGCGCACACACATATATATATTATATAATTGCTACATATTATTACCATACCTTATTACACACACACATACGTACACACACAACTATATGTGTGTGTACGTATGTGTGTGTGTGTGTGTGTGTGTGTGTGTGTGTGTGTGTGTGTGTGTGTGTGTGTGTGTGCAATAATGTATGGGAATAATATGTAGTAATAAATAGTGATATTTACATCTAGAAATAAAATAGATATAAGGCCCCCAAAGTTCGTACTATAATTGTCTTCGAATTAACTAGGACCTGTATCTAGTCATGGCTGAGGAAACGGAACCATGCTACCCCCATGAAGTAAATAAAGGGTTCCGTTCGAAATGCCTTGCTGATTTCCGAGTTCGACAGAAACATTCCCGAGTTCAACAAAGTACGCCTGTAAAAGGTCGGAGTTTAAATCGAATCAAAGATGTATAAATGACACTCAAAATGAGGACAGTAATTCAAAGATCCAAGAAATTCAAGCAAACTCATTGGCTATAAAGATCTGATTATTGTTCAGTTTAGCGTGTTCAAAAATCTGATCATTCTTTAATTTAGCGTGTTCAAAGACCTGATCATTGTTCAATTTAGCGTGTTCAAAAACTTGATATTTTTCAATTTAGCGTGTTCAAAGACCTGATCATTGTTCAATGTCAGCGCGTTCAAATACCTAATCATTGCTCAATTTTGGCATGTTCAGCGATCTAATTATTGTTCAATATCAGTATGTTTATATATATACGATCATTGTTGAATTTCACTCTGTTCAAAGATCTGATCATTGTTCAATTTTCGCGTGTTCAACGGTTGATCATTGTTACATTTCAGTGGATTCAAAGATCTGATCATTCTTCAATTTTAGCGTGTTCAAATATATGATCATTTTTTTTATTGCATTTTGTTCTAAAATATGATAATTGCAAAAATTCGGCGTGTTCATGATCTGATTATTGTCTAATTTCAATCTCTTCAAAAACCTGATCATTGGTCAATTTTAGCGTGTTATAAGATGTTGCAATATTTTGGACGTGTAATGGGGTAGCTATTTATTTGGTGTCCACCACACCAAAATGTGGCACAAGGCCGGAAGGTGGAAATAGGCAAGCTCCCCTAAAGGAGGGACACTTTTGCCTCATCAAAGATTGCCTGGGCACCCCCGTCGGCATTCCCCGGTAGGGGCGCCTCAGGCGACAAGCAATTAACTTGCCCCACCGGAAAGCCCCGTGGCAAGGCCTGGGAGGGTGGACTTCCTAGGTAGTACCCAGGTGGCGTACCTCAGTCCAACAGGTGCTAGGCCGGTTCCCGGTCCCTCACCTGTTGGGCTGAGTGTCAAGAACGGATCCTTGACGAGTACTACTATCCTGTTTCCCTGCAGCCGAAGCCGCTAGGAGACACATCCCATCACACTGGACGTGTAAGATATTTAGCCCTTTCGGCCCCCGCCTTGGCATCATCTACTGCCAAGGCCTCATTTGTGGGTCCGAAAGAACTTATGCACCAGGGCCAGTAAGGGGGTAATGGGGGAAGAAAACGGAACTTTGCTAGTGGACTAAGCTAGACTTGCGTTGGAAAGCAATTACTTTATTGAAAAAACCTACACTAGATTTTCTATCATTCTGTACTCAACCGCCTACATTCTTACCAGGACCTACTTAAAACCGACTGCTCCCCAGCTTACGGGATGGCGGGCGACATTCACGCAGAAGAGAAAAACATATTTACAGAAAATAAAACAAAAATATATTTACAAAACAAAAGGTATTTTATATATATATATATATATATATATATATATATATATATATATATATATATATATATAATGGGGGTGAGATGATGGGGAGAGGGGCAAACTATAAAACACCCAAAAAGAAAGAAAAAGAAAAGAAATAAACAAAATGCCTATGGGGGCGGGTTAGTAAGAAGACCCTCCCTTCCTATTTGCTAGTCGTCAAATAAAACGCCCGCTGTCTTTCGGTCCCCTCCCCGGGGGGAGAGGTGAAAACAAGCAGGTTGTTCCCTAGTGGGGAGTGGAGGACCTAAAGGACAGCACTTTTTGCGTGCGAAAATAACTTGAGGTTGGGGGCAACAGGGATGGATGGCGTCTTCCAAGATAAAGTGCGTAATGGGTAAAACCAGACCAGGGACAAAACAAACAGGTGGACTGGGCATCTTTAGAAGCTCTCCTAGAGCCGACTAACAAAAAATAAAGAGACTACGGGAACAGGATCGACACGCATCCTTACCCTAGTCTAGGCCCTAATAAAGTACGCACTTTCCACTCTTGGTGGTTATGCAGCCTAACTAACCTTACTCCTACCCATATTACAAGGTAAACCTTGTATTAAACCATAAGGGCTAGGTTCCGAGAAAAAGGGAAACCCCAGCACCTTAAGACCAATACCACTAGGGTGGAAACACGAGCTCGAACCTAGCGCCTCGTTGGATGCACAAACTAGTGTTGTGCACCCATCTCATATCAAAGTCTATGCGGTGCAATCTTTCCCAATCACATCTGATCTTTATTTTAAGTTGATGCTTAAAATAAACGACCAGATCCTGATCTGAAACAGATCGCCCCTTATAGACAATGCCCAGGCGTGAAACCTACGTCACTAATCTAGCTACAGCTAGGATCGCAAGAAACACCGCCCGTTTCTCCCTGGCGGTCCACATTGTCAACAACGTACGCTAAATCAAGTGGCACCGACCGCTCGGGGTTGATGCGAGCCGTTACCTCTCCGACATACTCCCAGAGACACTGCACTCCGCTGCAATGAAAGAACGTGTGTTCTCTTGTCTCCTCTTCCTCCTCCTCTTCATCGTTGCAGCGTGGGCACGGGGGATAATAATATTCACTATCCCTATCATCCCTGGCTAGCCTGCCGAAGAGTGGCAGCGCGTCCCGGACTAGCCTCCATGTGATGGAAAATTCTGCGTTATTAATAAAGCTACTGGCAAGCGCCCAACTCCACAGCAAGAGAACTTCCCCCCTCGACAGATGTAGCCACTCCACCAGCGGATCTTTTGCGGTACCCACCACGAACTCTTCATATAGCTTCCTCCTAGGCCGTGCAAGGTCCCTGGATCCCGGCAATGCCCTAAGGGCAGCTCGGCATTCGGTCAGGAAACGCCGTTTCCCCACTAGTCTTCTGCAATCTTGATCGGCAGGGGTCGATATAAGCTGCGGAAAAGCTCGTTCCACGACTCGTGCCCAGTGCGTTTCCTCCATCAGTGTCCGACTCAGGAACGCTAGTCTTTCTGCGTGCTTGTGACTTTGCAAGTCCGTCATTCCCAAGCCTCCCTCGCTAAGCTTATGCGTACAGACCTGCTGCGGACATACAGCTTTCCTCCTTTCCAAAGAAGTTTGAAAAGAAGGCGCTTTAAAGCCTTACAGCGATCCGCAGGCAGGGGAAGTACAGACAAGCGGTAAAGAATCGATGAAAACACGTACGTAGCACATGCTTCCGCGCGACCCTTCAAGGACAATCTCCTACGAATCCAAGTCCCTACTGACGACTCGACATTCGTCTGTACTTCCGACCAATTCTTAGCCAGCTGGAGGTCCAGCCCGAACCACACTCTGAGGATCTTTACCGAGCCATCAGTCCAGCCGAACGCACCTGGAAGCGAGTTTACCCCGGTCCATGCGCCCAACCACAGGCCAACGGACTTGCTGCGATTGATCACGGCCCCTGTGACAACTTTGTACTCAGCGATCGCCTCTATCACCGCTCTAACGTTGCTACGCCTTGCAGCGAACACGGTGACGTCATCAGCGTACGCGGACACCCTGGCAAATTTGCTGCGAGGTAGAGCTATGCCGCACAGGACTGGTCTCGCCGCCTCGTCCTTTAATTTGCAAAGAAAAGGTTCCAACACCAGGACATACAACAGAGGCGACAGCGGGCAACCCTGCCACACCGACCGGGAGACCCCAAAACACACCGACAACCTACCGTTTACTTGCACCACTACCGCTGGATCACGATACAGGGCGGAGACCCACTTATGGAAGTCTGGACCAAAGCTGGCAGTTTCCACAACAGATCTCAGGAACCTATGGTCCACGCTATCGAACGCCTTAGACTGATCTAAATTGATCAGCGCAGCTTCAGTGTCATCTTCTCAACCCTCTATGATCGTGCGAACCAAGTGCAAATTGTTCTGAATCGATCGACCCTTCACAGTGTAGTTCTGATCCGGTTCGATCAAGTCACCGATAATGACCTGCAGTCGGTTCGCAAGAACGCGGGACAAAATCTTGAAATCTCTGTTAAGAAGAGTGATGGGCCTATAGCCGTCCAGATCCCCCCCTCCATGTTGGTCCCTCTTCTTCAGAAGCGTGACCACTTCTTTGGTAACCTGCCTCGGGATCGAGCCCTGGACAAACCAGTGGTTAAAAACGCCCGTCAGAAGGGGTACAAACATGGGCGACAGCCTCAAGAACAGTTCGTAGGGCAAACCATCGAGCCCCGGAGATTTGTTGCGGCCAACCTGCTTCAGCGCAGTAATGTACTCACGCTCCGTAACCATCACCTCGCAGCTAGCCACTCGGGCCGCAGTAAGGCGAGGTGAGCCAGCTAAATAGCTGCCAAATTCCTGGCCGCGGAGGCTGGGTAGTTGGGTGAAGCGCTTCTCCAAATGTTGCCGAAACCCATTGCAGATCTCCCGTGCCGACATGAGAGAGCGCCCTTCCAGGTTTTTCACCTCCCGAATGTACCCATCCGAGCCGCGTCTTAGGGCGGCCTTATGCTCAAGAGCGTCAACGTTCACGGCTTCGTTGGAGACTCTGTCTAACCTAGCTCTAACTGCCTGACCTGCATATTGCTCGCTAGCCAAGCGATCAAGGTCCCCCTTAACTAGAGCTAGTTCTAGGGAATCCCCCATGTTACCGCCCGGATCAGTCTATCATCTAAGTGCCTTTTGGTCCGAGCCCTAGTTAACGCGAGGCTTTGGCTGTATTGGACGCAAAAGTGCCTAATGGTGACCTTAAGCCTAACCCACGAGCTACTCCTGATAACCGCCCCCACTAACTCCCTCTGAATTAGTGACGTCAGCTGCTCCCGGAAGTCGTTCGACTCCAACAAGGAGACGTTCAACTTCCAGTAGCCAGACAACCTAGGCCTATTACCTAATTTCAGACGGGCCAACACGAGTTTGTGGTCCGAATGACCTAGCCAGTGGAACGTGGGACAAGATAGGAAATCTGTGTCGCCCCTTCTAATTAACATTCTGTCCAAGTATGTACTCGAACAGGCGGCCGAACTAGCATGCCACGTCCACATCTCCCTCCCGGGGTGATCCAGACGGAACCTGTCGATCAGATCGCACGAGGCCATCAGGTCAGAAAGACTGTTGTCACCCCGTCCCGACCCTCTAACCCCCCTCCCGACCTTATCTATATTGGGGTCCAGGACGGCATTCCAGTCCCCCATTAAGACGACTGTCCGTTTTGGACCCGAAAAGAGAAACACCTCCATCCGCCGAAAAAAGGAAACCCTCTCGCTGTGGATGTTGGGCGCATAAACTGCCACGATTTGGAACTTGCCGCTTTTAACGGCAACATCGACCACGACCAGCCTCTCAGGAGCGTCCGCATGGACAACGGTAACCATCGCAGACAGAGTGCGACTCACTAGCACACAAACCCCCGTCTATGGAGGCTGCCATATGCTGAGGAAACATCAAAATCGTTTACCAGCAAATCGCAGTCCCCAGCCCCAACAAATGGGTCTCCTGTATTACAGCTACGTACATCTACCTCAAGGGTCACAAGATCCCTCAGCACGCGAGCAGCCTTGCTTCGGGATCTCATGCCCCTGCCATTTAAACTATCTAGGTCCAAGCCCGTGACCATGCTCCCTTAACTAGTAGTATTCGTCAACTAGGTCCTCAGGGGTGAGTACATTGAAAGCCTGACCGAGACTGCCCGTAAGCAGGTCGGACGTAAGTCGTCCGTCTCTGGCCAGACCCCCCACGTCCAGGGGGAACGTAAGTTTAATTGCTCTATAGAAGGAGGGGTGAACATAAATAGGGGCCCTTCCCTCACAGCGTTTTGCAATCTGCGCCAATGATGATTGCTCCCCGTCCATAAGCCTGAAGCCCGGGAACGCGGTTTTTCCAGCCTCTAACATCCTCTATAGTGCCTTTGCACGACCTCCCCTATTCAACCTTACAAATGTTATAAGGTTTGGGGCGTCAGCGAAGTTCCTCGGGTTGGTGACCTCCTTCCCTTCCACCTTCCTCAGGCTTTCCAGATTCTTGAGGTACTTCCTCTGGGATCCGTTGAGGTCACCAGCCGTCATATCCGCTTCACAGGGACGCTCCTCAGGCCAGAAAGGAAACTTTCTGTTCTTCTCCATTCTGGGGGGGGCGCCTTTTCCTCATTCTTCTTTTCCGCTGACACCGCTTTCGTTGCTGCTGGAGCTACATTGACTGGAGTTTCTGTTTGTTGCTCTAGAGTGTTGAATAGGGGAGGGGTAGGCTGAGCTTCTTCTTGGGGGCGTGATGTTGGAGGCTCAGTGTTCTCGTCTTCCATCGTTGACTCTGTTTGGGGAGCCTCTTCGGGAGTCTCCTTTCGCCCCCTTTTTTCTTTCGATTTCTCCTTCTCTACCGTTTCCTTACCCTCTGATTCGGAGGAGCTCCCTCTCAGCTTTCGCTTGGTTGTCGCCGCTGCCGCCATCGTTGGTGATGGAAGGGCCTCCTTCTCTTTTCTCCTCCCTTTCCTGGTGAGGACCTTACTCCAGCCTTCTCCGTCTTGATGGTTTTCCACTCTCTTCTTTTCTCCTTCCTCCGCCGGCTTCTTTTCCCTCCGGCTCTTGTGAATCCGACTCCTTTCTCAGAGAGCAGAAACGGGACATGTGCCCGGGCTTCAGGCACTGCCAGCAGAACGGCCTGTTAGAATGTTTCGGGGGCCCTTCACCTGGTGCACCCCCTCCATCTCTCCATACTGGGATACGGTGGCTTGCAGCTGGTCCTCCCCGATAAAACATGGGACGCCCATCACCGAGACCACCGTTCTTCTTTTCGACTGGTACTCAAGACGTAGCCGGATGTTCTTCCACGTAAGGTCCCCCTGTGCCCACCTCACAGCTTCTTCCTTTGACGGAAACAGGAGAACCCACGTCGCATGGTACCGCTTTACTAAGTACTGAGCCGGAATTTTGAGGTCGCCGAGTACTTCCATCATCTTTTCCAGGAGAACACCAGTGGTCCTCTTTCCATTCGCTTCCAGGGTAACGACAGGGTAACAACGTCGTGTCTTTGATATCTTCCATAGTCCCTGGTAACACCATCATTGTGTTACCCTGGACGTACTCTTGATATTTATTCTCAGAGAGAGATTTATAATATTCTGGGGTCTTCTTTGGACCTTCCTTTCGGCCCCAGGCTCCTCCTGTCGTCCTGGGTTCCCCTGGCATGCTGGTCTCGGCTGGCTGCTGCATCTCTGACCTTACTTTTTGTCCTGCTGGTATCGGGGAGGAATCGCTTGATGTGAGGGCTGGCCACTCTGCCGCACTGTCTGGCGTCAAGTTCCTTGAGCCCCCCGCCCCGAGGAGCACCCATACACCACGATTACGTCTAATGACCTGCTTTTCCTTAGACATTCCGCTGCCGATTTCCAGGAGCTGCTACATTCCGACTACGTTTGCGTCGGTTGCGTCTCCTCGTCCAGGACGTACCATTTCTTGCTCGGCTTTCTCAGCTTCTTCTGAGAGGCCTTCCAGGCTTCTTCAGCTTCTGGGGCTCCCTGGACGAACTTTTCCCATGCTGCTAACTCCTCTTCTCGGGTCGTCGCCACTACGGTTGAGGGCGTTATCCATGGTCGCTTAAGGCTCTCACCGTCCAGGTCCACCCCTCTACGACCAATCCCGAACTAGGGTTGGCAGCCCCCGGACCCGAAATCGAACCCTTTTCAGACACTTCACCTGGGGCGTCCCCCAAGGTGGCAGGAGCAGCGGCCTCCTCCATCTTCTTTGATGGCCCTGAGCCCAACTAGATCCTGCCGATTCGGAAACCAAGGGACCTTCGCCTAAAAAGACACGTCGGTATCCCTTGGCCCTGCCGGCTGCTTAAGCATTAGCTGGACCCCGGACTATCTGTAACAAAGGAAAACAAAAATAATTAGCACAGTTGCCCGAGGGCAATAACGAAAACAATCAAGGCAACAAAGTAAAACAATGACAGGTCGTTTCGGGTCCAATCCCCCCCCCAAAAAAAATAGAGGGCTGGTCCTTGCAGTAGCAACACAAAAAACAGCTAATTTTCCAACGCAGATCGGAGAGAGCACTGAGAACAGATATTACACTTCGATCTTAATCAGAAGAGGCCGAAAAGCGATCTCCATCACATTGGACGTGTAATGGGGTAGCTATTTATTTGGTGTCTACCACACCAAAATGTGGCACAAGGCCGAAAGGTGGAAATAGGCAAGCTCCCCTGAAGGAGGGGCACTCTTGCCTCATCAAAAATTGCCTGGACACAAGCATCGGCATTCCCGGTAGGGGCACCTCAGGCGACAAGCAATTAACTTGCCCCACCGGAAAGCCCCGTGGCAAGGCCTGGGAGAGTGGACCTCCTAGCTAGTACCCAGGCGGTGTACCTCAGTCCAACAGGTGCTGGGCCGGTTTCCGGCCTCTCATCTGTTGGGCTGAGTGTCAAGTGACGAATGCTTGACGAGTACTACTATCCTGTCTCCCTGCAGCCGAAGCCGCTAGGAGACACATTCCATCACACTGGACGTGTAATCGGGTATATATTTAATTGCCGCCCACATCGGCAATATTTGGCACAAGGCCTGGAAAGTGGGAACCCCGCAGGCTCCCCTGAATTGCCTGAGTAACCCCGTCGGCATTCCCCGGTCGGGGCGCCTCAGGCAGCAAGCAATAAACTTGCCCCACCGGAAAGCCCGGTGGCAAGGCCTGGGAGAGTGGGCCTCCTAGGTATTACCCAGGCGGTGTACCTCAGTCCAACAGGTGCTGGGCCGGTTCCATGCCCCTCACCTGTTGGACTGAGTGTCAAGTGACGAATCCTTAACGTGTACTACCCTGTCTCCCTGCAGCCGAAGCCGCTAGGAGACACATCCCATCATCCCAGAGGTGTAATGGGGTAGTTATTTAATTGCCGCCCACATCGGCAATATTTGGCACAAGGCATGGAAAGTGGGAACCCCGCAGGCTTCCCTAAAGGAGGGGAACTCCTGCAATTTTCAAAATTGCCTGAGTAACCCCGTCGGCATTCCCCGGTCGGGGCGCCTCAGGCAGCAAGCAATAAACTTGCCCCACCGGAAAGCCCGGTGGCAATGCCTGGGAGGGTGGACCTCCTAGGTATATCCCAGGCGACGTACCTCAGTCCAACAGGTGCTGGGCCGGTTCCCGGCTCACCTGTTGGGCTGAGTGTCAAGTGACGAATCCTTGACATGTACTACCCTGTCTCCCTGCAGCCGAAGCCGCTAGGAGACACATCCCATCAGCCCAGAGGTTAATGGGGTATGATCCCACACAGTCGGACGATTCTATTTATAAACGATGCTGCTAGGAACTGACGAGTCGAATTAATTCACGTTCTGCTACCACCCAATCAGAAACCAGAATTGCTCCATAAATATTTAACCCTTTTTATGAGCAATTTCACATGTTTTTTTTCCGTCTCGACACGGTAAGAATATTTTGCTCTGTGGAACTGTCTACTGCAAACAAGTCACCACTCAAGACTTTAGAACAATGAATCATCTGAAACGTTTCTGAAACTAAACATAGCTTACACTTCTAGATAAGATTTGATTATTGTAACATTTCAACATGTTCAAAGATCTGATCATTGTTCAGTGTTACAATATTCAAAGATCTTATCATTGTTCAATTCTGAGGCGTTCAAAGATTTTATCATTTTTCAATTTTAACATGTTCAAAGATATTAACATCGATCAATTTTAATATGGTAAAAGATCTGCTTATTGTCTAATTTCAGTGTTTTCAATAATATATATTGATTTTTCAATCTCAATGTATATAAAGGCATAATCACTGTTCAAATCTGATCATTGTTCCATTCGGGCGTGTTCAAGGACTTCCTCAATGATAAATTTTGACCTGTTCAAGGATATGATCATTGTCTAACATGAGTCTTTTTAAATATCTGATCACTGTTTAATTTTAGAAAGATTTGACGATTGTTACATTTCAACGTGTTCAAATATCTGATTATTAGTCAATTTTTGCATGGGGAATATCTGATCCTTGTTTAATTTCAGCGTTTTGAACAACATATATTGATTGTTCTAATTTCAGTGTGTTCAAAGACTTGATCATTGTTCAATTTTAGCATGTTTTTGTTAAATTGATCGTGTTCAAAGATCTGATCAATATTTAATTAAGCCTGTGGAAAGATCTGATAATTGTCCAATTTATGCTTTAAAGTTCTGATCATTCTTCAATTTCAGTGTGTTCAGTGATCTGATCATTGTTTAATTTCAGTATGTTTAAATATATGATTATTGGTTCAATTTGGTGGGTTCAGCGCCCTGATCATTGTTTGAATTAATTGTGTCCAAAGATCTGTTGATTGGTCAATTCAGTCTGTTTAAAGATTCGATCATTGTCTAATTTTTGCGTGTTCAAAGATCTGATCTTTGTTTTTAAAGACCTGATTATTGTTCTACTTCAGTCGGATCAAAGAGTTTATCATTGTTTTATTTTGGCATGTTTAAAGGTCTGACCATTGTTCAATTTCAGCGAGTTCAAAGATCTGATCATTGTTCAATGTCGGTCTTTTCAAAGATATGATCATTGTTCAAATATCAGGTCAGTGTTTAATTTCAGCATGTTCAAAGATCTGATCATTGTTCAATGTCGGTCTTTTCAAAGATATGATCATTGTTCAAATATCAGGTCAGTGTTTAATTTCAGCATGTTCAAAGATCTGATCATTGTTCAATGTCGGTCTTTTCAAAGATATGATCATTGTTCAAATATCAGGTCAGTGTTTAATTTCAGCATGTTCAAAGATCTGATCATTGTTCAATGTCGGTCTTTTCAAAGATATGATCATTATCGGAATCGAAGAAATTTGTGTCTATTTTCCGATGTCAAAACGATTCTGATAATTTTCTTTTTTTATATGATTTTGTTTAAAACAAAATCCTCCACTGTTTGTAATAATGATAAAACAATAAATATTTATTGACTTTAAACTACTGGTAAAACTAAAATCTATACATCATCTCCCACAAGTGTATTTTTACATTTAGGAATATATCTGCACATCCAGTAAAATAGCAATTCTATGGTAAAATATTTACAGATTTATAAAAAATCGGAATTTGTAATTGTATCAGAATCGGAAATTTTGTACGGAATTGTATCGAAATCGGATAAATATTGGAATCGCCCCGTCACTAATAGATAGATAGATAGATAGATAGATAGATAGATAGATAGATAGATAGATTGATAGATAACACTGATGACCCTCGTATTTTAATTCACATGGATGTGAAATATGTACAGATCTACCGAACTAAAACCGCTGGGACACTGTCTCCACAAGGATGCGGCTGCTTTCCCTACTTTCATTAATATTAGTTACTTGCACGGAACCCCGACGTTGTCCGGGATTGAATGAGAATCAACAAATGTTTCACACTCCCATACTTTTATTGCCATCGAAATCGATGGAATCGACCATTTTTTCAATCAAATCGATGCTCTAGTTAGGGACTCCATATCGCTGAAGTGTACCGGGACAAAGCTTCACATGCAGTGACTTAGTACGCAATATATTGTAGTCTACATTGCACTGTAGAGAATCTACTGTTGATTTTATAAAATTATCTGTAAATAATGACTAGACTTAATGTTTAAAATACCAAAGTCAAATGGCATTGTTCAAGTGTGCTCTAAATAGAAACATTAATTTCGAACGCGTCCCTGTTATATCAAAGAACCAATGCTTCATTTTATCAAATTATTTTTACAGAATCACTTAAATTAAAGTTAAACGTGCAAAAGTCAAGTATCGTGGTTCAAGTCTGCTCTAAAAAGAAATATCTATTTTGAACGCGCCCTTAT
>NC_136496.1:92751717-92791717 GCF_053919585.1 Euprymna scolopes
GAAAGCCACTCGCGCATAAGAAGTAATGAATTTGTTAGATATTGGCCGGATAATGTCGATAAAATTATTTATGTTTTAATAGAAAAGAATGTTAGAACACAAACAATAATTTTTTTTAAATTAGTATGACCACTACAGTAACTTAAAGTGACGTGAACTTTATGAAAGAGCATAAAAGACACGTATAATTTTTTAGTCAAGAGTTGGGAGTCATAGAGAGCAGATCGAGTCGAGAGAGGGACTGAGACGGTTTTCAGATCGTGATGGCTCCCAGTAAAGGGGATCAGAAATGGCGATAGTCAGAATCAGCGTTGCAACTATCCAATGGGGAATTATCTGTAATAAAGTTGCTGAAAAGACAAGTTTTGATTTTTTTATTAATTGGGATGAATCTTCTTTGCAGCCTTCTATCAAACAAAACCAAAGACGGACCATGAAACTTTCTCCATTGACCGATGCTAAAACCCCAGAGAACTGTTATTTCTGTTGTAAATGTTACGTGTCCGTTGTTAAACCGTATCTGTTAATAAATTAATATATCAACACTGTCGTAACAATGTTATACACGCATCAATTCAACGAACCATAGAAAAACTAGATTAGAAGAACACACGTATATACACACGTCATATAGATGACTGTGACAAGCGTATATACACTCGTATACACACATTCATTAGAAGAACATTTTATGCCATTTTATACGAACAATACACGAATTTAGACACTATATATATATATATATACAACACACGTATACATAACATATGCCCCTGGCAATATTACATATTCGTTCTAATCATTAGAAGACATATACGCTCTTTATACACTTCTGCCCTAGTATACACTTCAAATTTAAGGTGCCTAATGATCAGCAGTTGTGGAAATTGGATATAATTTGATTATTTAAGGAGGCAGCTTAAGAAGCACTTGTTTACATTGGATTTGAAGGCGACCATGTTGTAGTCAGCTGGAAAGCAGGCCCGTGGTACAGAGTTCCATAAGCGAACAGTTCTAAGGAAAAGAACCTTTGTTCATGAAAGTTTCGTTTAAATTTTTATTCATTAATATTGGTAATCGCGAACTGCCTTATACATCTTATTAGTAGGCCTACTGAACGTTGCCCGGGACAAAGGTGTAACATATTTCTCTTAAAACTTCTATCGCTCTTGCCTTCAATTCCCCCCCTCACTCTCCACACCCTCTCTTTCTTTGCAGCTCAGCCGATTCCTCTCTCTGGATATGCACACACACACACACACACACACACACATACGTACACGCCTTTATAAATTATTCGTGGAATGAGTTGATATAAAGAAAATAACTCACTGAAAAAGATAAGTGTTTACTTTGGTTAGTACATCAAATGTTTGGAAAAAAAATCGATGAAATCTGCGCTGTTTTAGGATCAGACAATAACTTTTTCTTAGTGTCACATGTTATTCATCCATCTCAATGCCGATTCAGAGGATATAAACTTTATGGGTGTTTGTTTTAGTTTTAGTTGGACATGCATGCATATATACAGACAATAGATAAGCTTGAGATAAGTCGCTTTCTCTCCCTCTCACTCACTCAGTTTCTTTTCCTTTTCCCATTTCTATTTCTATGTCGTCCTCCCCTCTCTCTCTCTCTCTCTCTCTCTCTCTCTCTCTCTCTCTCTCTCTCTCTCTCTCTCTCTATCATTAAGTACAATAAATACGATTCCGTACAGGCATAATCATTTCTGTAGAAAAAAATTTACTTCCGGCCAGGAGCACGTTGTGCAATGGGGAATATGCATCTAGTTACTTTTAATACATCAAGAACCCGTGGCGAAGTAGTTAGAGTACTTGGAAAAATCAATTGTAAAAAGTGATATTCTCTTGAAGGTTCAATCCTCGGTGTGGGCGACCAAAAAAAAAAGATTCAATTGTGAATTACTTAGGATCTCTATCCAGTCATGGCTGACGGGACAAGAGAACTCTACTCCCGTGAAGTAAATAAAGGGCTCCGCTTGAAATTTCATTCAAATTCCCTGGTTCGACAGAAACAATCCCGAGTTCGAAAAATACACCTGAAAAAGGTCGGAGGTTTTATCGACCCAAACGTTGTGAAAATCACACCGTAATCCGATGAATCTAAATATGACGAATCTAAAATCAGATTCTCTCCTTTCACCAGCAACGCTCGGATCCTCTTTTTTCACAATTGGAATAAATAGCTCTCTTCTTAAGGAATCCCCCTAGAACTGACCTTCTATATCAGACTTGTAAATGGAAGATTTATATTAAATACGTGTCCAACGTCGCTGGAAAAAAATGTCGGATCATTCTACTGCTCCAGAAATTATCTAACTCCTGACGTGATCCTTAACATGTACAGAAGACAAATACGTTTTAAGATGGGGTACTGTTACCATATATGAGAAGGTACTGAACTAGGGACCACTTTTCTGCTTTGATAGAGTATAAAGCTGACTTCAAAATCTAGTAAGGTTATTTTCTTCTCTTCCCTCCATGTTATTTATCACAAAGGAGAGGTTGTTAGTATTTCTCTACTCTGTCGTAATGTTAATGGTAGATGCTCGGTTGAATTCGAATCTATGTTCCACCTGTATCACATTCACCACTTTCTTCTTTCTTTCTTCTTTCTTTTCTTTTCTTTATGTGTAACTAAAAGGAAATAGAACTTCCATTGACAAAGTTTTCAGAACTGATAATCCCCCATAATGTAGCATTTAAAAAATTGTGCATGAGTCTGAAACAATAAACAGAATTGAAGATTAAAAATAGTAATATTACTCTTTTGACTTCAAACAGACAAAGATCAAATTTGCATGATAAATAAAACTAAAAGTAGCTTTCAGCTTCAGGCAGACAGATACCAAATCTTCATTAGTAATAAAATTAATAGTTTAGTGTCGCCTTCAGAAGAGACATATATCATTTCTTTATTATAAATCGATGAGTTCTTACTTCAATCTAGGGTAAAGGAAAATATAGGATAAGTGAATTGAAAACGAACGTATATTTTTATTATTTACTTTGCCCGGGCGTAAAATACGCTTAAATATGCTATTTTAATTTGTCCGGATTTCGTATATATGATTATAGAGTCGTGATTTCAAAAGTAAAAAAAAATGTATTTGGGTGCCATCAGCTGAAATTGAAACCGAAGCATTCAAAGCTGGTGACGTTACCAATGTAGTTACGTAACACACTTGTGAACGGATTAAAAATTAAAAATTAAAAATAAACTAAGATGAATGTACAAAATGTATAACAATCTTTTTCATTTTTGCCCCATTTTGACCCCTTAAAAATTGTTTAACTGGCTAAAGACCCATAAAAGAACGGTCCGTAAAAATTGCAATCATTTGAGGCTCCTAGCGCTGCTCTGCGACTCTTAGTTTCGGAGGAGATAGAGTTTGAAAAAATGGAGACAGACAGAGAGGCATATAGCCTTTTTATATATTAGATTTGGGGAGATAACAGTACTTTAGCGGTTAACGACACAGACTAACGCCCTGGGAGTTCAAAGTTCGTGCCACAAAAATCACTTTCACTTAGGATGTTAGCAACCTTCACTTGGCCTCTCCCATAAGTACCCGATGTCTTTCTAGGAATAATACTGCGTAGAAATATATTGGGGAAATTGATGGATTGTAGAGTTGTATATAACGAGTGTACATACGTACGTTCATGCACATCTAGTCTATATAAATATACATGTGTATGAAACCGATGATCGTGTATCGGCTAGTGGTATAAATGTTCGTTATGTGTGTGTGTGTGTGTGTGTGTGTGTGTTTCCACGTATTCATACTTCACAAGGTAACAGTCATTTGTTCGGGAAGGGTTCAACAAACATTACACATAAGCACACAATGGCCGTCTGATAAAAAGTAACAACTTCTTTTGGTTTTTCCTCATTTATTCTCATTTTCACAGTTCGGTGTTTCCCTCGGGGATTTACAACACTTTCTCCCTTTAATCCTTAAATCATTTCTTAGCTCAATTGAATGCTTCCACGACCGAGGAAGTCAACCTCCTCTCGATGACGGCTCCCTTGTTTTGCCTCTTACTGGTATGTCTAGTGTATATATCAAAACCTACTCTTTCTCTGTCATCAGGTCAATTCTATTGTTTATAAAATTGTATTCCTAAATCTATTTCATTACATGAATATAGCTGTAATATTTTATTCACAAACATTCCTAAATCTAAGTTAAAATTCTGTTGTTAGATTTTTAACATAAATATTTTAGCTAAACATTCCTATCTTACAAAACATTCTCTCTGCATATTTTTTTCTACATAACAGTTAATAAATTAATAATAATCATTCAGACCGTTGGCATTGCCCGTCACAACACAGATAACACAGTTACTACATTGTGACCATAACCAAAAGGCCCAACATAACAAAATCAATTATAACAAAAGAATCTTCGGACTTATACGATATGATAATGCTTATTTATTTTATAAATATCTAACAATCATACTCGCCCAATTCAAAAACACTGCATTACGAAAAAACACAATTAGGCATTTCAAATATTTGCCTCCTGTTGCAAATAATCCTCAACATCGATGACTATTGTTAAGATAGGGTTCGCTAACTCCATTATTAAACATATGTCAAAGTGAACGACTCACGGCACTATTTAGAAACTGTTTTTAAAAAGGTAAGTGAATAGACGTGAAAGTGGGTGGGTGCTTGCCTGCAACACCTGGGGACAACTCATTTACCCTGACACACCGATAAAATATTTTTTTAGCCGAAACACAAACAACGAGTGTAACAATACGATCGTTATCTTCATCTACAATTTCTGCATATGTGGCTTCTACGAATGGGCATCATACGATAAGAGAGATTTAGTGTCTGTTTACATATATATATATATATATATATATATATATATATATATATATATATATATATATATACATATATATATAACTCAAATGACCTTGTAACGGGTGTTGTAACCCAAAATCCGGTTTACGACTTCCGATTGCACATGCGTACACAAACACAAACCCATAACAGCGTAAATAAATAATCAACTCGACAATAAAACGTATTGTTTTACTGTGTACGTTGTCAGCGTCCCAATTGTTTTTATTTTTTTTTTCGCGTTTAAATTATCCAAATAAACAATTGTTGATACTTTCGACTTTTTTACATCCTTCATTTTCTCATAACAGCGTAAATAAATAATCAACTCGACAATAAAACATATAGTTTTACTGTGTACGTTTTCAGCGTGCTAATTGTTTTTGTTTGTTTTTCCCCCGTTTAAATTATCCAAATAAACAATTGTTAATACTTTCTGCTTTTTTTTTTACATCGTTCATTTCCACATTGTCTTAATTAGTTTTACTGACCTTATTATTAACATATCAATTAAATATTTGACCCAATGGGTCATGAATGTTTGTTTAAAATAAATGAAAAAAAAGTTACATTTTATTTTCATTTTCTATTTAAAAAGCCATTCTTAACATGGGGAGAGTGTTTTTACCTATTCTGTACTCCCAACTAACAATTTCATTTAAAAAAGATATATCAAAATTTGAATTTAACTTTAAGTATTATGGTATCTGTTCAGTGCATATTTACCTATAAGTATAGCAAACTATTTATAATTCAATGTAAGTTTTGTTTTTTTCAAAAATAAACAATTATAAACAAAACGACTCATAGAAATCTATCTATATTCTTTCTTCATTTTTATATACTTTCATAGAAATGTTTCTGTTATGTGACAAAAATATTTTATTTACGTCACAAGTGTCATGCTCATACATTAATTCCATAGCTAATATAACATACAGACCCAACGTGTAACGGGTAGTCTGGTGTATGTATATATATATATATATATATATATATATATTTATGATAAACGAACTTTTCTGTAAAGTCTGAGGAGGCTACATAACGGCCAAAAAAAACGGTCGTGTAGCTGAAACAAAAATGTAATTGAATAGTAAAAAACGGTAATAATATATATATATACATATATATATATACATATATATATACATATATACATATATATATATATATATATATATATATATATATATAATTGTTCAGATTAATAATGTATTCGTGAGATAAAGATTCAGGGAATTCTCACCGGGTTTATAAAGGTCCTTGATATGACCTTAAACTATATCCAGTGGTGAGGCCCCAACTTGCGGGTTTTGGGGAATGTGGAGCCACCCTTTAATTGGCATTGCTCTCAGGTCCACTCTGACCCAGAGTGGTAGTACCTGTTAGGGTCCCAACTATGGGTTGAATGGAAACCGTCTGGAAAACAACAAATATATTCTATTAAAAATTTTTCTTCAAAATCACTGGATTCGGCATTAAATAACCTGAAAAGGGTTGATATGCCGTAAAACAAAAACAACAACAACGGGTTTATGAAATAGTACTCAATAGTCAATATAACTATTTATATTAATATATATTAAAAATAGGCTTCGCTACACTGCATTAATCAAAATATATTTAAGCGTATTTTACAACCGGGCAATGCTTGCTAGTTCCGATATAATTTTGCATGCTAATATATCACAGAATAGACAAAGAAAAATAAGAAAAATACAAGTGCATTCTTCGAATCCTTCGAACTACTGTTTTCATCTTAAGTGTGATTTTCACACCGTTTCGGCCGAGGTAACCTCTTCAGGTGTATTTTGTCGAACTCGGGAATGTTTCTATCAAACTCGAGAATTTGGACGGAATTTCGAACGGAGCTCTTTATTTACTTCACAAGCGTAGCATACTCTTGTTCCGTCAGCCATGAGTGGATAGAAATCTTAAGTAATTCGCAATTGTAGTTTTTGGTCGCCTACACTGAGAATTGAACCTTCAACCTCTAGGAGAATATCACTTTTACAATTAATCTTCAAGTACTCTAACCATTGCGCCGCGGGTCCTTACGGACCTTCAATAAGAAGGTCATTTCGAAGGGAAAGTTTGATTCGTTTGTTTTCGTGGATATCAAATTCATGTTGGTTATTTATTACTGAAATACAATGCAGATTGGATAAGGTTCGTTGTATAAGGTTACTTTAACACGGGTCAATGTGCAAACCTTATCAGGGATGAAATTGTGGATTCATACCTTTTCGAAATATACAACTCTACAGTTTGTGACATTACGCATTAGGTCAATACCATAACCCCAGAAATAGGATGAGGGCTTAAGAATACAGTGAATAACACTAAAATGATGTAAAAAATGGCGGATACGTTACTTGAAGAAGAAAAGTATGGAGGTAGAAGAAGTTAAAAAAAATAGAGAGATAAGAGAAAAGGAAGAGTAAAGAAGAGTTGATATGGGGGAGGAGAAAAATAAAAAAAAGAGGAATAAATCGAAGTAAGAGAAGAAAGAGATAAATAACAGTGAATATGAGAAAGAAGAAGAAGAAGAAGAAGAAGAAGAAGAAGAAGAAGAAGAAGAAGAAGAAGAAGAAGAAGAAGAAGAAGAAGAAGGTTGATTGCAGCAGAAAAAGATGACTATGGATGTATTGGAATAAGAAAAAGAGCAAGGTAGAAAAAAATAGGAACAACAAGAAGGAAAAGAAGAAAGAAAGAAAAAAAAGAAAAAAAAGAAGAAGAAAAAAGAAAGAAAAAGAAGAAGGAAATGAATAAAAGTGAACATGACAGAATAAGTGGAGGAAGGAAAAAAGAAATAAAATAAAAAAGAAGAGTGGATGTAGAAGAAGAAGAAGAAGAAGAAGAAGAAGAAGAAGAAGAAGAAAGAAAGAAAAGAAAGAAAGAAAAAAGAAAAGAAAGAAAGAAAAGGAAGATAAAATGTAAGAAAAAGAAGAAAGAGATGAATAAAAGTGAACATGACAGAATAAGTGGAGAAAGGAAAAAAAGAAATAAAATAAAAAAGAAGACGAGTGAATGTAGAAAAAGAAGGGGAAGAAGGGGAAGAAGGGGGAAGAAAATGGAGGTAAAAGAGGAAAAAATGAATAAACTTTATGGAAGAAAACTGGAAGATTAAAAAGAAGAAAAAGATTTGAACTGACTCAGCGAAAAAAAAAACTCAAACTCCTCTGCGTCTGCAAAAATGGCGTCGAACTCTACGAATATTCAATTAGTCGCTTTCAAAATTCTCAGTCAACCCTGACGCGACATCTTTTTTACTTTCACTTTGGGGTTTCTATGGGAAACTGCACTTTACGGACCGAATGGATTTCCGTCGAGTTAGAACTGTAACCGGGGGTTTATTGGGTGGCACGAAGGTTTAAGGGAAGTGTTTCTTTTTACTTTGGCTCGGTTTCAAACTCATTAGCCCTTCTTTCGCTCGGGCTCCCCCGCTGCACTTGGCCCCGGCGTTTCTTGATTCATCTTACCTCAAGCTTTGCAAACTTCCAGTGAAATTGTTTCATGTAGGTCTTAGCCCGCATCTTCTCACCGCTAATGCATCCCTCGCCTATCGAAATTGATGCCAGATTTTTTCTAATTAGTTACACGTGTGATATTAATTAAGGACAGCGTTTAGCATATCCTTGCAGTCCATGCTGTGTGCAACTCTCTTTTTTTCTCATCCACCATTTTACGAGACCTGCCGATCCCTTTGCTTGCCACCCAATTGGTGAAGAATAAAGGGGCTTGGTTGTGTACCCAGAATTGAGAATTCGAAGATAAAAAAAGGGACATGAGTGCAGGTGGCCCAATGGTTACTGATATGGACTATTTTTATAAGCTTTTCTTTATCAAAATCAGAGTGCTATATTTACAGATGGCATAAATAATGTTTTTCTATCTATTGTGAAAACCACTCCGGTTTAACAACACAACTGAAAATGTATGCATAGTACTGTCTACGAATGTTTTAGAAATATAATACAAAGATTATGTTTGAAGAGATTCATACGGTATGATGATGATAAAGCACAAAAAGATTCAATACTCAAGCCAGATCAACCAACCAATCGAGTGGTGATGGTTAACGACACAAACTGGCAACCCAGATGTTCCAAGTTCGAATCCACTTCGTTCCACAAAAATCACTTTCACTTAAGATGTTAGCAACCTAGCCGTAGTACCTCCTGTAAATACCTGATGTCTTTCTAAAAGAAATTCTGACTAAAAAATATCGGGGAAACCAATGCCAACAATAGAATATTCGGATTCTTACGATACAATGACGATGACTCAATCAAACAATTTTATTTTTTTTAATAGCAAAGTGCAGCAAGTAACTTAAAGGAGAGAAGATATTGCATGTATCGTTTGAATATTTAGATGAGGCAAATTTAAATCAAGTTATGAAGGCATCATCACGACCTTCTCTGACCGGTTGTTCCAGGGAGCAGGAAAACGGACAAAGAATTTTGCAGTTTTTTTCTGCAGAGACAAAAACTACGATGAGTTGTTGGAGTTAAAAACTCAAAGATGTGTTGCTGGAGTGAAAAACTCAATTATGAGTTGTTGGAGTGAAAAACTCAAAGATGTGTTGTCGGAATAAAAACCTAAATTATGAATTGTTGGAGTGAAAGACACAATTATGAGTTGTTGGATCGAAAAACCAACATATGTGTGGTTGGAATGAAAAACTCAATTATGAGTTGTTGGAGTGAAAAACTCAAAGATGAGTTGTTGGAATGAAAAACTCAATTATGAATTGTTGGAATGAAAAACTCAATTATGAGTTGTTGGAATGAAGAAATAAATTATGAGTTATTGGAGTGAAACACGCAAAGATGTATTGTCGGAGTGGAAAAATCAATTATGAATTGTTGGAGTTAAATACTCAAAGATGTGTTGTTGGAGTGAAAAACTCAATTATGAGTTTTTTGGAGTTAAAAACCCAAATATGTGTTATTGTAATGAAAAACTAAATTATGAGTTGTTGGAATCAAAAACTACATTATGTGTTGTTGGAATGAAAAACTCAATTATGAGGTGTTGTAGTGAAAAGCCCAAAGATGTGTTGTTGGAATGAAAAACTCAATTATGTGTTGTTGGAATGAAAAACTCAGTTATGAGTTGTTGGAGTGAAAAACTCAATCATGAATTGCTGGAGTGAAAAACTCAAAGATGCGTTGTTGGAGTGAAAAACTCAATTATGAGTTGTTGGAGTGAAAATCTCAAAGGTGTGTTCTTGGAGTAAAAACCTCAATTATGAGTTGTTGGAGTGAAAACCTCGATAGGAATTGTTGGAGTGAAAAACTCAACGTGAGTTTTTGGAGTGAAAACTCAACGATGAGTTATTAAAGTGAAAAACTCAATTATGAGTTGTTGGAATGAAGAACTAAGTTATGAGTTGTTGGAGTGAAAAACTCAAATATGTACTGTTTTAATGAAAAACTCAATTATGAGTTGTTGTAATGAAAAATTCAATTATGAGTTGTTGTAGTGAAAAACCCAAAGATGTGTTGTTGGAATGAAAAACTAAATTATGTTTTATTGGAATGAAAAACTCAATTATGAGTTGTCGGAGTGAAAACCCCAAAGATGTGTTGTTGGAATAAAAAAACTCAATTATGTGTTGTTGGAATGAAAAACTCAGTTACGAGTTGTTGGAGTGAAAAACTCAATTATGAGTTGTTGGAGTGAAAAACTCAAAGGTGTGTTCTTGGAGTAAAAAAAATCAATTATGAATTGTTGGAGTGAAAAACTCAATGTGTTGTTGGAGTGAAAACTCAAAGATGTGTTGTTGGAGTGAAAACTCAACGATGAGTTGTTGAAGTGAAAAACTCAATTACGAGTTGTTGTAGTGAAAAATCATAAGATGTGTTGTTGGAATGAAAACCTCAATTATGAGTTGTTGGAGTGAAAAACTCAATTATGAGTTGTGGAGTGAAAAACTCAAAGATGTGCTGTTGGGATGAAAAACTCAATTATGAGTTGTTGGAATGAAAAACTCAATTATGTGTTGTTGGAATGAAAAACTCAATTATGAGTTGTTGGAGTGAAAACCCCAAAGATGTGTTGTTGGAATGAAAAACTCAATTATGAGTTGTTGGAATGAAAAATCCAAAGATGTGTTGTTGGAATGAAAAACTCAAGTATGAGTTGTTGGAGTGAAAACCTCAATGATGTGCTGTTTGAGTGAAAACTCAAGGTGAGTTGTTGGAGTGAAAAACTTAATTATGAGTTGTTGGAGTGAAAACTCAACGATGAGCTGTTGGAATGAGAAACTCAACGATGAGTTGTTGGAGTGAATTCCCCCCAATTATGAGTTATTGGAGTGAATAACTCAATTATGAGTTGTTGGAGTGAAAATTCAAAGATTAGTTGTTGGAATGAAAAGCTCAATTATGAGTTGTTGGAGTGAAAACTCAATTATGAGTTGTTGGAATGAAAACGATGAATTATTGGAGTGAAAATCTCATGTAAATTTATATTTACATGATGATGTTGTCTAGTTTTTATTTAATTAGGCTCCACCACTTATCAATTGAACTCTGCCTATCTGATACCGCAGTTCTCTTCAGTCCTGGATATGACATAAAAAATTATATCCGATGGTGAGGCCCCTATTTGAAACACGGGGAGGGTGAATCAGTGTAGAGTAACACTTTCCCTATTTTTACTATTATTCCCTGCTCAACACAGATTCGTAGTTATATTACGTGGAAGAAGAAGAAAACGAAGAAGAAAAACAAAAATAAAAGGAAACCGTGGAGAAAGGAGAAGTAAAGAAACACGAAAAGTAGTAGTACTAATAGTAGGATAAAAAGAAAAGAAGGAGAAGGGATGGGAGAAAGAGAAAGAAAAAAGACAACAAGAGCAAAATATTAAGATAAACAAGAGAAAGAGAAGAGAAAAACAATAGAAAAAAGGAAAAATAGTAGTAGTAGTAGTAGTAGTAGTAGTAGTAGTAGTAGTAGTAGTAGTAAAGAAGGGGGAGGACGAGGAGGAGAGTAGGAGAGGGTGAAAGAGGAAAAAAGAAAAGAATAAATGAAAGAGAAGGAAGGAAAAAATAGGTAGTAATAGAAGGAGGAAGAGGGGAGGAGGAGGAGGAGGAGGAGGATGAGGAGGAGGGGAGGAGGAGAAGGGGGAAAGGAGAGAAGGAAAAGAAAGTGGAAGATAAATAAAAAGAACAATAACATAGGAAGGAGGGAATGGAGGACAGAATTATATATATATATATATATATATATATATATATATATATATATATATATATATATATATATATATATATAAACAGAATAGCAACACAAAAAATGAACAAGTGTCATTGAACTTGTTTTGCTAGAATTCCAGCTCCACGGAATGAACGACTCGGTTGACCTTCCCGTGTTGGGATTTGTGAAGCGTGTCCCACATTTTCCGTTCCGGTCTAATTAGCTCTCCTCCCTCCCCATCTCTCCTCCCACTGCTCCTCTCGCTCTGCTCTACATGCGCACATAAAACAACGACTACGCCTCGTTTCACGTGTTGATTGTTGCTACTGTCGATGCAGTTAACAATGTTTCTTTATAAGATTGCCTTTTTGTTTTTATAGAGTAGAGAGGCGCGTCGTTTACGTGGACACCCACTATTGTAGTCAGACACCTACGCATACACATATGAGTCAGTGTGTGTTGGGGGGGGGTTATTCTGTGTACAGAATTCACAACCGAACTGATCACTATGAATTTTGGAACACAGCTGTTATGCATAAGGATCCCAATGTGAGCTATATTTAGTTCAATTTAGGTTTCGAAATTGTAACCATAGGTATTTGATCTCAATTAATAAATATTCTCGCGAATGTTAGGTTCATTGTGATATTTGAAAGTGTTTCGGGTGCATAATATGGGCAAAACCTTTTATTTAAATGTGTGTGTGTGTGTGTGTGTGTGTGTGTGTGTGTGTGTGTGTGTGTGTGTGTGTGTGTGTGTGTGTGTGTGTGTGTGTGTGTGTGTGTGTGTGTGTGTTAGATAGAAAATCCACCGTTTCAGTGTCATCTCAATTCAGAGGTATCACCTCATCAGACCTAAAAAAAAAAAAGAGAAATATATTACCCGTCTCAGGGCAGGCATAATCAATAAATACAGCATTAGATTAAATATCAATGTTTTTCCCCCCCTTAATGGAGTATGGTACAGTTTCGATGATATCCATTGCTAAATATCATATCCACTGTTGATAGAGGAATACAAAATTCAAGATTTAATGGTTTAAAAAAACTAAACAATTGTAGATATTTTTTAGTACATATATCTATTTCTTAAAATTAAACTCAAAGTTTCGATTAATTAAAGAATGCTCGCCAGAAAGGTGTTGATGGAAAATTGGTTCGATGCAATGTGCAAGCACTGATAGCCGAACATGTGTGTGTAAAAAACATAATGGAAAATCCACTATTTGATGATAAGAATATATATATATATATATATATATATATATATATATATATATATATATATATAAGCCCGCTGTTTGTTTGTTTGTTTGTTTGTAAATAAACAGCTTGAACAATGTAAAGTGGTGGGCGAATGTTTATTTAATGGACATTTGAAGAGATCATTTGCGAGCACCGACCCAATAGGCTGGTGGTTAGAACTGGCGATTATCTTGACCTTGAAACTTTGTGTGTGTGCAGAACAATCTCTACCAAACTATTCTGTCAATATTGTGTCTACAGACTGTAAACTTACTATATAGGGGATTTGGACCTGTGGAACAAATCAGATTTGTCTGTAAAAATAGCTGTTAAGGGTGTAAGAGGTTAAAATCTAAAACTTTGAACTTAGCAGGCGCAAATCGACTAAAAGTGCTCCTCTACGCATGCGCAAATGTATACTTACACGTTAAATATCATTATTTTAAAGATTCTGATACCCATTTTTCCTTAGGTTAATGGAGGGCTAAATGTTTTAGTTTCGATTCTAATTGATAGCATAAGTTTTTTTAACTTTTGAAAATTACGAAAAATTGGCTCTATAATAATAAATTCGAAATATGTATAAAATAAAATACATATCATAAGTATATATAATGGTTAGCATAGATGATTTCCTAGATGTAGATCCACTGAAACCCCTATGTTTATTAAAGAGTGCTCGATGCAGGAAAGAGCAGGTGTATAGTATGTTTATTATATAAACATATACGGCATAATCACGTTGACACACCGGTTCCCGTCAGATCACCGAAGTTAAGCAACGTTGATCCTGGTCATAACTAAAATGGGTGAACAATTTGGGAAGTCAGGATGCTGTATGTAGGAGGACGTCGACATCTCCCTGCAAAAAGTTGCAAAAACCTAACGTCGTCATCTCCCTAACGGGGATATACATGCGACTGGGGACGGCTTGTGAATTTCATACTACCATGAAACTTCCTCCTTCGGAGGAAGCCAGTTAAACCCTGAATAGGATTGGTGCTGACTGCACACACACATTATACAAACATTATTCTTACCTCCAATCTGAAAGTACATCTTTTAAACTCCGTGGCCTAATGTTCACAGGAAACATGAGTTGGAACAATTACATTGAGAGTATTGCCAAGACCGCTGCGAAGAAGGTGGGTTATCTCTACCGTGCTAGAAAGCTACTAACACCCGAAAGTATCCTGTACCTCTATAAGGCCGCCATTCGCCCATGTATGGAGTATTGTTGTCATATTTGGGCTGGTGCATCTGCCACTAGTGTCTCGCTCCTAGACAAGGTTCAAAAGAGAGTCGCCAATCTGATAGGTCCTGAACTGTCATCTAAGCTTCAGTCTCTGTCCCATCGACGAAATGTTGCGTCCCTCTGCCTGTTCTACAAGTACTTTAACGGCAAATGGTCTGACGAACTGCAAGCACCTGTACCCCCTCGACGTAAATGTCTCCGACAAGTAGAGATCCCTAAATGAATGAGAGCCTACTCCATTAGTTTTTTCCTCAGAACCGCTAGACTTTAGAATTCCCTTCGGGTTCCTGCTTCCCCAACTGTACTGACATGCAGAAGTTCAAGTGTAACGTGAACCGACATCTTGCTACCCAACTCCCTACATAGTACCCCTGATGCTTATGTCCCTGATAGTAGCCCCCTACATCAAACTGGCAATGTGCCTTGTTTGGGGTGAAAATGTAATAAAAATTATTGGTTACATATGTGTATACATTTTTCAGTAGCATCTCAATTCAGAGAAATCACCTCACCAGACTGAAAAAAAGAAATATATATTACTCGTTTCAGGGCAGGTATAATCAATAAATACAGCATTAGATTAAATATCAATGTTTTTTTTTATTCCTTAATGGAGTATGGTACAGAATCTGTGATATCCACCCCTAAATTGTAATGTTTACAAAAAAGTGCTCACGTTATATACCCGGTTGCCTAGAGTACATATACCATAATTTATAATGATAAGTTCGATAATTTATTAATAACGCTCACGTCCCTTCTAATAATTCTTTTTTTAAAACGTATTAATTAACTAGCAGGATTCGTTAACTGGCGTTGCCCGGTTGACGCAGGTCCCCCCTCTCGTAAAAAATTAAAGTACGGTTATTGTTGTTGTTGGTGGTGGGGGGTGACCAACTTTCAACCTACTCATGTTAAGAATGATTTTCGGAATAGACACCCCCAAACTCCGCATGTTTAGAACGGCTTTCAGAATAGACATCTCCAAATATCGAAAAGTACTTGTCTCTGCCAAATTTAAATGAGATTTTCGTAATCAGCATACTCGAAAACCTTTAAAAGTCATCATGTTAAAAAAAATTGTGGAGGTGGAGCTAATATAAACATTTACCCAAAAACAACAAAGTTATTGTTTTCTGTATAGAGCTACGCTAATCGGTTAATATGTTTATTTTTGTTTGTTTGTTTGTTTGTTTTTTCAGCACGATTATAATCTATAGATAGCAACGACAATCGGTTAATATGTTTAATTTCGTTTTTTTTTGTTTTTGTTTTTAGCGACACCAATCGGTCAATATGTTTAATTTTGTTTTGTTTAGGGGGTAGCACGATTGTAATCTGTAGAGTGCGACGACAATCGGTTAATATGTTTAATTTTGTTGGGTTTTTTTTTCAGCGACGATAATCGGTTCATTTGTTTCATTTTTTTTAGTTTTCTTTTCAGCACGATTGTAATGTAGAGAGCGACGACAATCGGTTTATATGTTTAATTAAGTTAGTTCTTTTAGGACGATTTTCTTCTGTGGAGTCTGGCGCCATATTTTATCGTTTCTGGGGCGTTCGTTTGTTTATTGGAGAAGTGGATTCCGGAATATGCAAACAGTCAGGTATTAGCCAATCAAAATGGGCTGAATTTGAGAAGTGAGAATTTAATATTTGTAAATGGGGAAATGAAAAGATAATATTATGTGTATGTATGTAATAACCAGTGCAATCACAATATCGTAGGAAAACATAAAATTTGATCTGGTCTCAACTGGTAGCGGTGAGAGCACTAAATATTGAGAGGGAAAAATAGGTGATTGTGATGATGTAGCTCATCGTGTGCAATGTTGAATTTTATTATCACGAGTGAATGTGGCAGAAATGGTGGTCGTAAGCAACATAAGATAGTGACTGTCAGGGTATTATAATCGAATTTATACGTTTAGGGAAATAAAAACGAAAAGAGGAAACAATAACATAGACACACGAATATTTTCACATGTTTTTTAGCTAAAGATGCAGCCTTTGTTATGTGTGTGCTTCGAGTTGCTCTAATGTCGAGAATAGAGCGTGGTTCATCAGCAAGTATATATAAATCGGGAACAAAAAGTACCAATGATCTCCCTCTGATGTACACCCGAATTAATGTGATATTGTTTGGATGTTCGGCCATTTAAGACAACCTTTTTTACAAGGGAATCACCACTTATCAAGGCTGAAAGGCCACTCGAGGATAAGGGTTAAAAGGACAATATAGTAATTGTTAGAAGTGTAATTTTGGTAAATTGGATTACTTAATGGGAACGGTTCCTCAAGAACTTGTTTACATTGGACTTGAAAACGACAATATTGTAATCAGCTGGAAAGCAGGTAAAGGGCAGAGAGTTCCACAGGTGTGCAGTTCTAAGATAGAAGTTTTGTTCATGGCATCTACGTTTAGGTTTAGGCACAGATAAAGATAAACCTGGGTGTTTCTTTTAACTTAGAAGACACTGAATACAGCAAATGCTCGTCCGCTAACAGCGTACGAATTAATTTTATTGAGAAAACCTAACAAAAGATTTATGCATCATTCAAAATCGTGACATGACAATGAAAAACTGTTCTAGAGAAAATATCAGCCACTGCGCAAAAAAAAAAAAAGTAAATTCGTGCATTTAGGGTTTTCTAGCGAAAAGAACTGCCCTTAGCTGATATTCGGTAGTCTAATCGGATGTCCTATATATATATATATATGTTGTCTTTTTGGATCCTGTCTAAGTAGGAGAGTCTATGGGTTGGTTTTATGTGTGTGTGTGTGTGTGTGTGTGTGTGTGTGTGTGTGTTTGTGTGTGTGTGTGTGTGTGTGTGTGTGTGTGTGTGTGTGTGCGTGTGTGTGTGTGTGCTTAATAATCGAGTAAGTTTTAGAAAAAGAAAATCTGTTCGTATTATTTGGAATCTTCGGACTACTGCTCTCATCTCGAGTGTCATTTTCACAACGTTTCGGTCGATGTAACCTCCGACCTTCTTCGGGTGCATGTTGTCGAACTCAGGAATCTTTCCGTCGAGCTTGGGAATCTGCACGTGGCGCAGTGGTTGGGATACTTGGAAAACTTCAATTGTAAATGTGATATTCTCCTGAAGATTGAAGGTTCAATCCTCAGTGTGGGCGACCGAAAATACATTTGCGAATTACTTAGGACTTCAATTCAGTCATGACTGAACGAAACGAGAGCATGCTACCCCCGTGAAGTAAATTCGAAATTTTGTACAGATTCCAAAATTCGACAGAAAGATTCCAGAGTTTGACAAGATAGACCTGAAAAAGGTCGGAGGTTACATCGACCGAAACGTTGTGAAAATGATACTCAAAATGAGAACAGTAGTCCGAAGATTCCAAATAATACAAATAACCAATCCTCATCTCAAATATTTAGAAACATAAAGAAAATCTTCTTCAGCTGTGGTACGTGCACATGGGGGAAGGGAAGCATAACCCCACCCCATCACAACCAACGAGTATAGTTTCAATGGTGCTATAGAGGTAGCCATGTTTTCATTTTCAAAAATAAATGTATATTTGACCTCCCGAAATGCACCTGAGCGCCGGTTTCCATAATGAGGCTCCCAGCGCGGGAACGTATACAGGATGGCCTTCACAGGAGTTTAATTTTTTTTCTTTTTAAATAGCGACAGGAGGTCTCGGCTCTGTGAAAACGGATGAGAGATTCTGGGGCCGAATTCAGGGGGCTTTGGGAACTCGCGTAGTATGTGTGGGAATGTGAAAGGGTGGATGGGGTCAAAGCAAACAAAACGAAGAGCAGAAGTCACGTTTCGGCTGCGATGCGTATCCGTCTTGCAGATGGCGTCTGCTGCATTAGCCATATTTGGAGATGCGGGTGGGGCAGGGGTATAAAATAGACCTTATGGAGCCTTGGGCGCTATCTTTGTCCATTCAGTGTGCTGCGAAAATGTACCGGGTGTGTTATTTCAGCTGAATTTCACTAAAAAGAAAACCTCTACCCAACCGGACTCAGTGACATAACACTAGATGGGCAATCGGAATTTCAAATCGGGTAAGTTCATTAAACAGACCTTAATATAATAAACTGTAAAGATACCCGTCCCAGGACGAGTAAAATTAATTTCATAGTTTCGTAATCCCCTTACGTCGATTAAAGTCAAGATATAACTCGAACATACCTTATATCTAGAATCCTTATTCTGATTTTGATCAAAATCTCTTACGTAATTTAGATTCTAGCGAATGTCTAAAATTTAAGGATCTTCAGAAAGAAATTGATGTTCAGAAAATTTTGCGTAATTAGTGTTACACACACACACGCACCACACGCACACACACACACACACACACATATATATATATATATATATATATATATATATATATATATATATATATATATATATATATATATATATACCTTGCCCGGGATTGAGTGAGGATCCATAGATGTTTCACCCTCCTATATTTTATCATTATCGGAATCAGTGAAATCGCCCATTTTTAAAACAAATTGGTTAATTGCTTACTCTAGTAAGGAACCCATCCCGGTGCACTGGAAAAAAAGCTTCACGTGTTTCTGTGCAGTGACTTAATCCACAATACATTGTAGTTTTCATTGCACTGTAGAGAACCTACTGTTGATTTTATCAAATTATTTTATATAATAGTTTGAATTAAAGTTTAAAATGCAAAATCAAGTATCATGATTCAATTGTGTTCCAAACAGAAACATTCATTTTGAACGAGTCCATATCATATCCAAGAATCTCATGTTGGTTTTATATGCCGGGCCTGTCTGCTTCTGAGGTATTAAAACTTTTCAAATGCACTTGTGGTTGTAGGCTGCATAAAGCGTTAACTTTAGTCAAAATCGCGTGTTCCTTCTTTCATCGGATTTTTTTGAGTATCGATTATTGACACTTATTGAAGTCATTCCGATACAAAACCTATCTACATAATATACATTTGTGTGAAATTTCAAAACCATTAATCCTGCCGTTTAGGAGCCCATAGGGAACGAACTCACACACTCACAGAAACAAAGTTCCTTTTATATAATAGTAGAAGACAGACAGACATACAGACAGATAGATAGATAGATAGATTGATAGATAGATAGATAGATAGAAGTGACCTTGTTTTGTGTGTCTGTTTAAAGAAAGGTCTCTACCAAACTCCTCAGTCAATTTTTGATGTACAGACTTGAAACTTGATAAATATGTGATTCGAACATGTCGAACAAATTCGACTTGGTCTTTGGCCAGTAAAAATAGCTGCTAAGTGTCAAAATTGAAAAAATTCGAACTTAGCAGGCGTAAATCGATTTCAAGTGCTCATGTGCACATGCGTTAGTGTACATTTATACGTTAAAGTTGATTAAATTTGAACGTTCCTTATCCATCTGATTATAGCTCAAATAGTAACTGCTATGGTTGGAGCGCTAAATGTTTTAGTTTCGATTTTAGCTGATGGCAACCAAGTCATTTTTTTTTTAACTTTTGAATCATGACTATATATTGGATATAATATAACAGAGTATTGGATCTATAATAATAATAAAAATATGGAATCTGCATAAATAAAAACATCATATAAAGCGTATTTTACGACCGAGAGGGAGAGGGGCGCTACTATATATTGGGTGCAATATAATTATCAGTACATAATTGACTCTATAATGATAATAATAATAATAATAATAATAATAATAATAATAATAAATACGAAATCTTAATGGATTAAAATGTCATGTTCAAGCGTATTTTACGACTGGGTAACACCGGGCTGCCTGCTAGTATGTATATAGAGTGACCTTGTCTATATGTGGGTGTGCATACGGAACAGTCTCTACTAAACTACTCTGTTAATATTTGGTTTACAGACTTCAAACTTGATATTTTTTAACAATGGGATCACCACTGATCAATGCCCAGAGGCCACTCGAGGATAAGGGTTAAAGAGTATACAGTGATCAAAAGGACAATATCATAGTAATCGTTAAAAGTGTAAATTTGGTAAAATTGGATTACTTAAGGGGAACGGCTCATCAAGAATTTGTTAACATTGGACTTGAAAACAACCAGCTGGCAAGCAGGTAAACGGAAGAGAGTTCCACGGGTGTGCAGTTCTAAGAAAGAAGCTTTTGTTCATGGAATCTATGTTTAGGTTTAGGCACGAATAAAGAGTGGGGGAAATTATTGATAGTGTTGTCAGCCAAACGAGTGTTTCTCATGAATGTTTGGCGAGGGGGAGACGATGGATTGGAGCTCAGACGATATATAGGGGAATCAGATTCGTAGAACAAATTCGAAATACACACATGCATGTGGCAGCACCAGATTTTACAAGTTTCATTTTTGAACACTTAAGGGGGAAAAATGGCGAAGTATTGACATTGGAAAATTTGAAAAAAAAAACGTTGTCAAGATGTTGAAAAGTTTGAAAAACAACGTATTCAAGATAAAGAGAAACGTTTAAAAAATAGCATCGAGAAGAACCCGGATGAAAAGATAAATCCTATTCGGCATCTATTGCTCATAGTCGAACTTGATGTCACGGTAAGGTCGTCCACATAATCTCATATCGCTAAGTGACGAACCTGAGTTTCACAGAGGGACTCAACATTCTCTCTGGACTGCCATTACCAACATAGTTATGGACAAGGCAAAAAAGAAAAAAACACCCGTTTTCAAATACTCAAATATTCAAACCAAAATGACCAAGATTAATTCTTTATTTACAAGAGTCTATCATCAACTGAATTTCAGAATTACTGATCAGAAGAACAAGTCACATTTATTGCTTACTGGCAGATTTACTCGGAGTTGCCCGGTATCAAACGTAACGTTAAATCTCTTTTTTTAAAAATGAAGTTTCAAAAAACAGAAAGAAATGTGCATGCGAGTATTAAGTTTTTTTTTTCCAAACAGTTAACTTCTTGTAAGTAAAAGAAATACTCGAGCTGAGATTGAAACCAAAATCTAAAGACGGCGAGTCGTTACAATAACCATTAGGCCAGCTTCAAACAAGCTTTAAAAAGTGTTTTCAAACCTACTTATTTAAACATAAGAAAGGTATCATATGAATGATTTGAGCTTGTGCAGTCGTGATAACAGTTACAAATCAGATGATCCCTCAGGTAACAATTTTTCAATTTTGACCCTCTACAACCATATTTTCTTGATAAAAACCGATTAAAAAGTTTTCCACATGTCTGAATACCATATATACAAAATTTCAAGCCTGTAAATCAAAAATTCGTTGAGCATATAGGTTGAGAATTGCCCTGTCTCACACACACACACACACACATTCTCACTTTAATAGATATAGATAGATTGCATGAGGAACACCAAATCTTGTGATAATTTCGTGCAAAAGGTTTATTGAACTTTTGCACATTTGTCTCCTAAGCTTAAACTTTTAAAAGGGTGATAAGGATGCTGTTGAGAGATAGAACCACCACCCTCTCGAACTGAATGAACTAGTCTTACTAACTGTATGTACTCTGTGCTGTCAGCGTTGTATTTCAGACAAAAATATCCATAACAATATTAGATTTACATGCGAACCTCATTCATTGATCCATATCAACTAAAATGGTGACGTCACACCATCAGTTGATTGTGAAAATGAAAAGCAACCAGATATTTTATATATAAAGTGTCCTCCTGACAATAATCACATTCCTTTCTAATGATATTTGTATATATAAATATATGCCTTGTATCTGTAGTAATATAAGTGCAGTATGATATATATAAAGGAATAAATTATAAGATGGTCAACATCATGAACTTTGGAATATAGACTTTTGTCATTCATTCACTATATATATATATAGTGAATGAATGACAAAAGTCTATATTCCAAAGTTCATGATGTTGACCATCTTATAATTTATTCCTTTAATTCAGTTGACATTACCTAAATACCACTTTAAATACCTTATAATATGTTTCCATTACGCCATTTTGAAATTCAAAATGACGTAATGGAAACATATTATAAGGTATTTACAGCTCTTCCAATTTTCGGATTTTAATCAAGTCAAAACGCATTTTATTTCCTATTGATTGTTGCTATTTCTTCTGATGAGTTAAGGGCAAAATAGATTCACTAATTGGTATACTAATTAAGTGATTGTTTGTTTTTTGTTTTTGCTACGAAATAAATACTGTCCAGAATTGTAAATGTCAATTGAATTAAAGGAATAAATTGTAAGATTTCAACATCATGAACTTTGGAATATAGACTTTTGTCATCTATTCATTATATTGCTCTGTAATTACATTGATCTTTTTAAATAAGGATTGGTATATATTATAAGGAAATGAAGTATATTTCCATAGAAATAAATGTGTGTGGGGGTGATGGTTCTCTCATCGAAGACGATGAATGAGTGTTCAGCATGCAATCTTCAGCAGCTCCTCAGCTTTGTGACATCACATGTATAATTAAAATCCTGCAGACGTCTGGCACACTCCTCCGCAGATGGTGAACTTGCATATGCTCGTCGGTCAAAGATGCCTGCTCGAGTGAAGAGATATCCCTGCTTTGCTTCGTGCTTTGAAACCACAATGACATGCATATTCATTTTTGGTGGATGTTTCTGGTGTTTTGCCTTCATATTTGCACGAAGGACGTCTCTATGGCAAAAGCGGTTATGTTCAAATTCTCTGGTCCCTAGAAAACACATCTTCATCCATACGCTGCGATCCCCTGCCGCACTGTTTCAGGAGCTCAGAGAAATTCACAACGCTTCAGGTTGTCTTTTAGTTTATCCTTGTAATGAAGCAGAGGCCGCTTTATTAGGCGACTAGAATTCGTTAGCTGCCCATAAAAAAGTTGCTTAGGAACTCTTGAGTCATCCATTCTCACAAGATGACCCGACCACCGCATTTGTATCCTGATCAAAAATGATTCAATAACAGTGATTTCACATCTCTCCAGTAATTCACTATTTGGAAGACGATCCTGCCATCCAACATTGCAAATAAAACGCATACATCTCATATGGAAGGAGTCAAGCTGATATATATGCTTGCAGTACAAGGTCCACGTTTCGGCATCATGCAGAAGAGAAGGCAGAACAACAGATTTGTAGACTGCCACCTTTACTTTTAGAAACACATCCTGGCTGTTCCAGAGTCTGTGTCGCACCTTACCAAATGCCTTACTAGCTTTATTAATTCTACATTGGATGTCCTTTTCAAATTTAGCATCATCAGGCACAACAGATCCGTGGTATGTAAAAGAAGATACTGTTTTCAAAGCTTTACCATCAACATATACCACTGGTTGTGAAGAGGGCGTTGCGTTTGGTTTGGGCTGGTGAATAATTTCAGTCCTTTTTATGCTAATTGTAAGACCAAAGACCTTACATGCACCATTGATGATGTTCTGCATGTCATCAAGACTATGGGTGACAAGAGCACAGTCATCAACATAAAGGAGATCCAAAACAGTTTGCACAGAAGTCCTGGTTTGAGCCTTGAACCGTTGCTGGTTAAATAATCCTCCACTTGATCGATACTCAGCACCTACACTTCCCGAGGTGTTTCTGAAAGCTGTCTCAAGCATCACGGAAAAAAAGAGCAAATAGGATCGGAGCAAAGACACATTCTTGCTTGGTTCTATTTGACACTTCAAATGGTTCACTTTGTTCACAGTCAGATCGTACTGTCGCCGCCATTCCCCAGTGAAAAGAGACAATCATATTCAATATCTTTTCTGGAATACCAAACCTCCTCAAAACAGTCCACTGGGCATCCCTGGAGATGGTATCAAACGCCTTTGTGAGGTCAACGAATGTAACAAACAAGTCCCTATTCTGCTCGCTCGCTTTCTCCTGTAGTTGCCGAAGGCTGAAGAGCATGTCCATAGTACTTCCTGCCCTAAAACTACATTGGGTTTCTGGGAGCACAGTTTTACAGATTGAACCACTGAGTCTGTTTAAGATTACACGAACTAGAATCTTACCAGCAACAGATAAGAGGAATTCCTCTATGGTTATCACATTCACACTTATTTCCTTTGTGCTAAAACAGGTGAATAATTGATGCATCTTTGAACTGTTGTGGCACGGTATCAAGTTTCAATATTAATGAAAATAGGGCACTTAGTTTCCTGATTAGCAGTTGGCTTCCACATTTGTATACTTCTGCAGATATGCTGTCATCACCTGCAGCCTTACCATTTGAAAGTTGCTTTAAAGCCCATTCAATCTCTAACATGGATGGACTGTCACCAAGCTACTCGACGGTTGGCCTCCGAGGAATATCATCAATCACTCTCCGATCCACTGTCGATTCTCTGCTTCAAATGTTTGAAAAGTCTTCATCCTAGCACTTAGTAATTTCTTTCCTATCAGTGAGGAGAATGCCATCCGATGAAACCCCCCTTAAAATGAGACCAAACACCCCCTTGAGGTTTTGGTAGAATGGTGTAAAATTACACTTATCCGCCGCATCTTATAAGACTTTAGCTTTCAGCTCCCACCAGTTTTGTTTCATTTTCCGGAATCGAGATTATTCCAACCTTTTAGCAATTCTAAAAGCCTTGTGATTAACTGAAGAATTTTTGTCAGTAATCCACACTTGATGGGTTTCATGCATGTTATTGAGTAGAGGGAGGATAGTTGGATCATTTTTAGCAAACCAATCTTGATTTTTCCTTCGAACATATCCTAATGACTCTTTGGCAGAGTCATACACTGCAGTTTTAAACTCTCACGGCGATGCCTCAATGTCATTCCCACATAAAATGGAGGACAGCTTTTCATCAGTAGCCTTTTGAAACGAGTGCATTATCTCCTCAACCTTCAATTTGTCTACATCTATTCTCTTGATGAAAGAATTACGTTGATTTCGAACAGGGCGCTTGATTTTTAACCTGACTGTGGAGCAGATGGGCGGATAGAGAGAGAAAAAGAAAGAGACAGATGTGAAAGAGATAGATAGACAGATAGTGTTGTGTCAGCACAAATAATTAACAAGAACACGAAAAGTAAATGTATACAATAATATATTAGGCAGAAAAGTTATATACATATTTACATGTCTTCAGATATGCTTCAGTTGGAGATATTCCGGCAGGTGGCGTGTTGCATGTCTTACTGGAGGCAACATTGGCGTCTTGCCTATTTGGCGGTCGTTGCAGAACTCCCCCGGTATTGGTGATTGATACCTTTATATATCTCACTCACCCGCCTATGTTAATTAGTGGGCGTCTCCACCACCACCACCCTCCCAAGATTTGAAGTCGTGTAGATTTCAATATCTTTTTCTCTTGGGGTTCATTATAATTGGTTCTGTAAACTTTCTTTTCCTTCCCGATCTTCTCGGTTAGGGCATGGTTTGTGGTGGTTCGATATCAAACGCTTCGTGTAGTATATCAATTGGATCTTCCTTTTCATCAGATTTGTCATGTTCGTTGTCTTTTATATGACGTTTTCTCAATTGATTTTGATGTATTTTGTGTATCCCTTTTGGATCTTTTATCATGTAGACCAAGTCGCCGATGCGTTTATCTACCGTACCAAACTCCCAATATTAAATATTATTTTTCATACATTTAATATATACACGATCACCAGGTTTAAACCTTTTACGTGATGTGTGCGTAGTTTGATGGACGATTGCTTGCTTTTGTATTAATTTATCAAATGGTGATTTTATTTTTCTAGCAAACATTAATTCTGCTGGCGATAATTTCGATGGTGTATTTGGATTCTTAGTTATCCTGTATATTTGCAGGAATTGTTGTAATGCTTTACCCGTCGGGGTCCCTATTGATTTTCTAAGTGCACGCTTTATCGTGTCTACGAACCTTTCCGCTAATCCATTTGATCTAGAGTGGAAGTGTGGTGTACTTATATGTTTTACCTGAAAAGTGTCACAAAAGTAAATCACTTGATGTAAATTGTGTTCCGTTATCTGTGACTATAATGTCTGGCACACCAAAACGTGCAAATATTTCATGCAGAAAACTTATTGTGTTATTTGTCGTCGGGTTCTTGAAACGCTTTACTTCAGGCCATCTGGAAAAACTATCTACTACGATTAGGTAGTATTGTCCTTCGGTCGGTCCAGCAAAGTCTATATGAATGCGTGACCATGGATGGTCAGATTTTTTCCAAGGTTTATGGACTATCGGTGGTGCCTTTGCAGCTAACGCACAACCTTTACACTTGTTTACTGTTAGTGCAATGTCCACATCCATGTTACGCCAGTATACGTAACTCCGCATAAGTGCTTTCATCCTATTTATACCCGGGTGTCCTGTATGAAAATCACGTAAGATCTTTTTCTGCAAGGTTTTCGAGATAACAACTCTTTCACTATATAATAAAACATCATTGCATACGGAAAATATGCTTTGCGTTTTTTCATCATTTTCCCTTATTTTTTTCTTTATTTGATGACATCTCATTTTCTTTTTATATCGGTTAACGTGACTGGTAATTCTTTTATTATATTCGCCACCATGTTTTTTCCTCATAATTGGAACGTATAGCTGCAATTACTGACTCTTCAAGGGTTTCCTCCATTTTCGGCATAAGCCTTGACAGGCCATCCGCATGACCTATTCTTTCGAACCCAGATGTTTTATTTGAAAGTCATAATTTAGCAATATCGTACCCCAACGGAGTAGGCGATTTGCCGTATATACTGGCAAGCCCTTTTTTGAGCCGAAGATTGTCACTAGGGGCGTATGATCTGTTTCCAGTATAAAGTGTATCCCGTACAGGTAACGGTGGAATTTCATCACCGCGAAAATAATGCTTAACTCCTCTTTTTCTATTTGAGAGTAAGCCTTTTCTGCCGGAAGTAGGGTCCTTGAGGCGTGAGCTATAGGTTTCTTCGATCCATCTGGTAAGATATGCTGTATACATGCTCCTATACCATACGAGCTCGCGTCGCTCGCAACACTTATTTCTAATTTTGGGTCGTAATAGGTTAAAAATAGATCGGACGTCAGCGTCTTTTTAATTTTCTCAAATGCGTCTTGACATTCTTTTGACCATATCCATGGTGTTTCTTTCTTTAATAACTCGTTAAGCGCAGTTCTTAGGTCGTGCATTCCTTTGATAAATACTTGGTAGTAGTTTGCGAGACCTAAGAAGCTCTGTAGAGTCGTCAAGTTATGTGGTGCCGGCATGTTTTTAATTGCTGTCGATCTTTCCGGATCTTTCCGCCGACCGTCTTTATTTATTATTTGCCCTAAATATTTGATTTCGTCTAAACAAAATTCGAATTTGTTTTCTTTTACCTTGAATCCGTATTTGTTCATTCTTGTGAATACTTCTTTTAGATGCTCTTGGTATTCACTTATGGACGCGCTTCTGATGACTATGTCATCCAGGTATGCACAAGCACAATCTATTCCGTTCAGCATTGTATCCATTGCTTGTTGGAAAATCGCCGGTGCGACTTTGATCCCGAAGGGTAGACGATTGTATTTGAACAACCCTTTGTGCGTGTTAATGCATAATATATTTGAGCATTTTTCTTCCATCGGAATTTATAAATAGGCGTCGGACAAATCTATTTTTGAAAAATGTTTGCCACTATTTAGTCTGGTAAATATCTCCCCAGGGCTTGATAAAGGGTAGTGGTGGTCTTTTAATTCATCGTTTAGGCCTGTAGAAAAGTCTGCACAGACTCGAATTTGTTCCGACTTTTTTATGTACACTGTAGGGACTGCCCAGGCGCTAGTTTCGATTTTCGATAAGATGCCTGTTTTTTCGAGTCTATCTAGCTTGCTATTTATTTTGTCTAAACCGCCGAACGGTACGTTCCGTTTTTTCTTAAACATCGGTGTTGCATCCTTTTTTAGCTCGAACGAAGCCTTAAATTTATTGCATCTTCCCAATCCAGTAGTAAATATTTCTGGGAATTTCTTTTTAGATCGTTTTTAATATTTTCTGATGTTGAGGTGCAACTGGTTATTTTTCTACAAAAAGCCTTCATTGGTTTATCCCAAAAGATTGAATTTTTCAATCCAGTTAATTCCCAATAAGTTCTCGCTTTCTTTAATTACGAAGATTTTCAATTTCTTCGTCGTGCCACTTAAATTAATGGGCAAGATGACCTCTCCTTCGAATTTTATTTCGTCTCCTGTCACTGTTCGTGCACCTTTACTTGACTTTTGAAGAGTCGGTTTACCCAGCTTTTTCCAAGTGTTGAGGTTTATTAACGACAAATCCGATCCAGAGTCAAGCTGAAATTTCACTTGTTTGGCGAAAATATTACTGGTACATATTTTTGTAAATTATTTTTCCCTTTGTGGTTTGTTCTCATTTGGTGTACTCTATTTTTTGTCCTGCGGCAAACACTCTTATGTCCAACTTTATCGCAATTGTAGCACCTGATATTTTTTGTAAATGTAGCACCTGATATTTTCCAAATGTTTTTTATCACATCTTCTGCAATTATTACCTGATATTGTTTTTTTATAACTCCTTTTATTATTATCGTATTTTCGTTTTCTGTAGTTATTATAATTTGAGTATTTTTTTTTAATTTTGACTAGTCTCAAAATTTCTTTGTCCTGAGTTTCTGAAAGGTTTTTTTAATCTTCCTAATGTACGCCACTCCTGCTTCTTCTATATCCCTGGTATCTTTTTAGTGATACTGCCCTTTAGCAATCTTCTGCTAATTTCTGCAATGTCAGGCCTTGTTCTGTCTCTAATTTTGAGAGAACGCGTCTTCGGAGCTACGAATTTTTTGTGGATACTAGACCCTGTGCGAAGATTAAGCATTTGAAATCGTCCACCGTGAATTCTGATAATTTGAAGTTGTCGCAGTTTTTGTTTACTACTGACGTGTATGTCAGATAGTCCTGCTCATCAGTTTTCTTAAGATTCATAAATCTCTTGTGGAAAAGAGACATGTTCGGCCCGAATAACTCCTTAAGAAGCTTTACAGTCTCAGCAAAATCTAACTGATTCGTTCTCCTTGGCAATATGAAATCAACAAATTTGCAATGTTCACTGGTACCAAGCTTTCGAAGTAATAAACTTACTTTCTTTCCATTTGGCCAGTTTTCGCAGTCTGTTTCGAAAATATCTTCATACCTCTTGAAGTATGCCTCAAAAGTTTTATCCTCTTCCGGTAGGTATGTGAACACATCTATGCTGTTAACAATTGTTGTGTTGGAGAAGGCTGTATTACTTTCTTGTATGGAATTAGCTGTTAATCTTTCTAACAGTTCTTTCTATTCAAGTTGCATCTACGCGAACCTTTCTTCCTGCCTTTCTAGGCATTTTATGAGTCGTTCATTTTGTCTTTCGTCCCTTTCTGCGTGTAGCGCTTGCTGTTCTTTTTGTAGGATCTGCTGATTCTGCATGAACTGTGTCATTATTTTAGCAAATTCCTCCATCTTGTTTTTTTTTTCAAAGATTAGAAAAATCAGTCTATTTTACTAATTCACTTTTTACAATAACTACGAACAACCGTTTTTAGGTTCGCTTTTTGTGTGTCAACCGAATTCTATCGATATATTATTTTTTGCGTTGAACCTTTCTTTTCCCCCTTTTCTATTGAGGGATAAAAAAAAGTGTATTTTATTTTTTCTCTTAATCCGTTAATGTTTACGTACAATAATTCTTTTTTAAAACAAATCCTTTCTTGGTACAGCTGAAAAAAAATATCACTTTTCTCCTTCAAGACAATTTGCATAAATTAGTTCACAGTGTACTAGCGAAAACACCTTTTTTTTCTCTTTGACTTTCGTAGTCACTTTGAAATGGTTATTGGTATTTTTCTTTCAAGTATCCAGTGTTCAAATATCTCGTTCGACAATTTTGTAGTTACTTTCGTTTGTTTTTCTTTTGTTTTGTTTTTTCGACAGTGATAACTTTCCGCGTAAATTATTTTTCGAATACTGTTGCTGTGCCTAACAGTGAATTCCCGAGTAAATCTTTTTCAAAATCCTCGATGTTACTGTTGTGTTCAACAGTAGATTTTTTTTTCTTCGAGTACGTTTTTTTTTTCAATCTTTCTCTAGTAAGTATTTTTCGTAAACCACTGTTGAGATTAGTAGTGAATTTTCCCGCGTAAGTCTTTTCTCGAATTCTCGACGCCACTGCTGTGTTTAATAGTGGATTTTATCCCGCATAAGTCTTTTTCGAATCCCCGTCGCCACTGTTGTGTCTGCACAAATAATTAACAAGAACACGGAAAGTAAAGGTATACAATAATATATTAGGCAGAAAAGTTATATACATATTTACATGTCTTCAGATATACTTCAGTTGGAGATATTCCGGCAGGTTGCGTGTTGCATGTCTTACTGGAGGCAACATAGGCGTCTTGCCTATTTGGCGGTCGTTGCAGAACTCCCCCGGTATTGGTGATTGATACCTTTATATATCTCACTCACCCACCTATGTTAATTAGTGGGCGTCTCTACAACAGATAGATAGATAGATAGATAGATAGATAGATAGATAGACAGACAGACAGATAGATAGATAGATAGAGGTGTGAAATAGTTAGCTACGTGTATACATATATGAATGGATAGATAGATACATACAGGGTGACCCAAAATAACAAAAGCTAAATGGAGGCCATCTAGAACATATGCTGTAGAGCGGAGAAAAGAGGCCAAAGACCCTAGTGTTTGAATGTATGATAGCTAGAAAAAATAGATCATAAATGGTAGAAAGAAAGATATAGAGAGAGGTGTGAAATAGCTAGCTAGCTAGATAGATAGATATATAAAGAGAGAGAGAGAGGGGGTTAAATTCTGCACACATACATGTATACATATATGACGGGATAGATAAATACATATATGAATGGATAGATAGATAGATAGATAGATAGATAGATACGTACATACATATATGTACGTACATATATACGTACACACACACACACATATATATATATATATATATATATATATATATATATATATATATATATATATATGTATATATGTAGAAAGAGAGAGAGAGAGAGAGATGGAGAATAGAGAAAAAGAGATATAGAGGGGTTGATGAAAGATAAATAAATACATACGTACGTAGATCGTATATTTCTGGGTCAAGGTGACTTCTTTTCGAAAGAAAAACTGCATTATTATTACAACTGAATCATCGCCATGAATTGTGCTATGTCATATCATGTCGTGTCTCTTTCAACCAACGAATCGCCATTGACTCACTGGTCATACTCTTTCCGATAACTTACATCCGTGCTCTTTGAAACGCTTTCCGAGCTGATCCACGTATGAATTTATCACAATGGACACATGACTTCCTTTTCTTCTGCGTTCTTTTTTTTTTTTTTAGATCCTCGATTGCATACAAGTCCACAGACCTGTATGAAAAGTGAGCAATGCGTGCTTATCATACGAGCAGTTGTTATTGAAAATAAAACCGTTTTGGTTGCGGAAAGCCATAATAAATTATAATCACGAGCACGAGCGTACATATGTATGAGCAAGTACTGACAATTGATAAGGCGTATACCGTGTTGAATATAACCATTTATCTCCCAATGGATAGGCTATTCCTTGTTTCTATTATTCCGCGTTTTGTTTTAAAACATGTCTTCAAATAATAATAATAATAATAATAATAATAATAATAATAATAATAATAATAATAATAATAATAGCTGGATGATTATATAATTGTAAGTTAGACTCCCCCCCATTTCTTTCGCCACTATATACGGCATAATCCTGTTGACACACCGGTTCTTGTCAGATCACCGAAGTTAAGCAATGTTGAGCCTGGTTAGTACCAGATGGGTGACTATTTGGGAATTCTAGGCGCTGTATGTGCTCTCCGCATATCCCGGCATTTGTTTCCAGTCGACCTGTACATACACTTCTCTTGCCACTGGTATTTAACAATGTCGACTCAGGAGAGGTGTGGTTGGAGATTGCGCACCTCCTAGCACAAACAATTTCACACGCAGCCCCCCCCCCCCTTCGTGGGTATCCATAGTCTGTCAAAGATTGAAGGAGCCTTTATTTATATATAATTGCCGCATCAAATAAAACGGAGGGTCAAGGAGGATGGAAAGACCGAGGATAGATAGATACGGAAGGCAGTCGATGCAGAGATCCTATCCCGTCGCGGTTACCACCTGACGAAGGCCAGAGGAATAGTTGGCCGAAACGTCGTGAAAGAACTAAGAAAAGATGGGGATAATAGTCCGCAATAAATAAAATTAATAATTTGCAAAGGTTGTCGAAAGAGGAAGAGAATACTGGAAATCTTGTTGTCACTCAGATTCCATAGGCTGTTTTAAAAGAGAATTCTTTGATGATGGCCTGTGTGCAAGCTCCTAGTGAGTAATAATAAGAATTGCTGAAAGGCTGCGAAAAGAAGAGGCTGATAGCCTGTGGTCATTTATTATGATACGCCTCTCAGCATAAAATATGACAACATAATTAATAATTATAATAATCTTATTCATAAAACTCACTATGTTTGTCTGTCCGTCCGTCTGCATTTTTGTTAACGTACCTTCTCTGAGCTTATATCGCTTAGTGGTACTCAAGCCTGCGTGTACCTTACCATTTTAATTTAATTTTCTTTCCGAGGCATTCATCGTGAAGCCCAAATATCAGCTGACGTGATATTGCAAACAAACACAGATGGAATTTGATGAACGACATTATCATTATTATTTTTTTTTTATTTATTTATTCATTTTTTTTTTTTTTTTTTTTTGTGAATTAGTCCACCAGGCAAATTATTTCTCGTAATATATAGAGGATGGATTCTATAATGATGCATACGCAATCTGCATAAATTAAAATATCATGTTTAAGCGTATTGTACGACCGGAAAACGCCGAGCTGCCAGCTAGTTATTAATAAAAAGTAGTAAATTAAAATACAATCAAAAGATTAAATCCATTATAATGCATATCGGTGTCTTCATAAATAAGTCAGCCATTTTCGCATTCTGTTAATAGTTGAGAAAATTCCAATTACTTTGTGACTGTTCGAAATTTGGAATGAATTGGGAGTCTTTAAACTATGGAATATAACGTCAATTTAATCGTTAAGATCTTGAAATTTTAACTCCAATTCAGTTTTAATTGCCGGTGATCATGATGTTGCCTTAAATAGTATTAACGAAAACTATTAATACTGCAGGGTGGCCCATTTAAAAATAGCCCAGAAAATATAGTAGAAAAGAAGACTATTCTTTTATTGCTTAAATTACATGTAGTGTTATAAATGATGCTATGAGTGCTCCCCGTTGACATCTATGCATTTCTGGGCATGTTTAACAACGTTTGCAGATGCTGCGTGTAGATCTTCTCTGGTGATTCTTCTGATAACGTTAGTATTGTTTTCCTTTAGTGGATTGTGAAGATTATTTGCAAAAACATTTTGTTTTAAAGTCCCCAAAAGATTTTTTAAAATCACATGATGACAAGTCCGGGAAACGTGGTGGCCATAACCCTTTGCTTATTCTTCTCTCTTCCGTAAACATGTCATGAACTCGTGTCAGTGATCTGTGAGACGTGTAATATGTAGCGCCATCTTGTATTTTGTCTTGTGGTGTCAGTTGGTCCGTAAGAGAAAGGTTAGAGAAGCCGGGCTACTTTTAAGTGGGCCACTTAATCTGAGAAAAAATGATTAGAGAAATATTATAGAGATCGGGCTACTTTTAAGTGAGCCATCCTGTATATTCTTTCAAATAAATGGTCGCAACACTTTTTATCTAAACTTTTGTAACGAATATGGAGCATTGAAAATAATTTTAAATAAAATATAAAGGAGGTACAGTCTGATTTTCCTTGGAATCGTAGGTAATTATTTTATTACTTTAATTTAATTAAAATTGATTTTTTACTCGCACCAAATGTGGATATGCATAGTTTAAAATTATAATCGTAAATGGCTATCTCCACGGAAGTTGAAACGGGATGTTATTTTAAACTCTAACTGTAAACTAATCCCAAGTTTATAACTACATATATTTTGTTCGTGTTATTGCTAAGCGACGCTGTTCATATTAATGAAAGTTCAGCTGTTCGTTTTTACGATCTTCTATTCCGAAAGGTAATTACGTGCAAACATTGTCAACTGATAGTTCATTCTATTCCGTCATTCCATGAAACCATTAAGAATAAGGGAACGTTTGTTAAATGAATCTGTAAGCATAATGTATCATCGATTAAATATTAAAATGTAGAAAATTATATATATATATATATATATATATATATATATATATATATATATATTAGTGTTACGATGATTAATCGAAATCGGGAATCGGAAAATCGGAAGATTCGGTGGTATCGAATCGGTATCGGTATCGGAAAAATTGATGTCTATTTTCCGATGCCAAAACGATTCTTTTAATTGTCTTTTTTATTAAATTTTGTTTAAATCCAAATCTTCCATTGCTGGTAATAATGATAAATATTAAATATTTATTGATTTTAAAATACCAGTAAAGCTAAAATCGATAGATCATCCTCCACAAATGTATTTTGACGTTTAAGAAAATATATGTATATTTATCACGTGTTTTTACAAAAATCGAGGAAAATAACAATTTTATAGTTTAATAATTAGAGATTTATAAAGAATCGGAACCGGTAATTTATCGGAATCGGAAATTAGCACGGAATCGATAATTGTATCGAAATCGGGAAAAATATTGGAATCGTCTCATCACTAATATATGCATATATATATATATATATGTGTGTGTGTGTGTGTGTGTGTGTGTGTGTGTGTGTGTGTGTGTGTGTGTATACAGTTAAAGTCGAAATTATTAGCACCCTTTCAATTGTTACGTTTTTTGGAGAAAAAAACATTTTTTCACTAATTATTTTTAGTAAAGTGTTGATGAACATTTATATCGACCATCTACAGATCTCCTGGAACACTTTTTTTTAGTTTATTATAATATATATATATATAGGTTAAAAAGTAAAGCTCCCTATTTTTCTTACTAAAAAAAAAATTACGAAAACGGGAGTGATACCATTAAAACGAGAGACCTTTTGTGCCCCAGAATTTATTTTTCTACACAGTCACCAATGCACTTTTGCCAGAAATTCACTGACGTATCTTTGTTTCTGACGCACGTCAATGACAGGTTTTACCAATCGTTTGTCATGTGGGTGATCATTAATAAAAAATTATATATCTTGAACATATAGTGGTAGATTTATTGACGACCTTATATTTCAATGATAACGAAAGTTTGAAAATAATAGTCAAATCCAAAGAAAATAGAACTGAATTATAAATACACAAGAACAAGAGCTAAATTTTTGGATTTGGATATAAAAAATTGAGGATGAAAAAAACAAACATTTCCCCTTTAAATAGTTCGTATGCCGCATAAAATCGCACTTACTGTATGCATATGTTTTTTTGTGTTTTTTTTTTTTGTTTTTGTTTTTTTTTTTTGCTTGTTTGTTTGTTTTTCGGGGCATTATGTCTGAGGTTTTAAGATTAACTCGCGTTACTTTTAAAAATGATAGATTTATACCTCCAGTTTTTGCCTTTGTAAACGATGGAACGATAAAAGTGTCGTCCTAAAGAAAACAACACTACAGCTGTATTTCCAAACTTTTATTGAAAACACCAATTTAGGTGACTTGATTATGTAGTGGATCTGACATCTATTTAATGTAGCCGTCTTCAGCCTCGATACGGATCCAAAACTGAGAGCATGCTTATTCCACAAGCGCCGGCGGGAGTCCGGCGATTACTCGGCGGACTTTGGTGCTGTGAGAGGTCATGTTGGTGATGTTCTCGACGTATGACCAAACGAAGTAGTCCAGCGGGTTCGGGTCTGGGAATGAGAGATGGGGTTCAGTGAGAGAAGGGTACAAAGTTGTAGCACCCCTTGTGAAGCCAAGCCGAGTCTTGCTGCCGCACAACAGGTCTGCCAGCGGCCACCTCATTGCACCAAGGGATCACCATACTTTTTCTTGTTAATTTCAGTGTTATTTGACCAGTAGTTTAAGAGTTTTTTCGGCTAAATATTTACACACAGATAGACATACACACGTATTTACTGTTTTATATATATATATATATATATATATATATATATATATATATATATATATATAACTACTTAATTTACTCACATAAAATTAGTATACGAAAGTATAGATTTATGCGTAAACTTTAAGTATTTACTTCAAAAGTGCTCAATACGTAGGTAGAGCTAGTTAGTAATTGATAAAATATATATGGCAATTAAGCTACACTGAATATTCCGCGTTTCATCCACTCTAGGACTCCATAAGCCTGAGGAGTCCTAGAGTGGATGAAACGCGAAATATTCAGTGTAGCTTAATCGCCATATATATTTTATCAATTACTATATATATATATATATATATATATATATATATATATATATATATATATATATATATATATATATATTGTAATTAGAAATTATAGCGAGGTTCCAGCGCATCAATAGCGAGCCAACCCCATACAGTTTGAGTTACCAGATAACCAGCCATATACAGTATAAGCGACAATTTATAATTTCACCAATGTAGAACAGGTTTATGTATCCAGACGATTCAGCAAACCTATTAGAAATCTCTTTCTTTTTTCTGTATTTTCTCAATGTTATATCAAATTGTTGAATCCAAGAAATGAAATTGATATTAATTATAGGCACTTTAAGCATTGAAACAAATTTCAATGCTTGAAGTGCCTATAATTAATATCTATTTCATTTCTTGGATTCAACAATTTATATTTACATTGGAACGTAATAATATCAGGTTGACAAGAAAGTTCTTGCGGTTTTTAACTTTTAAATTCTGATGAACATATCTCGGTTGAAAAGATGTATTGCTTGAAATAATCTCCATCAGAATGAACACACATTTGCCAACGCAAAAGAAGTGCGTTTATCCAGTCTTGCGTTCTGGTGGAGATGAAAGCGTTTTTAATATCGCTTTGGTTTTGAAACATTTCTCACGCAAGAAGTTGTTGAGATGCTTGAAAAAGTGGTTGCCAGTAGGTGAGAGGTCTGGAGAGTATGTCGGATAAAGCAAAATTTCGTAGCCCAATTCGTTCAACTGCAGAGTCGGTTTAGCAACGTGCGGTCGGGCATTGACGTGGAAGAGAATTGGGCCTTTTCTGTTGACTAATGCTGGGTGTTGTTGTCGAAGTTTCTGATACATTTCATCCATTTGTTGACAGTACTTCGCTTTAATGGTTTCGTCCGTATTCAAAAAACTGTACTCGATGACACCAGTCGCAGACTACTAAACAGTCAGCCTGGCCTTCTTTTTGGTGCAAATCTGGCTTCAGAAAGAAAGAAAGAAAGTTAGATATATAGAAAGAGGTGTGAAATAGCTAGCTAGATAGATAGATAGATAGATAGATAGATAGATAGATAGATAGATAGATAGATAGATAGATAGATAGTGACAACTCTAGTCCCCTTCGATGTAATCTCCTCCGGTTGCAATTCACGTGTTGTACCGTTCCAACAACTCTTGTGTAAGCATGTCAATGACTCTCATCACAACGTTTCATCTCCTCAATTGTCTCATAACGACAGCTTCTGTGGTTTTCCTTAAGCTTAGGAAATAACCGAACGTCACAGGAAGCAAAGTCTGAACTATAAAGAAGGGTGAGAAACTGTCTTTATGACGATCTTGGTCAAGTAGTCTGTGCAAGGATGAAGCACCCTTCGAACAAACTTTGAACAAATCTTCTGCATCTTCCGTTCCTCACAAATAATTGGGTGTACAGATCTCACATTGACATAAAACTGTGTTCATATACATACACGACGGCCCTTATCCATGAATTTTTTTTATTTAGCCAATCAACTTTGGTGGTCTGACTTCCTTATTCCTTCCACACGTCACATCTTCCCTCAGACTCTCTGTCTTCCTTGAATCTCTCATACTGCTCAAAAACTGATAATTGATTCATGCAAAATGATCCAAAATTAGTCTGAACCATTCCATGCGTTTCTGTGGCATTTTTTCCCAGTTTAAAACAGAATTTTATTGCATATCGTTCTTCTAAAGTGTCCTCACGTCTAAATTGCATTTTGGAAATTCACAAGCTGTGACAATCAGGCTTTAGCAGGATGCATTCCAATTTCTACTGTGGCTGTTCATTTGAACGTGAGAATCATAAAAATTGGCCAGTCATCTCATAAGATATATAGCAATAACATACTGATTTTTCAAGAGTCTACAACAGTTTAAAATGTCCGTACAAAAAAGTCTGGAAACTTATTGATGGCACTTTGTATATATAGTTGTACGTACTCGACCTTTCCAGATAATTATTTTTTTAATTGACACATTTTTTAGCTTAAGGTAGACAACTCCTATTATATTCTACAATTTCAAATGTGTTATTCTCCTTGCTGATTTGTATTGTATTTAAATCTTGTATGATATTATTTTGATGCTTGAACGAGAACCGATGTGTCCGCGTGAGTATGGTGTAGCTGGAGGTGGGCAAGTGCGGATGTTTCTCTGCAGATGCTACAACACACCCAACTTGAATTGATTGTTTCCTTGTTTTGTTTTACGGCATATCAACTCTTTTGGGTTTACGTAATGTTCTATCCAGTAATTATGAGAAAAAAAGAATTTAAGGCTGCAAGTGATTTATATCTTAGAATATTAATTCGTGTTGTTTAGTTTTGTTGTTTTGTCGAAAAAAAAATTTTTTTTATTTTCTTTTTGACTTTGCAACACATGATTGAGTTTTGCAAAGAGAAAGGAAAAGAAAAAAATCATCACTATTTGGTATATTTTAAGTCAGGAAGCTAAAGTCTTCAGAAAACCTGGTAGAGTAGAAACAAGGATCTTTAATTGAGCATTAAAAGATAGTACATTAGCGGGAAATAGTACAGTACATTGAATTGGACATTAAAAATGGTAATAGTATCTTTGGGTAAATAATCGCATCATTCTACCACTTAAAAAAAGTAATTTACTCCTGACGTAATCCTCTATCTGTCCAAGAGCTAAATACATCTTAAATAGAGTACTCTTGCTTCATCTGGGGAGGAGCGTCTAGAAGAACCCTTTCTTGCTTGACAGGGTAAAAACCCGTCTTCGAAATCTAGTGAGCGAAGACCTTTTCGCCTCCTTACTTCCTCTTTCTCCCATGATGTTGTGAGTCTATCTCTGCACTATCGTTACTTTTATGATAGATGATCGACTGAGCTTCAATCTATTCTCCCCTCCTGTAAAACCTTTGTAACAAAGACTCGTCTAACTATAACCATATTCAACAATTCCCTTACTCTCTATCTGTGCCTAAAACTAAACAAATATTCCATGAACAGAGTTTATTTCTTAGGCCTATCTGTCTATGAAACACAATATCGTGGGGCTACTTCTAGTTGAATATAACCCAGTCGTATTCAAATCTAATATAAGTTCTTGTG
>NC_136496.1:92796717-92821717 GCF_053919585.1 Euprymna scolopes
ATATATATGGGGGGTCTATTTCATTCCGTGACGTCACGCTCACGCCCGCCATGGCTTAAATGCAATATTAACTCGGCACGCGAGTCGTCATTATGCGTACGTGTCCAGGCTAGAACATTGAATGGCGGAGCCAGTTACTACGTTACATATATCCTTTATGTATGGTTAAATTTTAAGCATTCAAACGTCGTACTGATTGAGCCATCAGCGACTGTATCCCGTAAAAAGTAATTTATCTTTACGAAACTACATGAGTTCTGTATTCTTTTTATTAAGAGCTACACATTGAAACCAATACAGACCATAATTATGGTCTATTTTATTTTATTATTATTTTTTATTTTTAGTTATTTATTTATTTTATTTATTTTTATTTATTTATTTTATTTTATTTTTTGTATTTTCTTGTTTTTCACTCGCGGAGTGACATATATGTTGCCCCTTAATAAGACCTATTGTGTGGGAAGCAGCTTCCGTCAGAACCTTTCCCCCCACTTTTTCAACAGTCAGTTTTTTTTTAGAATCAAGTGGAAAGATGCCATATTCTCTTCTTCTCTCTCGCCATGATTTGCAACCATTCTTGTATAGTACACATTTATCTATCGACTCAACATAATTTTTATATTCCTGCTTTCATAACTCTTTCAGTCGTCTGTGTAGTTATGTGTTAGTGTGTTAGTCTGTTTATGGTTTAGTGTGTTCATGTGTTTGTATGTCCGCTAAAAACTTTTGTCATTCGCATCAAACCGGCATGAAGTTAGTACCATTAGAAAGAGTGATCCATCGGATACATAATATCGAAAAATGAGAAAAAAATCGTCGATTATATAATGTAGAAATATCTTTTTGTATGAAGGGGGTCTGGTAAAAATGTTGTTTTCGACGCTGTTTTTTAATCGCGCATCCGCTAACGGTCGGTTCGTTGTTTCATTTTAAAAAGCTAAGTTTGCAATGTGATAACATTTGTGACGTCTTGGTCTAACCGATAGTGTTTGCTTACGAATTTAAGTTTTGCAAGTTCGCGCCTAACACACGGCATTTTTTTTTCTTTTATTAACGTTTTCTCTATCCTATCTATCTCAACTTTCTTACGCGCGCCCACAACGCGACATTTTTTTAAATAACACGATAAGATGGCGCTTAAGTCCCGTTTGCTTTTTATTGACTCTAATGCACACACAAAACGGGCATCTATATAGTGAGTTTCGAAAATATATATAGCAAGTAAGTTACACAGAATGTTCTGCGTTCCATCCTCGTGGGGATTTGTCAGGTTATTTTATGCCCCCCGCTAGTAAATAATAAAGTACATTTAAATTGTAGAGAAGTTTGTTCTCATAACCAAACGATGGGAATCAGTTTGCGTCATATCCAACAAAGTCAGAAGGATAGATCTCTATGCAAAAACTCTTACCTTCATGCAACTAGCTTTTAACCCATCTACAAATTGCAGATTCAGAATCTCCTTTCATTCTACAGTCTTACATTTCCCGCTTCATACATTCGCAAAAACATTTATGAACGGATGGATTAATTTTTTTATGCAAAGGATGGACAATGATGTTTGCATAAAGCGCAGGGTTTTGTCGTGTCATGTGAACACGGAACGTTGTCTTCTTTATGTGGGGGAAAATGATTTCTTGTTGATTTTAGCGTGTTAGGACGTTCGGCTATACGATCGATCCCGAGTCCGTGTTTGTTTTGCATACACGCACCTTAATGCATGGGATTGTCCAGGTGGGTGCGAATAACCACGTGGTGGGGGTCATCCGTCGACAAAAAAAAAGCGAGAAGACATAGATTTTCTTGTTTCTCCTTGTCGTTTGCACATTTAATCCTGTGCAGCAGCTGCGCAAATAGGCGCGCCGATTTCTTAGCGCCAAATGCAAACGGAAACGAATGCAAACGACTTCAACAAACAAGAACACGCCCTTTCGTCACGTCTCTCGCACTTCTCTCTCTCTCTCTCTCTCTCTCTCTCTCTCTCTCTCTCTCTCTCTCTCTCTCTTTCCCACACATACATTTTCCCTCTCACATTTCTTTCTCTCTAAATTTCACTCTCACCCACAATCACGTACTTCACCTCTTACTTCCTTCCCACATACACACTTTCCCCCCCTCTCTCTCTCTCTCTCTCTCTTTCTTTCTTTCTTCTTCCCTCTCACACGCATACTCCCTCTCTCTCTTTCTTTCTTTCTTCTTCCCTCTCACACGCATACTCTCTCTCTCTCTCTCTCTCTCTCTCTCTCTCTCTCTCTCTCTCTCTCTCTCTCTCTCTCTCTCGTACACGCGTATACGTATACTCCCTGACATTTCTCATGGACTTATGCTACCTTTTTTTCTTCTTTATTGCTTCTAGCAAGTATATATGCATACATACACTACGTAATACATGTATACATATATGTGTGTGTGTGTGTGTGTGTGTGTGTGTGTGTGTGTGTGTATGTGTGTGTGTAGACAGAGAGGGGAGGAGAGAGAGAACTTTATATGTGTATATGTGTGTATACTAGCAAAGTACCCACCCCTTGACAGGGATAAGCAATATGCGTGACATTATTTTTTATTTTATTTCCTAATATTTCTTTATTTTTTAGAGAGAAAGGGGATATAATGCGATTTCGGGAACACGTATCAAGTTTACAAAAAGAAACTTTACACCTGGTGTTGCCTAGAATAAGTATCCCATAATGAATAATTGTATGTTCAGTAATTTATGAGTTTAACCATACTTAACCATACTAAACCATACTTAACCATAGTGTTGACGCTCTATTACATAATACAACTCGAATTTTGATGTAGAGAAATTTTTTATTTAATTGGAATTCATTATTGATATGAGTACTATTTATTAATTTATTTTATTGCGGACTATTATCCTCATCTTTTTTTTTATTGTTCTTTCACGACGTTTCAGCCAACTGTCAATTTTAAGACTACAGACTCGAAATTTGATATACAGGGTATTGAGAATTGGAAAAATATTTGTAATCCGTTTTCGGCCAGAAATTTCGCTGTTAAAGTTCAACGATTTGACATTTGAGAACTCTATCAAAGTCCTCCGACAATTTTTGGCATAAACAATTGAAATTTTAGATATAGGTTCCTTGGACATGGACCTAATTAAATAATTTGATTTGAGCCTAAAACAATAAATGTTAAGGGAACATAATAGGGTTAAAGTTAAAAAATGGTAACCTTTGCGGTCTCTACCAAATTACTCAGACAATTTCTGGTCTAAACATTTGAAATTTTCCATAAAGGGTATTCAGAGATATGATCGGTTTGGGTCGAAAATTTGAGCTACCAATATATAAATGCATGTATGTATGTTTGCATGTCTGCCTTAAACTTTCGACAGAGACGACAGATTTTCACACGATCAGTATCGTTTTGAAGCTCGACCCTTCAGACGACAAATATCGAAAAATTGGCTAAAAACATTAATTTCTTCACCCTGAACTGGGCACTTTTCAACAGGGAGGGGTCGCTTTTTTGCCAATATTTTGGAAAGTCATCCCCTCTTTTCGATTGTCTAGCCTTAATTTAAACCTACATTACTTCCGGTTTGGCGGTGGTCGTAACAGCAAAGAAGTCAAATTTTTCCCGTTCTTTTTTCTCCTTCACGTTACGGGTTCGAGCCTGCCTTCCTACTACCACTTTTTTATTTTGCTCAACACACGTCTCCAAACACCCAGGCAACGCCGGGCACCCATGCTAGTATATATATATATATATTTACTATAATAATTATATACATACAGGCACTTGTGTTTCATCCTTTCGGGAATCATCAGTGCAGGGTGTTACGATTAACACCGGTCGACTGATTCGATAGAAACGGGCCAAATTCATTCGGCCACCATTAACCTGTTGAAATTTAAACATTTATTTTTAAATGTTTTTAACGTCTGTCAGAGTGATCTAATCGTTATATAATGATCGGTGCATGCGAGCTAAATTGACTTTATTTAAACTGAAAGTGCTCAACGATAATAAACGGGTTTCTTACAGGGGCTGACACACACACACACACACACACACACACGCACACACATATATATATACATATATATATATACACACACACACACGCGCGCGCGCGCACACACACACACACACACACACACACACACACACACACACATATATATATATATATATATATATATATATATATATATATATATATACAGGCAGTTCCGCACGGCTTTGCTCTGGCCCTATGTACTGTCCCTAACTTTATGTGCGTATATATTAAAAAGTGTGAATATGTACGGTAATGCCTTTCTATATAATAGTCTTCCTTAACTAACATAGAGAAAAGTTGGTACAGACCGCAGACGTCAAAATTTTTTTAACTTTGACCCCAATTTTGACCCCCTTAGCATTCATTGTTTTGGGCTCAAGTTAAATAAAATGTTTGGCCCATGTCCAAGTAACCTACATCTAAAATTGCAAGTGTTTAGACCCAAAATTGGCGGAGGAGTTTGGTAGAGCCTGCAAAGGTCAACTCCGTAAACTTTGACTTCATTCCAGCCAAATTCTCACTCAAAAACTGATTAAAAAGCTTGCTGCATGTCTGAATACCCTTTATGTAAAATTTCAAATGTTTAGATCCAAAATTGGTTTAATAGTTTGCTAGATATCGCAATGGTGAAATCTTTTGAACTTTGACCCCTTGGCAGCCAACTTTTCGGCCAAAATCTGATTAAAAAGCTTGCGCTATATCTGATTACACTTTATGTAAAATTTCAAATGTTTGGACCAAAAAATTGCTAGTAATTTAGTAGTGACCGCAGGGGTCAATTTTGACCCCAATTTTGACCCCAATTATGATCCCTTAGCAGTTATTGTTTTGGGCTCGAATTGAATTATAAAGTCAGATCCATGTATAAGTAACCTACTTATACACTCTATCAAATTCCTCTGCCAATTTTGGGTCTAAACACTTGAAATTTTAGATGTAGGTTACTTGGACATGGATCAAACTTTTTTAATTTGATTTGAGGCAAAAAAATGTTAAGGGATCAAAATTGGGGTCAAAGTTTTAAAAGATTATACCTCTGCGGTCTTTACCAAATTACTCAGCCAATATTTGGTCTAAACGTTTGAAATTTTACATAAAATGTATGCAGACATAGGGCAAGCTTTTTCATCGGTTTTTGGCCGAAACTTTGGCTGCCAAAGAGTTAAAGTTCAAAAGATTTGCTCTTTGCGCTTTCTAGCAAACTATTCAGCCAATTTTAGGTCTAAACATTTGAAATTTTACATAAACGGTATTCAGACATGTAGCAAGGTTTTTAACCAGTTTTGGGGCGGAAAAATTGGCTGCCAAGAGGTCAACGTTGAATAAGTTGACTTTTGCAGACTCTACCAAACTCCTCCACCAATTTTGGATCTAAACATTTAAAATTTTAGATGTAGGTTACCTGGACATGGGTCGAACTTTTTAATATATATATGGATACATATGCACATAAAGTTATGAACAGTACATAGGGCGCGAGCAAAACCTAGCTGAACTGCTGGTATATATATATATATATATATATATATATATATATATATATATATATATATATATATATATATATATATTAGCATTTCACCCGGCGTTGCACGGGTGCTGGAGGTGTGTGTTGAGCAAAAAAAAAACGGTCAATTTTTTTAACTTTGACCCCTATTATGACTCCTTAACATTTATTGTTTGGGGCTCAAATCAAATTATTAAGTTAGATCCATGTCTAACGAACTTATATCTAAAATGTAAAGTGTTTAGACTCAAAATTGGCGGAGGAGTTTGGTAGAGTTCTCAAAGGTCAAATCGTTGCACTTTAACCTCTTAACAGCCAAATTTCTGGCCGAAAACGGATTACAAAGATTTTCTCAAATCTTAGTACCCTGTATATCAAATTTTGAGTCTGTAGGCTTAAAATTGACAGAGTTATTGTGTAGGGAAATGTACACAGACACACAGACATGTTTACTTTTATGTATGTATATATATATATATATATATATATATATATATATATATGTATATATATATATATATATATATATATATATATATATATATATATATATATATATATATATATATATATATATATAGTCATTGCAGTATGGTCATTAAATCAACTTTAATCAAGCTAAACTCATTTTATTTTCAATAGATTTCGGCGAAAACTTCTAGAATCAGCGCTCATTACAAATTCAAACACAATTAGCGTAACAGCTTCTCCAATGAGTCCACTTTAATCAGTATCTGATGAAATAAATATATGCTAAATCATTTCTCTATTTCACTTGATATATTAAACATATATTTATTTCACAAAATCTATGGACAAACATTGAGAATAATCTAAAAGTTTTGAATCAAGTTTCTCCAAGCTGTTATTTCAGATCATTTGAAATCATATTAGCACGATTTAGTCTCCCCTCCATAAAGGCCAGATGTTTGGAGAGAAATATCAGATATTTTGTAATTCAAATGCAAATAGCAATAAACAATTATTGACACATTTAATGTGGGACAGAAAGGACAAAGTGTACACTTAATATCTTATTAATTAAACTAAAGGCAATTAAAAAAAAACTTAGTTTGTAAAAATCTAATGATTGATTGCTTATTTCTAAAAGGTTAAAAAAAATAGGTTCTGGATTATGGATGATCTCCTCAATGTGCGACCTTAAGGGAAAATGTTACATAGCGCACAACAGGCTTCATTTGTTAAATTCTGACTCATAGTCGCTGAGATTTGGAACTTATAAAATTGCAAAAAAAGGTTGTATATATATATATATATATATATATATATATATATATATATATATATATATATATATATATATATATATCGGTAGCTAAATGAAATATTAAAATGCTGATATCTTTTACCCTACGGGACTTAACTACACGAAAAGTTTTTTTTAAATTATAATTACTATTTAATGGTTAAATTTTATGACAATTGGTAAAAAAAGAACCCATATTTCAAAACCAATAAAATATACTCAAATTTGCCTGCAGTGAAATCAAAGGAGATGCTGTGTTTACCTGGCAAAGGACATTTTAAATTGTTTTTTTGGAGTATTCGGTCGAACAATAAATTTGATTGTAAATTTACACTTACAGTTTTAATTTCTTTTCTCTGATATATATATATATATATATATATATATATATATATATATATATATATATATATATATATATATATATATATATATATGAAATAAAATGGAGGTGGAAGGACCTGGATACTCAACGTTTCGCCCGATTTATGCGGACTTCTTCAAGAGGGATGGTCATTGACGAGAGAGTCGGAGGATTGGGGCTATATATAATGATGGGGGAGAGCAGAGTGTTTTCCTTATGTAAATTAGATGTCATATGTACATGTATATACATTTTATGAGAAAAAAAAACTAAATTATAGTAAACTAGTGTAATGGATTACGTCTAAAAAATAAAATATCGTAGAGATTAAAAAAAAATTGTGTTTGGAAATATAGCGGTGATAGATTAAATAAATAAAATGACATGAGATTACGAAAGAAATTTTTTTTAAAATTAGAAATAATTGAATTGGGATAAAATAGCGCAGTAACTTAAAAGATGGTATCTAAAAATAAGAATAGGAGGTGATAAAATGGAGTCAAAAATAGATAATGATAAAATACAGTAAATAAGTAAAATAAAAATAAAATTAAGTGAAATTACGAATTTTTTTTTTTTTTTTTTTTTTTGTATCGCGTTTAACCGGTGTCTAAGTTGTTTTCTTTAATAATTATTTTCGACAGAAACGGAGCAACGTGGAAAAAAACCTTTTCTTTGCTTAATTATATTGCTGGAATGGGAGATTATAGCTGACTCAATTAAACGTCGTGTGGATCTGTTATGTATGTGTTTAAGGAAAGTTGCTTTGTTAAAATCAAACTGGTGGTCGTTTTCCATGATGTGACAAAATATGGCGTTGAGTGTATTGTTGTTTTTTAATGATCATCTAAGTTTTAAAGTCCATTGGAAAGTCACGAATAAAAATGATTACATACACTTTTACTCTCATCACGATGATAAAGTAAAAAGAGGTATTCTAATAGGATTTTTTCTTAGGACCCTGAGAATATGCAGTGAAGAATACATCGTGGAAGAATTTGAGTATATCGAACGTACATTCATGAACTTGCAATACCCTCAACATTTTTTGGCAAATACAAAAAGAAAAGCACTAAAAATTTACCATAACCGAAACCGAGACCATTCCCTAAATAGCCAGACACACAACAGACAATTAACATTACCAACTAATAAAAACAACGACACAATCTATAAGAACCTAAATAAGACAGGCATTCAAATAACAAAACTAAACTCTTTAACAATTAGGGATCTAACACGTAAAATTATAACTAATACCAACATTAACACCAAAGCCGGAATATATTCCATACCCTGCCTTGATTGTGGAAGAATATACGTAGGAGAAACTCAACGTAATTTAAATAAAAGAATATATGAACACAAAAGAGATGTAAAAAACAACAATACACTCAACGCCATATATATATATATGCCATGGTGTTTCGGTACAGCTCTGATATCTCGCTCTATCCGCCACTATTGAGCACTTCCAACTGCTTCTACGAATTAATGATAGGAAGCTGTTACAATAATGGTTGTTCTCGTGGGCAATTAGTGAAAATTTAGACATATTTAAATCAGTGATGGAGAAGATTTTTTGAAGCCCTAAATATTTTTAAACATATAGAAGACCATTTACTTGGTATTGGAGCTCAGGCGATAATCTACTATGCACAAAGGATGCAGTAGAGAGGGGCTAGCAACAATCTACTATGCACAAAGGATGCAGTAGAGAGAGGCTAGCAACAATCTACTATGCACAAAGGATGCAGTAGAGAGAGGCTAGCAACAATCTACTATGCACAAAGGATGCAGTAGAGAGAGGCTAGCAACAATCTACTATGCACAAAGGATGCAGTAGAGAGAGGCTAGCAACGATCTACTATGCACAAAGGATGCAGTAGAGAGAGGCTAGCAACAATCTACTATGCACAAAGGATGCAGTAGAGAGAGGCTAGCAACAATCTACTATGCACAAAGGATGCAGTAGAGAGAGGCTAGCAACAATCTACTATGCACAAAGGATGCAGTGGAGAGAGGCTAGCAACAATCTACTATGCACAAAGGATGCAGTAGAGAGAGGCTAGCAACAATCTACTATGCACAAAGGATGCAGTAGAGAGAGGCTAGCAACAATCTACTATGCACAAAGGATGCAGTAGAGAGAGGCTAGCAACAATCTACTATGCACAAAGGATGCAGTAGAGAGAGGCTAGCAACAATCTACTATGCACAAAGGATGCAGTAGAGAGAGGCTAGCAACAATCTACTATGCACAAAGGATGCAGTAGAGAGAGGCTAGAAACAATCTACTATGCACAAAGGATGCAGTAGAGAGAGGCTAGCAACAATCTACTATGCACAAAGGATGCAGTGGAGAGAGGCTAGCAACAATCTACTATGCACAAAGGATGCAGTAGAGAGAGGCTAGCAACAATCTACTATGCACAAAGGATGCAGTGGAGAGAGGCTAGCAACAATCTACTATGCACAAAGGATGCAGTAGAGAGAGGCTAGCAACAATCTACTATGCACAAAGGATGCAGTAGAGAGAGGCTAGCAACAATCTACTATGCACAAAGGATGCAGTAGAGAGAGGCTAGCAACAATCTACTATGCACAAAGGATGCAGTAGAGAGAGGCTAGCAACAATCTACTATGCACAAAGGATGCAGTAGAGAGAGGCTAGCAACAATCTACTATGCACAAAGGATGCAGTAGAGAGAGGCTAGCAACAATCTACTATGCACAAAGGATGCAGTAGAGAGATGCTAGCAACAATCTACTATGCACAAAGGATGCAGTAAAGAGAGGCTAGCAACAATCTACTATGCACAAAGGATGCAGTAGAGAGAGGCTAGCAACAATCTACTATGCACAAAGGATGCAGTAGAGAGAGGCTAGCAACAATCTACTATGCACAAAGGATGCAGTAGAGAGAGGCTAGCAACAATCTACTATGCACAAAGGATGCAGTAGAGAGAGGCTAGCAACAATCTACTATGCACAAAGGATGCAGTGGAGAGAGGCTAGCAACAATCTACTATGCACAAAAGATGCAGTAGAGAGAGGCTAGCAACAATCTACTATGCACAAAGGATGCAGTAGAGAGAGGCTAGCAACAATCTACTATGCACAAAGGATGCAGTAGAGAGAGGCTAGCAACAATCTACTATGCACAAAGGATGCAGTAGAGAGAGGCTAGCAACAATCTACTATGCACAAAGGATGCAGTAGAGAGAGGCTAGCAACAATCTACTATGCACAAAGGATGGAGTAGAGAGAGGCTAGCAACAATCTACTATGCACAAAGGATGCAGTAGAGAGAGGCTAGCAACAATCTACTATGCACAAAGGATGCAGTAGAGAGAGGCTAGCAACAATCTACTATGCACAAAGGATGCAGTAGAGAGAGGCTAGCAACAATCTACTATGCACAAAGGATGCAGTAGAGAGAGGCTAGCAACAATCTACTATGCACAAAGGATGCAGTAGAGAGAGGCTAGCAACAATCTACTATGCACAAAGGATGCAGTAGAGAGAGGCTAGCAACAATCTACTATGCACAAAGGATGCAGTAGAGAGAGGCTAGCAACAATCTACTATGCACAAAGGATGCAGTAGAGAGAGGCTAGCAACAATCTACTATGCACAAAGGATGCAGTAGAGAGAGGCTAGCAACAATCTACTATGCACAAAGGATGCAGTAGAGAGAGGCTAGCAACAATCTACTATGCACAAAGGATGCAGTAGAGAGAGGCTAGCAACAGCTCTTCTCTGTGAAAGAGGGCGTAGGTGCGAGAAAAAATCCTCTCTTCACCAAATTGAGAAGTTATTTCCATTATAGGAAGGATTTTCTATTTTTACTTCTGGTTTCCGCTGTTTGTTTCGGCTGGAGTTCTAGACGTGGTCAAGCGAACAAGAAAGCCATTCTTATTATGGAGAAAGTAAGGTTTTCACGTTATCTGAGAGGAAAATAATCATTAATCAGAAGGGACCATATTTTGCTTGTCACCGTCGTCTGATTTGCAGAGCAGAAAGCGGAAGTCAAAAAGAGGAAGAGAATCTTGACTATAACCGAAGTCTTAAGTATTTCGAATGTGTAATATTACGTTGCGGCAACACTTTAGTGTAAAATATACTCGCGTTGTCACTTTCGTCTTTATTAGGTTCTTTCTCTCGGGAACAAGTAGATGGCAAATCACGCTAAAGATTTTTGCATTTCTGTCGCTATTGCAGTAATGTTTAGATGCTTAAAACAACACACTAGTTTTCGAGATGAAATCTTATATGTATTCAACCACCTGCGCCCAGCAAGATTAAGCTTGATAAATATTGGATTCCATAAACACGACTCATGCGGGATATATTGTTGGAAACATTGTGTCTTGCATAAACAATTGAGTCGTCGTCGTCGTCGTCGTCATCATCATCATCATCATCATTATCATCATCATAATCATTATCATTACCATCATCATATCATTATCATCATCATATCATCATCATCATCATCATCATCATATTCAATTTAACGTCCGTTTCACACGCTGGCATATGTTTTACAAATTGTTTTCCAAGCAAACCTATCTTTGGCCAAGTCTTTGTTAGTCCCTCTTTCTCTCAAGTTCATCTTTAATATTTCATCTCATGCTTTGCTTGCTCTTCTCCTACCAACGCACCCTACTACTTCAACTGCTCTGCATCTATTAACCCAAGAACTCCTATCCCTTTTTCACCGAGACCATACTAACAGAGTCTCCTGCATACATCTCTCTATTCTGTTCAGATTTAATTTCCCTCCGAGTTCATCAGAGCTAAGCTTTTAGGATTATTTTATATTTAATGCAGTTGATGTCGTAAAAGTTTATATGCTTCAAACTTTTGTTGTTGTTTTACTAATTTATATGTGATCTATTCCGGCATGTTGAAAATTGTGATTTTGCTGTGAATGTTGGTTAGTGCAAGAAGAGTTCAAGTTGCTGATGTATGTCAAACTCTGTAGTTGGGGTCGACGATGGCACCTGAAATAAGTCAATCGGGTACATGTGAACGAGAACGTGGAAAGAGATAAACAGAAAGAGAAAGAACATGACAGAAAGAGAGCAAGATATCTTTTCTTTCGCATGCAAGTCAGTCTGGCTTCCGATTTTAGACAAAGCGGACGAGTTGGGATTGGCGCAAAGATGCGTCGGAGAAAAAAAAAGCAAAAAGAGTTTAAAATGGCCAATAAGAAAGAATGGGAACCGCCAAGACTCAGAAAGAATAAAACCAAGCATTCAATTAAAAGAAATCAGTCGTTTGTTCTTTTATTCGTTGTTTCCAGCATGAAGAGTCGACGAAGAAAGAAGTCAGGAACGGAGGTATGTCGAATGAACTGCACACGTATTAAATTAGACGATAAAACATTATGAGCACGACCAAACACATATGCATACATAGACAGACGATCACGGCTACGCACACACCTATACATAGATACAGACAAAGCGACACACGTATCGACATGTATATCATACGTATATTTACATATCACGTACACACTGCTCGTATAAAGATACGTAATGAACGACATACACGCCACACAATAAGAACCATTTTTTTTATTATTTAATTATTTGAAGTTACGTCATAATAACAATGCAATTTGCTATCTCCTCTGAGAATCCATTCATTCAGAATGAATAAAATAGGAGGCACATCCGCTTATCTGAAAACATATAGTGATGGTGTTACAAACAAAACATCCGCTGTCGATTTGTCATCGGCCAGCACGGAAGTAGTAAGGCACAGAAACCTGTCATGAGAATGTTCATAACAGGGCAAATGGGCCTAACCGGAGATAACGAAACATTTATACTTCAGTTGTCATGTAGGAATTTACACCGAAGATATAATGGTTCATCACCTGTGCAATTTCGTTTTAAGCAAGTAAATATGTAAGAGAGTGTTTACATGCTGCTGCTGTTCTTGTTGTTGATGCTGTTGTTGTTTTTGTTGCTGCTGTTGTTGTTGTTGTTGCTGCTGCTGTTGTTGTTGTTGATGTTGTTGCTGCTGCATTTGTTGTTGTTGCTGTTGTTGTTGTTAAAGTTGCTGCTGCTGTTGTTGCTGTTATTGTTGTTGCTGTTGTTCTTGCTGTTGTTGCTGCTGTTGTTGTTGTTGAAGTTGCTGCTGCTGTTGCTACGGTTGCTGCTGTTATTGTTGTTGTTGTTGTTGCTGCTGCTGCCGTTGTTGCTGCTGTTGTATTTGTCGAAGTTACTGCTGCTGTTGCTGCTGTTATTGTTGTTGCTGTTTTTGATGCTGCTGTTGTTGTTTGTGAAGTTTCTGCTGCTGTTGTTGTTATTGTTGTTGCTGTTGTTGCTGCTGCTGTTGTTGTTGAAGTTTCTGCTTTTGTTTTTGTTGTTGTTTTTGCTGCTGCTGTTGTTGTTATTGTTGTTGCTGTTGTTGCTGCTGCTGTTTTTGTTGAAGTTTCTGCTTTTGTTTTTGTTGTTGTTTTTGCTGCTGCTGTTGTTACTGTTGTTGTTTTTGCTGTTATTGTTGTTGCTGTTGTTGTTGTTGCTGCTATTGTTGTTGCTGTTGTTGTTGACGTTGTTGTTGAAGTTGCTGCTGCTGTTTTTGTTGTTGCTGCTATTGTTGTTGTTGCTGCTGTTGTTGAAGTTGCTGCTGTTATTGTTGTTGCTGTTTTTGTTGTTGCTGCTGCTGTTGTTGAAGTAACTACTGCTGTTGTTGCTGTTATTTTTGCTGTTGTTGTTGTTGTTGTTGCTGCCGTTGTTGTTGAAGTTGCTGCTGCTGTTTTTGCTGTTATTTTTGTTGCTGAAGTTGTTGTTGTTGTTGTTGTTGTTGTTGTTGTTGTTGTTGTTGTTGTTGTTGTTGTTGTTGTTGAAGTGGTGGTGGTGAGGAGGATGATAAGTGAGTTGTAGTTCTGCACAAAGCTCATGATGATCGCACTTCAAGATTGTGGTCCGCATGAAGTTCTTTTTGTTGGTTGCAATTATTCATTATGCTGCAAGATTTTACACCTCGATACATGACTTTTGCATTTGAAATCGGGGAGTTTTAGCCAAGATCATACAAAAGAAAAATACAAAAGCAACATTGCCAGTTTCATTCCATTGATTTGCGGTCCAACCTTGAAACCACAAGCAGAGACAAAGACGACCAGAGAAAAACGGATCCTGATACTGACTCCTGGATATTCATTAGAGACTCTTGTTAGCCAGATAGCTCTTACTACCCGTGAAGAACAGTTGGACTTCAGGGAATGAAACTGGTACCCTTCTTCTTCTTCTTTTTCTTCTTCTTTTTCATCATCATCGTCATCATTCGTGATGATGATTGTATAACAGAACGAGGCAGCTGTATGCGAATGCCGAGTTGTGTGCGAAGTAACGTAACAATGAAGAACAAAAGAAAAATATAAAATGAATGGGTGAACAGACTGAGGATCACGTTTTACTCAGGAAAGTACCTGGAAATAAATGTCGTTGTTTTCAACGGAAAAAATGGGGGTCGAGTCATTCCTTGCCTGTTTTTGTTTTTTTGTTTTTTTGTTTGTTTTTTTTTTTTTTGTATCATACCATCTACTAGTTGGCCAATTGTTTACAAATCCCAGGAGCTAAACGAGCCTTTTTCATGTTTTAAAGTGACACAATGTTAAACAAGCAAGATCGAAAATGAGCCACTGTACAACTCATGCTCTTCACCGATCCAAGTTATAACAATGAGGCCAGACCCTATGTGTGGCAGCAGAACTCAGCGCCAGACCACAAGTTCAAAAAGACATGCTTGGCTTCAGAAGGAGTGCTACGACTTTGTACCCTTCTCTCACTGAACCCCCTCCCCCCCCCGATCCAAACCCACTTGACTTCATTTTGTCATACGTCGAGAACATCACTAACATGTCCTCTCACAATACCAAAGCCAGCCTGATCGCCGCCATCCGTCGAGTATTTGCTGAACTCCCACTGGCACTTGTAGAAATGCTTCCAGTTCCTGACCCCTATTGAGGCTGTGGTTGAGGTTGAAGGCGGCTGCATTGAATAGATATCAGCTCTGCTATATAATCAAGTTATCTGAATTGATTTTTTTCAAGAAGGTTTTAAAATAAAGCTCTAGTATTGTTTCCTTTAATGTGACACTTTTATCGTCCACCCTGTATGCAAATTTATGAGCAAATTGTGGTTGCTTAATCCTTAGAAGAATATAATAATAAAATCGAAATGAAATGAGAATCACGCACGCAAATTTAATTTTTATGAAAATAAAACTAGCAGGGCCCGTAAACTGGTGTTGCCCAGTTGACGCAGGTCCCCATCTCGTAAAAAATTAAAGCACAGTTGTAGATAATGGCCAACCCCGACCTCCTCATTTAAAGAACGGCTTTTGGAATAGACAACACCAACCACCTCATGTTAAGAACAGCTTATGGAATACACCCCTACCAATCGAAAAGTACTTATCTCTACCAAAGTTAAATGAGATTTTCGTAATCAGCATAGCCAAAAACCTATAAAAGTCGTCATATTAAAGAAAATGGTGAAGATAGAGGTAATGTAAAAATTTACCCACAAAAAAAACAAGTTATTGTCTTCTGTATAGAGTGATGCTAATCGGTTAATATGTTTAATTTTGATTGTTTTTTCGGCACGATTATAATCTGTAGAGTGCGACGACAATCGGTTAATATGATAAATTTTGTTGTTGTTTTTTACCGACGTCAATCAGGTAATATGTTTCATTTTTTTCAGCAAAATTGTAATATGTGGAGATTGTCAATCGGTTAATATGTTAAATTTAGTAAGTTTTTCAGCACGATTTTCTTCTGTAGAGAGCGACACCATATTGTATAATTTCTAGAGCATTCGTTTATTTATTGTAGAAGTGGATTCTGAAACATGCGAATAGTCAGGTATCAGCCAATCAAAATGGGCGGAATTTGAGAAGGGAGAATTTATCATTTTTTAATCGGGAAATGGAAAGGTCATGTTATGTGTATGTATGTAATAAGCAGTTAATGACGGCTCAAGCACAATATCGTAGGAAAATATAGAATTTGGCCCGGTCTCAACTGGTAGTTGTGGGAGCATTAAATATTGAGAGAGAAAGATAGGAACTTCTTCATGTAGCGATTGTGACGGTGTTGCTCATTAGATGTAAGGTAGCATTTTATTATCACGAGTGAATATGACAGAAATGGTGGTTGTAAGCTACATAAGATAGTGGCTCTTAGCCTAAATGTATTGAATTTGTATGTGGCATCTGTTGTTGAAAACCTACGGTACGTTGGTCCAGATGGGAATTTCTGCAATCAAAGTATTATATATGGAGAAGAAGAGGATGCTTGGTCTTAATAATAACTTTAATAATAAAATAGAAAAGAAAGAATATTGGGTGCTACTTTACTTTGATATCAACAAGGAAAATCTATTTACTCCGTGCACTTCTGATCTTTCAATTCCTTGTGTATGTGATCCAATGTAGGAATTAATAAAATGTTGCTGCTTATTTATGAAAAAATGCGAAAATTGAGTTGGTTTAAGTTCTCCATTAGCATCGAGGGGAACATCAGGGACTTACCAATCCATCAAATTTTGAAAGATGCCTCAGATGCCTCCAGACTCAAGTCTCAAAAACTCTTCTACAACCCAATAATCAAAGATTTCACCTACTTGAGATATGGAAAGAGGAATGGAGAAACAAAGGAGAGGAGGCCATTGAAGACTACACTTTGCACCTCCCAGGTTTGGTTACAAAGCCGCTTCAGGACTGCAGTAAACAAACACAGGTGGAGACAAATAGACTCCCTAATCTGCCCTAAGTGCAAGGTAGCTCTCCCCACACCCTCAACACAGACCACCTGATCCTACACTATCCAGTCACCCGACTATGCAACAGCCCATCTATCCTGAAGACAATTTCAAAGACTGGCTTAAGAAAAATAGTGGTGCAGAGGTCTAACCTATATGATACTACTACAATTGAATAATTGTTTGAAATGTTGAATTGTTTTTTTTTTGTACTTTGAACGTTGAATTCAGTGTTAAGGTTAGGGTTAGAGTAAGAGTTAGGGGTTAGGGCTAGGGGTTAGAGTTGGGGTTAGAGTTGTTAAGGCTTATGGTTAAGGTTTACAGATCGGTAATCACATATTCTTTCAAAATCAGCGAAAATTACCTTTTTTTCAATTAAATCGATTGACTGCCTAATCTAGTCGGAGACCTATCGCGATGTCTCCCCACAGTGACTTAGTCCACAATACGCTGTAGTCTATATTGCACTGTAGAGAACCGTTGATTTTATAATTAAATTATTTTTATATATAATGGGTGGAGTTAACGTTCAAAAAGCAAAAATCAAGTATCATGGTTCAATTGTGCTCTAAACAGAAACATTAATTTCGAATGCGCCCCTGTCATATCAAAGAAACTATTGTTGATTTTATATGTTGGGCCTTTGTGCTGTGTAAGGTGTTAACTTTGGTCAAAATCGTTTGTTCCGTCTTTTTTCGGACTATTTCGGTCATAGATACTTATCGAAGACATTCCGATACAAAACCTATCTATGACCACTGCCAGATATATAAAGTACATTTGTGTGAAACTTTACAAAAATCGGCCCGGTCGTTTTCGAGTTCATAGATGAAGGAACATACACACAAACACACACACACAAAGTTCCTTTTATATAGAATATATATATGTGTGTGGGGGGGTGCAAATTTCAAAAACTCAACAATAAATCGATGTCAATTACGCATTTAAAACATATGCGATGACACCATCAATTGATAAACTTGAAATGGCCATCTGCTGTGTTTCAAGTGAAGAAAGAGTGGCACATTTTACGTGTTAAATGTTGTTGTTGTTGTTGTTGTTGTTGTTGTTGTTATTATTATTATTATTATTATTATTATTATTATTATTATTATTATTATTATTACTTTATTATTATTACTTTATTATCATTATTATTGAAAGGAGAACAACGATTTTTCTATCTTCGAAGTCACGCTCAATAAACTGTTATTTCTTTTTCAATTTCACTCATAAAACTATAATGGCATTTTTTTTTTAAATTAACAGCTTATAAAACGCTTTCAATTTTAAAACGAGCAGCAGATGTATCGTTCTAGCATTTTTATGCAGGTAGAAAGAGGTATGGTTGTTGCAATTTACACGCAGAGACAAAGTCCCTTCTATATATATGTGTGTGTGTGTGTGTGTGTGTGTGTGTGTGTGTGTGTGTGTGTGTGTGTGTGTGTGTGTGTGTGTGTGTGTGTGTGTGTGATTGTTTCATTTCAAATATATTGATAATATGAACTAAAAGCCAATATTTATTTTCAAAAGTACTCAATACATAAGTAGAGCTTTTCTAAATAAAATTAGATGAACACATATTCTCTGTACTCTAAGGTTTAGAGTCCTGTGGAGGCGTGTCAACGTCGAAACGTTGGTTAACCCATATAGATTCTTTCTAATATTTATATGTGCGTGTGTGTGTGTGTGTGTGTAAAGGAAGTTAAAAATATTGCAAAATATTTTACTCGAACAAATGATACAAAATAAAGATAATTATTTCCTTATTTCATGGAGTTTCAAAGAATGTCACTTTTCCTCAAAGGAAAAACAGCAAATTGACGTTTATATATGTTAGCTATAGTTTTACTGGTTGACACAAAATTGAAAGCTTTAAAGTATGAGAGAAGTAATATTGTATAGATTATTTAATATATATATATATATATATATATATATATATATATATATATATATATATATATATTTAAGTCCACATATGTAGATGTATTTAGACAGTAACAATATCCAAACAGTGAATTCGGTTGAAATTTTGGTAAAATCCGTAGATCCAATAGTAGTATGTATATCCGTAAGCTTGTAATATACAGATCTTATAGATTTATAGTTCCCACTTGAAAAATCTTGTAGGGTAGAAATTATAGTTTTAAGAGGGTTTAATTAATTTAGTTTAATTTTAAAGAGCTAGCATTGGCATTATTATCGCCAGGTAAATAATATTCAACGAGTTTCCTTCCATCAGTTGAAATGTAATTAGAACTGGGAGATTCGTAGTCTACGAGGGGTGCTGAGGATGGTAAGTATAAGGTTATGTGGAATTGGTCACTAAGTGGAAAGTGTCAAGATGGGTATGACTGAGAGGGGTGAGGAGATGGAAAGGTAAAGTAGTCAGGTTTGAGTATTAGATTACTAGAAGTATAACAATTCTAGGTATCTAATGTAAATAGGCGCAGAAGTACATATGCTTATCTCCATGTATAATTTTTTGATTGCAGAAATTCCCCTCTGGACAAAAGTAACGTATGTTTGCAACAACAGTTGCTACATACAAGTTTATTATGTCTAGATTATTACTCGCCATCTTATGTAACTTTAGAAAGACATTTTAGACGTATTGAATTGTTCAAATAAAATCCTACATTTCATCCTACGAGCAATATCATCACAATCGCAACCATCTTTAGAGGAATTAGTTCTTATTTTTCCCTCTAATTATCAAGACCTCCTACCGCCCCCAGTCATCACCGGAAGAAATTCTGCCCTTTCGACAGATATAAGGTTTCACACTTCACAACTGGATCATAAGCTTATAGACATAACATAGTCTTTCCCTTTATCGATTCAAAAATAATAAAGTCTCCCCAGACTAATTCAACTCAATCTGACTGGTGAAGCTCTAACCATTCTTATATTCCGAATTAACGGTATTGCATGTTAAATAAACGCTAATGTACTATTAAAATATGGCGTCGCAATGATACCTACTTTTACCCTCTGAGTAAATTGCTGCGTTCATTTTCTTATATTTCCAGTAATTAATTATATTTTTTCAAACGTATTTACGTCTTTTTATATATACTTTATTTAATTATACTTTATTTAAACCTGCACAATCTATTATGATCGTCGCCGAATTAAAAATAAATGCTTCAGCAATATCATTTACTGGATTCTCGACATTGCGCACAAGTTAACTTTTTTATGGAAGGGGTAAATTTGTACATTAGGTCACCTCTATAATTTTCTTTAGAACGACTTTTAAAGCTTTTCGACTATGCTGATTAAGAAAATCTCATTCAAATTTTGCGGAGACAAGTACTTATTGGGATATAAAGACCTGTATTATACACTGTAATTCACTGGCTTCCAGGTTTGTATGCATGCGCAATAAACATATCTATTTCTCTCCTACCGACAGTTCCATCCACCCCCACCCTTTCCATTTTTTAGCATTTGCGGCTGGGTATGCTGACAACGATTATCACGGTTAAATTTGAGGAATTATTTTTCCACCACCCCCTCAACAAAAGGGGGTTGTCTACTTTGAAAGCAATTCTTAACACGGGGGCGTCTATTCCGAACGCAGTTCTTAAGATGGGAGGTTCGTGGTATCTATTCAGAAAGCCGTTCTTAACATGGTGGATTTTGGATGTGTATTTCAAACGCTTTTCTCAACATGACAATACTCAAAGAAGTAAAGTGGAAAACGTGGTAATTGTTTTGTTTTACACGTTTAAAAAGGACAACATAAAACTGAAATTTACTTTAATACTATTGGTGGAAGAATTGAAAAGAAGAGGAAGATTTGAACAACAAATGGAAACAGCTAGCACTGCTACCACTGATTTACAGTGAGAATCCCTAACTTTTAAAACTTATGTTTATATTTTCCATTATTATTCTAATGGACCATTTTTTCGTAATTTTATTAATTCATATTGATTTACGCATTCCCTAAATTGATTTTTTTAATTCAAACAGCACCTGCATGTTATCACCCTCAAACCAGTACTAATCGCCAGTGAAAGCCAGATTATTCCATTTCGACCACGACTGTCAGTGTTCGCAATTCTTCAGAGATGGCAGTGGCCACAAACAAGGGGAGGAAAATTGCGGCAACTGTTTCTAGTTTTTTTTTGGGGGGGGGGGTCAACTACATTTTTATTAAAAAGTAAATATTATGGTGAGGTTCTATTAAAAAAATTAGTCTTTCAGCTTAAAACCCAAAGAATGAAAACATTACAAAAGAAATGGAATTTTTACGACTACGTTTTTTTTTGGGGGGGGGCGGGGGGAGAGTTATTACTTTTTTAAATTAACGAATAAATGTTATGGTAAGATTTTTTTGCGAAAATAAAGGAAAATGCAACAATAGTTAAAGAGGAAATTGTGATTTTAACAAACAAATTCTTTAATAAAACAAGGATGAAACTGTTTTTTAAAGCTGTGGCGACTTTTTTATTACTGTAACAAAGCTCGTTGTTGTAGCGTCCTAAATTATGAGATGAAAAAAATAATTCCTCTACAATTATCGTTGCATTTTTATTTTTTATAATGTAGTCGAAAAAAAAACTGACATTAAAACAAAAACGATTCTCTTATTAGTCGCGTAACGACTACATTTTGTATTAATAATTTTATCAACTTTGCAAGATTAAAATAAAAATCCGTCGCAGCTTTTTTTTTTTTTTTTTTTTTTGGGGATTTAATAAAAATATCGTTATTAGTAGCGTCCTAAGTTATGAGATGAAAAAATGAACGAATCTCTTAGTAAAATGGAATTGTCTCCCTCTGCACAGTGACCTTCTATTAAAAAAAAAGCGCCATTTCACGAAATGGATCAGTCGACTGGCCACATCGTTAGTACGATGTAATCTCAATAGATTTTTTTTCGTCGAGGACATGTAAAGTCCCGTGTTCACGCTGGTAAAGCTAACACGTTAGATCACTTAGAAAACGTTGGACGCCTTATTGCCAAAATACAGCCTAATTGTATGATAAAAATATTTGGATCAAGTAAAGAATAGATACCCTGTAGCAGACGACGCATTTCAACTAACACCGATGATTCGACCTTGACATTGGCACAAACATATGGCGTCGGTTGTTTGTAAACACGTCAAATAGCAAACATGCTCGAATATTCGCCAGCAATTTTTTTTTTTAAATATATTTACAAATCTTTTGAAGATTTAAAAGAAAAAAATATTTATTTACAAAACATTTTTTTAAGTAAGTAACAAAACGAACGTATTTAAATAAAAGATATTTAAATAAATGGGTGTCTCTTTCTGTTTCGGATTTTTGCGACCAAGATTGATTTTTATGTACCGTGTTTTTTTTGGGGGGGGGTTCTGTGTGCGTTTTTAAGACAATTCAATATTTATTTAATTATTCTTTAAAACATTAACTTCAGCAACAATTAATATATTTTTAAAATAATATTTTTAAATATTAAATTTTGACGAATATTCGCGAGCAAGATTTTTTTTTTTTAAATAAAAGATATTTAAATAAATGGATATCTTTCTGTGTGCGTTTTTAATATATTTACAGAACTTTTTGATAACTGTTTTATTCTTTTTATCAAACAAAAATAGAACGTTTATAATGACATATATGTTATGGACTGTTTTTCAAACATCGAAATTTTAAAATTAAAGTTAGTTTTATTTCAAAAAAAAATAATAAAAAAATAAAAAACAGACGAGATGTTTTTCCTCCCAATTAAATTATAAACTTTATTTGAACTTTTCAACAAACTTTTACAGACATAAAAAAAAAATTAAATATATTTAACGAAAAGTTTTGTTTTTTTATCATTTCATTGTTGAATAAAATTTCCAAGTAATAAATGGTGAAAAAAAATATCTAGAAAAGAAAAAACACCTCGTCTTCTTTTTTTTAAATAAAACTTTAATTTTAAAATTTCGATGTTTGAAAAACAGTCCATAATATATATTTCATTATTAAAATTCTATTCTTGTTTGATAAAAAGAATAAAACAGTTAAAAAATAAAAAAAAACAGTCCATTAAGTTCAAATAAAGACTATTTGAATAAAAATTATATAAAAAAAAAAAGTTCTTTTTTAACACCTTATTATTTTTCTTTTGTTTTTGCAATTTTTTTTCTGTGTACGTTTTTAATACAATTCAATATTTATTTAAAGTGCGATGTATGTCGGTGGTCAGTGAAGGAGAAATCCTTCTAGGCCGAGGCAATTTTTATGCATAATAAAATCACAAGTATAAACAATCGAGATTTAAAAAATCTTGGTCGCAGAAATCCGAAACAGAAAGAGACACCCATTTATTTAAATATTTTTTTATTTAAATACGTTCGTTTTGTTACTTACTTAAAAAAATGTTTTGTAAATATATATTTTTTTTCTTTTAAATCTTCAAAAGATTTGTAAATATATTTTAAAAAAAAAATTGCTGGCGAATATTCGAGCATGTTTGCTATTTGACGTGTTTACAAACAACCGACGCCATATGTTTGTGCCAATGTCAAGGTCGAATCATCGATGTTAGTTGAAATGCGTCGTCTGCTACAGGGTATCTATTCTTTACTTGATCCAAATATTTTTGGTAATTCGGAATCTTAACTTATTGGTTTAAGAGAGGTAAATCTATTTTAGGCACTTGTATAGTTTAATAAAGACATTAAAAAATGAAAATATCAATAACACGTTATATTGTACATATCCGTTTTGAACTTATGGTCTCCGAAAAAGAATTTTAATTTGATCGAGTAGATTTTTTTTTTTTTATTAGCGGAAAAACACGTTTTTATGAGAGCGCGTTGAAGGCAGATGTCTTGAAATTTTTCTTAATTTTTGTTTGGAGTTTAGAAACGCCACGGGGAGATAACTCCAGTTAAAGCGCCGACACTCCCTCCCCATTTTTAACACTAACGTTTCTTCCGAAAAATCGAACCTCTTGCTCGTTATCATAATAAATTATTTTTTCGCTGTAAAACAAAAACTATTTGATGAAATTAAGTACAATTTCTTTTTTTCGGAGAACAACTTCATTCCGTAACGGATACGTACAATTTAAACTTTTTCGATTTTCATTTTTTTTAATGTCTTATTTAAACTGTACAAGTACCCTATTTTACAAAAGTAGTTGAAAAAATTATTTTCCTTGCAATTACTGAAATGTTTTGCTTAAGAAAAATTATAATATTATCGCATTTTACATTTTTTTTTTGTTATTAATATTATAAAACTTTGTTACATGAAATAAAGTAGTTGAAAAAAATCAATTTCTTAACGATTTTTAGTAAAATTACACCCCTGAAACGAATAAATCAATATTCCGAATTGCTATATTTTTTTTTATATATATTAATTTAAAGTCTATCGCCTCTAACTTATTATTCGTAAAAAAAAAAAAAAAAAATTGTTTGTAAGTTCTCTCCCTTGTATAAGGTCTAATGAGTTGCTTCCCCTTGTGTGGACTATATTTATCTCCCTTTAACCATTGTTTATTCTTACTTAATTATTTCTATTAGTTAAGACTGTAAAATTGTACTTTTACATCGTATGCTAAAATGAAATTATACAGTTGTTAGACGATTATACGTAGACAGCTTGGAAATTTTAAAAATATGAATAAAAGAAAAGAAAAACAATTCTAGTATAAATGTAACCTAAAATAATCACCAAAAATCTGGATCACTAAGAAGCTCTAATGTAACCAAATAGATTTTTAAAAACATATAACCACATTTTTAGGATAACTTTTATGTAGTTGTGTTCGTTTTAGAGAGGCGGCATATTTCATATTGAAAAAGTTAGCAAAATTAAGAAAGGGTAATCTTTAAAAAAATGGTAAAAGACGATTTCTACGAAATGTCCGATTGAAAGGTTAATGATGTAAGAATAAACTGAATAATTTTTATTATTATGACATACTCTTTCTAAACTCTATCGTTAACCCTAAGTGTCGGTGGCAATACACATATACAGAAAGCAATCCTCTCGGCACTCAGGTCCAAAAGTGATTTACAAAAAAATTAAGAAA
>NC_136496.1:92826717-92971717 GCF_053919585.1 Euprymna scolopes
GACTTAAGATCAGCTTATAGCAACGTTGGATTTAAGGTGAGTTTATAGCAAAGTAAGACTCAAGCTCAGTTTATAGCAATGTTGGATTTAAGGTCAGTTTATAACAAAGTAAGACTTAAGCTCAGTTTATAGTAACGTTGGATTTAAGGTCAGTTTATAACAAAGTTAGACTTAAGCTCAGTTTATAGCAACGTTGGATTTAAGCTGAGTTTATAGCAAAGTTAGACTTAAGCTCAGTTTATAGCAACGTTGGATTTAAGGTGAGTTTATAGAAAAGTTAGACTTATGCTCAGTTTATAGCAACGTTAGATTTAAGGTGAGTTTATAGCAAAGTTAGACTTAAGCCCAGTTTATAGCAACGTTAGATTTAAGGTGAGTTTATAGCAAAGTTAGACTTAAGCTCAGTTTATAGCAACGTAGGATTTAAGGTCAGTTCATAGCAAAGTTAGACTTAAGCTCAGTTTATAGCAACGTTGGATTTAAGTTCAGTTTATAGCAAAGTTAGACTTAAGCTCAGTTTATAGCAACGTTGGATTTAAGCTGAGTTTATAGCAAAGTTAGAGTTAAGCTCATTTTATAGCAACGTTGGATTTAAGGTGAGTTTATAGCAAAGTTTGACTTAAGCTCAGTTTATAGCAACGTTGGATTTAAGGTCAGTTTATAGCAATGTTAGACTTAAGCTCAGTTTATAGTAACGTTGGATTAAAGGTCAGTTTACAACAAAGTTAGACTTAAGATCAGTTTATGGCAACGTTGGATTTAAGGTCAGTTAATAGCAAAGTTAGACTTATGCTCAGTTTATAGCAACGTTAGATTAAAGTTCAGTCTATAGCAAAGTTAGACTTAAGCCCAGTTTATAGCAGCGGTGGATTTAAGGTTAGTTTATAGCAAAGTTAGACTTAAGCTCAGTTTATAGCAACGTTGGATTTAAGGTGTGTTTATAGAAAAGTTAGACTTAAGCCCAGTTTATAGCAATGTTAAATTTAAGGTCAGTTAATAGCAAAGTTAGACTTAAGCCCACTTTATAGCAACGTTAGATTTAAGCTGAGTTTATAGCAAAGTTAGACTTAAGCTCAGTTTATAGCAACATTGGATTTAAGCTGAGTTTATAGCAAAGTAAGACTTAAGCTCAGTTTATAGCAACCTTTGATTTAAGGTCAGTTTATAGCAAAGTTAGACTTAAGATCAGCTTATAGCAACGTTGGATATAAGGTCAGTTCATAGCAAAGTTAAACTTAAAATCAGCTAATAGCAACTTTGGATTTAAGGTCAGTTTATAACAAAGTTAGACTTAAGCTCAGTTTATAGTAACGTTCGATTTAAGGTGAGTTTATAGCAAAGTTAGATTCAAGCCCAGTTTATAGTAACGTTCGATTTAAGGTGAGTTTATAGCAAAGTTAGACTTAAGCTCAGTTTATAGCAACGTTGGATTTAAGCTGAGTTTATAGCAAAGTTAGACTTAAGCTCAGTTTATAGAAACGTTGGATTAAAGGTAAGTTTATAGCAACGTTAGACTTAAGATCAGCAACGTTGGATTAAAGGTCAGTTCATAAGAAACTTAGACTTAAGCCCAGTTTATAGCAACGTTGGATTTAAGGTGAGTTTATAGCAAAGTTAGATTCAAGCCCAGTTTATAGCAACGTTGGATTTAAGCTGAGTTTATAGCAAAGTTAAACTTAAGCTCAGTTTATAGCAACGTTGGATTTAAGGTCAGTTTATAGCAAAGTAAGACTTAAGCTCAGTTTATAGCAACGTTGGATTTAAGTTCAGTTTATAGCTAAGTTAGACGTAAGCTCAGTTTATAGCAACGTTGGATTTAAGCTGAGTTTATAGCAAAGTTAGAGTTAAGCTCATTTTATAGCCACATTGGATTTAAGGTGAGTTTATAGCAAAGTTAGACTTAAGCTCAGTTTATAGCAACGTTGGATTTAAGGTCAGTTTATAGCAATGTTAGACTTAAGCCCAGTTTATAGTAACGTTGGATTAAAGGTGAGTTTATAGCAAAGTTAGACTTAAGCCCAGTTTATAGCAACGTTAGATTTAAGGTGAGTTTATAGCAAAGTAAGACTTAAGCTCAGTTTATAGCAACGTGTGATTTAAGGTCAGTTTAGAACAAAGTAAGATTTAAGATCAGTTTATGGCAACGTTGGATTTAAGGTCAGTTCATAGCAAAGTTAGACTTAAGCTCAGTTTATAGCAACGTTAGATTTAAGTTCAGTCTGTAGCAAAGTAAGACTTAAGTTCAGTTTATAGAAACGGTGGATTTAAGTTTAGTTTATAGCAAAGTTAGACTTAAGCTCAGTTTATAGTAACGTTGGATTTAAGGTCAGTTTATAGCAATGTTAGACTTAAGAGCAGTTCATAGCAACGTTGGATTTAAGCTCAGTTTATAGCAAAGTTAGACTGAAGCTCAGTTTATAGCAAAGTTAGACATAAGCTCAGTTTATAGCAAAGTTGAACTTAAGCTCAGTTTATGTCAACATTGGATTTAAGGTCAGTTTATAGCAAAGTTAGAGTGAAGCTCAGTTTATAGCAACGTTGGATTTAAGGTCAGTTTATAGCAAAGTTAGACTTAAGCTCAGTTTATAGTAACGTTCGATTTAAGGTGAGTTTATAGCAAAGTTAGACTTAAGCCCAGTTTATAGCAACGTTAGATTTAAGCTGAGTTTATAGCAAAGTTAGACTTAAGCTCAGTTTATAGCAACCTTGGATTAAAGTTCAGTTTATAGCAAAGTTAGACTTAAGCTCAGTTTATAGCAACGTTGGATTTAAGCTGAGTTTATAGCAAAGTTAGAGTTAAGCTTAGTTTATAGCAACGTTGGATTTAAGGTGAGTTTATAGCAAAGTAAGACTTAAGCTCAGTTTATAGCAACGTTGGATTTAAGGTCAGTTTATAGCAATGTTAGACTTAAGCTCAGTTTATAGCAACGTTGGATTTAAGGTCAGTTTACAACAAAGTTAGACTTAAGATCAGTGTATGGCAACGTTGGATTTAAGGTCAGTTAATAGCAAAGTTAGACTTATGCTCAGTTTATAGCAACGTTAGATTAAAGTTCAGTCTGTAGCAAAGTTAGACTTAAGCTCAGTTTATAGCAACGTTGGAATTAAGCTAAGTTTATAGCAAAGTTAGACTTATGCTCAGTTTATAGCAACGTTGGATTTAAGGTCAGTTTATAGAAAAGTTAGACTTAAGCCCAGTTTACAGCAACGTTAAATTTAAGGTAAGTTTATAGCAAAGTTAGACTTAAGCCCAGTTTATAGCAACGTTGGATTTAAGGTGAGTTTATAGCAAAGTTAGATTCAAGCCCAGTTTATAGCAACGTTGGATTTAAGCTGAGTTTATAGCAAAGTAAGACTTAAGCTCAGTTTTGTAGCAACGTTGGATTTAAGGTCAGTTTATAGCAAAGTTAGACTTAAGATCAGCTTATAGCAACGTTGGATTTAAGGTCAGTTTATAGCAAAGTTAAACTTAAAATCAGCTTATAGCAACGTTGGATTTAAGGTCAGTTTATAACAAAGTTAGACTTAAGCCCAGTTTATAGTAACGTTCGATTTAAGGTGAGTTTATAGCAAAGTTAGACTTAAGCCCAGTTTATAGCAACGTTGGATTTAAGCTGAGTTTATAGCAAAGTTAGACTTAAGCTCAGTTTATAGAAACGTTGGATTAAAGGTTAGTTTATAGCAACGTTAGACTTAAGATCAGCAACGTTGGATTTAAGGTCAGTTCATAAGAAACTTAAACTTAAGCCCAGTTTATAGCAATGTTGGATTTAAGGTGAGTTTATAGCAAAGTTAGACTTAAGCCCAGTTTATAGCAACGTTGGATTTAAGGTGAGTTTATAGCAAAGTTAGACTTAAGCTCAGTTTAAAGCAACGTTGGATTTAAGCTGAGTTTATAGCAAAGTAAGACTCGAGCTCAGTTTATAGCAACCTTGGATTTAAGGTCAGTTTATAGCAAAGTTAGACTTAAGATCAGCTTATAGAAACGTTGGATTTAAGGTGGTTATAGGTCAGTTTATAACAACGTCAGACTTAAGCTCAGTTTATAGTAACGTTCGATTTAAGGTGAGTTTATAGCAAAGTTAGATTCAAGCCCAGTTTATAGCAACGTTGGATTTAAGCTGAGTTTATAGCAAAGTTAGACTTAAGCCCAGTTTATAGCAACGTTGGATTTAAGCTGAGTTTATAGCAAAGTTAGACTTAAGCTCAGTTTATAGAAACGTTGGATTAAAGGTGAGTTTATAGCAACGTTAGACGTAAGCTCAGTTTATAGCAACGTTGGATTTAAGGTGAGTTTATAGCAAAGTTAGACTTAAGCCCAGTTTATAGCAACGTTGGATTTAAGGTGAGTTCATAGCAAAGTTAGACTTAAGCTCAGTTTATAGCAACGTTGGATTTAAGTTCAGTTTATAGCAAAGTTAGACGTAAGCTCAGTTTATAGCAACGTTGGATTTAAGCTGAGTTTATAGCAAAGTTAGACTTAAGCTCATTTTATAGCAACATTGGATTTAAGGTGAGTTTATAGCAAAGTTAGACTTAAGCTCAGTTTATAGCAACGTAGGATTTAAGGTCAGTTCATAGCAAAGTTTGACTTAAGCTCAGTTTATAGCAACGTTGGATTTAAGTTCAGTTTATAGCAAAGTTAGACTTAAGCTCAGTTTATAGCAACGTTGGATTTAAGCTGAGTTTATAGCAAAGTTAGAGTTAAGCTCATTTTATAGCAACGTTGGATTTAAGGTGAGTTTATAGCAAAGTTAGACTTAAGCTCAGTTTATAGCAACGTTGGATTTAAGGTCAGTTTATAGCAATGTTAGACTTAAGCTCAGTTTATAGTAACGTTAGATTAAAGGTCAGTTTACAACAAAGTTAGACTTAAGATCAGTTTATGGCAACGTTGGATTTAAGGTCAGTTAATAGCAAAGTTAGACTTATGCTCAGTTTATAGCAACGTTAGATTAAAGTTCAGTCTGTAGCAAAGTTAGACTTAAGCTCAGTTTATAGCAACGATGGATTTAAGGTTAGTTTATAGCAAAGTTAGACTTAAGCTCAGTTTATGGCAACGTTGGATTTAAGGTGTGTTTATAGAAAAGTTAGACTTAAGCCCAGTTTATAGCAACGTTAAATTTAAGGTAAGTTTATAGCAAAGTTAGACTTAAGCCCACTTTATAGCAACGTTAGATTTAAGCTGAGTTTATAGCAAAGTTAGACTTAAGCTCAGTTTATGGCAACGTTGGATTTAAGTTCAGTTAATAGCAAAGTTAGAGTTAAGCTCAGTTTATAGTCACGTTGGATTTAAGGTCAGTTTATAGCAAAGTTAGACTTAAGGTCAGTTTACAGCAAAGTTAGACTTAAGTTCAATTTATAGAAACGTTGGAGTTAAGGTCAGTTTATAGCAAAGTTAGACTTAAGTTCAATTTATAGAAACGTTTGACCTAAGCTCAGTTTATAGTTGGCAATCCAACTCATTCAAAATTGTGTAGCTCCAGATGGGTGTAGAACAGTAGACCAGCAATAAACCAGCCGTCATCCAAAAAGAGGAGGTAAATCCTGGAAGTATGGCCACCTAACACCAAATTAAACTATACTTTCCTCTGACATAAGCCTTAAGACCAAGTTACAACTAAAGCTGAAGTATTTGCCAGTATTGTGATGATCGATCAGAATAGCGAATCATAAAAATCTTAACATTTTTGGAATATTGGAATTAATATAAGAATCACAAAAATTGTGCATATTTTCCGATGCCCAAAACGATTCTTTTGATAGTTTTTTTGTTTATTTGTTTTCATTTAAAACGTAATTTTCCACATTGCTCATACTTATGATAAACTAATAAATATCTTTTGATTTTTAACCATCAGTAAAACTAAATTTTGTATTTTTACATTTTCAAAAATATATGCACGAAAATTAAATTAAAAAAATACATCTCTCCTTCAAATATATGCTCTTGAATTTTGCACTGAAGGCTGTCGTTATTGATGTTATGGCTTATGTTGTTGGACAATTTCATGTCTTTCAACGTCATGCTGCTCTCACTAAACTGACTCGCGTCAGAGCTGATCAGGCTCTAGCGCACATTTCTTCTGTGCCATGCTATGTGACATTGACTTATATCTCTTCCAATTCTAGATAGGTTATACATTGGACGACTAACATGTCGTTTAAGTAAGGTGACTAAAATTGCATTGTGGGAAACTATTATCTCTCATCCCATCAGAATATATTTCTTTTTATTTCCAAAGTTAAATATGCATGTAAATTATCGTTGGTAAGAAATAAATTCAATAACCAAATAAAATGGTAAAGTTAATTTAAGGTCCTCACACAAAATAAAAAATAATAATTTACATGGTTAACATTTAATGACGCGTTTTCGGTGGAAGAATGGCGTAAGCGCCACCTGAGACTTTTCACAAAAAAAATAAAGTTAAAAGTTTGGAGCATAATGATTTTTTCTCGATGTAATTTCCTATTTTCTAGGATTATTTGAATATTAACGCAACCTTTTCCGGGACACCTATTTTCACAAAACAATTTTTTCTTGCAAGAACACGCTTCTCCAAGCCTGCACTTTCCTACAACGCATTTTGAAGAACTACTGACACATACTTCTCCACTATTCCGTTTTGCTGTGTCTCTTTCCCACTGGTCAACATTTCTTGTTCTCTTTCTTCCAATTATATTTGAAGGGGCTTACAAAATTAAATTTTTTTTAAATGTTCGACTTTAATGAACAACAATGATGTTGATGTCCGTTGATTTGCAAGTCTGGAAAAATCAAAACAAATAATTAGGTAGAGAATTTCAAGAAAATCTATATCCACATTTCAACAGAGACGTATACCAAATATTCAAATACTTGTTTTCCCATAAATACTTTGAATTCAACAATGATTTTTTTTTTTTTTTTTTTTTGTGACTCAATTCTCCTCGATATTTTACACGTTTTGCGACAAAAAAAAAAAAAAAAGAATTTCGCTAACGTAATTCTTCTACTAAATATTTCTATTACTAGCGGGGGGTACCCGCCGTTGCCCGAGTGTTTGTTTCCGGGACGAGGGGGGGGGGGTTAAAAAATGTTATGGTAGGTAAGTAGGAAGGATCAAACCCGGAGTCATGAGTAAAAGTAGGAAAATAAAGTGTGAAAAAAAAAAAAAAAAAACATCTGCAACGTTAACAGTTCGGCCACCAAGAAAAGTCCATTCCAGTTGTTTAGGAAAAAAAAAAAAAAACGACTACGGTAGGTCGGCACGAACGTGAAAATATAATGTGAATTGTCCAGCACGCTAACCACTACGCCACAGAGCACTGCAGCTTAGTTTAGTGATTTTAAATAACTTCACATGAAAGAACTACGAAGCCAAACCGGTGTTCTCTTCTCAACTGTTCCTTGTGAACGATCCCCAAACGGTGTTAAGTGGTGGCAGGGGGAGGAGGAATTTATTAGAGAGAAAATATTTTACCACTTCCATTGATCTTAACCGATTTTGGCCGTGACTTCTCAGCAGAAAAAGTATAGAAATCTAAGATTATCGAGGAATTTGAGAAATAATAAGCCTATAACACACCTCAGATATTGTTCTGCCGTTTGTGCATATTATATTTGCATGAAATATCTTGATTTTTAATCCTATTAAGGTCAAAATCCGACGGGGAAAAAATGAGTTCATTTTATTTATATAGAGAAGAGATAAACAAATCAAACGAAATGCAAAGGGAAATAAATCTGTTCGCATTATATCAAGGGAAATAACTTTCACTAAGCACGTCAACTACACTTATAAGTTGGAAAGAAAAGGAATAAAAACCGAATTTAACATTTCCCTACCCCCAAATGCGTGACGCTTAATAGATTCAAATTAAATATACATGCAAATTAGATTTAAAATAAAATACACATTCATATATGTACAAACTATATCGTTTAAAATGTGTTTAATATGATTCAAACAAAACACAATGTTTAAAGGAATACAGGGTGGGCCAAAATAAGGGTCCTATCTTTAAATATAATCATATATATATATAGGACCCTTATTTTGGCCCACCCTGTACAATAAACTGCCTTTCGTTTAAAATACGAGCATAAAAAGATGAAAAAAAAAAATAAATAAATAAAAAGGCAAAAACTTAATAATTTTTTTTTTTTTAATTTAAAATAAATAAATAAATAAACATATATACAAAGCGAGAATTCTCTCACCCGGAAAATTGATAATTAACGAAATAAAATTGGAAATATGCGTCGATTTATCATTAAAAATTAAAAAAAAAAAAAAGAAAAACTATGTACCTATCTATAAATATATAAAAGGGACCTTGTCTTTCAGCGTGTGAAACGGTCTCTACCAAACTACTCTGTCAACTTTTAGTCTAAAGACTTGAAACTTGATGTATAGGGGATATCAGCCTGTGCAATAAATTCGATTAGGGTTTTAGCCAGCAAAACTAGTTGCTAAGGATTCAACATTAAAAAAATCGGAACAGCCTTAATCGACTAAACATGTTATTTGCATGTATGTGCAGATTTAATTCATTTGCTTGGATCGCTAAATGAAGTATTTCCACGTTTTTTTCTTGATATTTTGGCATGCTGTCATCTACACGGGCCATCAGCGAGTGCTGATTAGCAACTACTGAAGGTGCATTCTAGTGTTCCTGTTTGCCCACAGAATTAGCATTAATGGCGAATCTGATTGTTTATTTATTCCCCATTTTAAGATACAGCACAATCACATTGACACACCGGTTCTTGCCAGATCACCAAAGTTAAGCAACGTTGAGCCTGGCCAGTACCAGATGGGTGACCATCTGGGAAGGTGAGGCACTGTATGTACCATGAGGTAAAATACCAGATTGAGAAACTGACGTGGTCTAGCCTTCTCTTGAGGGTAGATAGGGCTCTCTTAAGCCGTGCTAGGCACCCCATCTAGTGATGGTGTCACGATAAAAAAAAAAAAAAAACCTTGATAGCCCTGGCAAAACATCAAGTATTCAGTTACCGACAAGATTTGAATTACACTATAAACGGATGTAGTGAGTTCAATCTCGGCTACGGCCGCTTTGGATGGATAATTTTAAGATTGCCCTGGATGAGGAGGGTGTATTACACTGCTTTGATAAGAAATTTTATCCCCATATTATTATGCCAAATTTCTGACAATTTCACTTTCCTGTGAATAATGAACCCCCATTTTGTCCACGTACCCTGTTAGCACATTTCGACCATTTTTTGCAACTTCTCTTCTTATTATCTCTTCTCCACTTTTTTAATCTTCTTCTTGCAAGAAAGTGTATTTTCCTTTCCATTTTGATTGTTGGAAAAAGTCCAACCCTGCACGACCTTTTGCTACCGTGCCTAGTACAGCTTCTGCTCAAAGTCTTTCTTTTGCTATTTTCAATTTATTCATGATTTTACATTTCTTTCTCGTGTACACTTCGACGTCTGCCTCTGCCACTTAAGGATCTTTCGAGAAATTATATTATATGGAAGATCTCACTTTAACAACTTTAAATTCCTCAGCTTTAAATTTCTAGGCTTCTAAATAGTAATTGTAGCACGTTGGACTTTCCATACACAGCCATATTAGCTATACTAGAAAGTGAGTTCTATACACCCAGTCATCTGCGTAGTCTTGCAGTTATGTCTCCCTCAATATGTTCGACAATTGAAGTAGTAAACTTATATAAGCTTATCGACCAGAGTAACTTGGGAAGGATTCATCATCATCATGATGGGTTCCTTGCCCAGACCAATGTGACTCTTCCTCTCCAGAGTTTCCTGTCTTCCATCAGCTGCCTCAGATCTTCAGGTTCACAGTTGGCGTCGTGTGCTATTAGCTGGATGTACGTGGATTTAGGTCATCCTTTGCTTATGCGTCCATGTCGTTGAGTCCATAGCAATACATCACTCAGCAATTCATGCTTGCTCCTCAGACAATGACCAGCAAATCGTAGGCATCTTTCTCTGATGATATTACATATGGCAGGTAGGTTGCCATAAAGTTGCTGCTTCATGGGATGATTTTGCCAAGATATATTTAATACTGTTCGTAGCATACGGGTGTATGTGCTGTCCATTTTTCTTTCCAATCTTTTGGTGAGTGTCCAGGTTGTAGCACCATAAACAAGGACAGACTCTACCACTGCCCTGAAGAACTGCCTGGACTTCAGGACTAACTAACAAACTGGGAAGGATTACATGTTGATAAATTCATACTTTGAATTTTCTGGGCAAACCGGACTTGACAACTTTGTTTAACTAATACTGAATCTTTTAAGGAGACATCAAAAATCTCTTCCCTAAATTCTACACCAGGTTTTGCCTAATCGTAAGAATGAGTTCACCTGATAATTTAAAATGCTTATTTGTTATTGTATTTTATTTAACACAAACGACCTTGGTTTTGAGGTGTTTAGGCTCATTCTCACCTATTAATTAGCTTTTCAACTCCTTTTAGAAGCCATCTTGCTCCTATAGCAGATGTGGTAGTTAACAGCATATTGTTCATGTAGGCCCTAATTAGAGGCTTCCTTAGGTCAGACCTTATAACGGGTCCCCTGCATTAAGTGTCTGCTGTTGTTATTAGCATGTTCATTGCCAAAGCAAAAAGTTTTACCAAAATCATGCATTCTCTTATCATCCATCAGATTGCTCCAAATCGTGCGAATATTAAGGATTTTGCTACTGTTTTCATTTTTAATGTTGTGGTGTTTCTCACTGAGAATGCAAACGCTGAGTTTGTTTTAAGACTTTATTCAGCCAAGAGCCAACCGCAAGTATCTATATGCTGTCTCTTTGTGCCCCGCCCGTTTTCCGGTGTTCCCCCTGTTATCGTCCCCTGTGTACCTACGTACATTACAAATGTATTATAATAATAATCCGAAATAAGATCAGTAACTTTGGTAGGAATATGTTTGCGGTTAACTGCCTCATGTATTCAAGCCCATGGTGCAGTGGATAAAGGCGTTGAGATGCTGCAGTTCAAGGTGAGCATTGTCTGAAGATAGCGGTTTTAATCCAACACAAAGCAGGCCATAGGATTAGTTGGTCAAAACATGGTGAGACGACAACTATGGAAGGTAGTAATTACTGGGGATACAGTTAAGAGACTCGGCATTCCTATTCCATTGCAGTTAACCACCTGAAGAAGGCCAGAGGATGAGTTGGCCGAAACATGGTGAAACCACAACAACTATGAAGATTAGGATAACAGTCCGCCAAAAATATGAATACACAAATTAGGAAACCTCATCTTAAAGGATTCCAAAAAGATATAAATAAAATAATAAATAATTTAAGTACCTCTTCGACTAATTTATGCGGGATTAAATTATAAGCGTCTCTAAGGTTTAACCAGATGACTGCTATATTACCTTTGTTTCACTTAGTGTATTTTAATAGTTGCGATATCATGCCTGTGTTCTGAGTATTCCTGTCACCTCTCTTCTTTTGTATAGCCATATCGATATAACAATTACTTGATTCAAGATACTGAAGAAAATTTTCCCTTCAACGTTCAACAGGGAGATGCATCTAAATTGATTAAAATTACTTGCCCTTTTTTCTTCAGGGATAAGGGTTATCAAGGCCTGGGGGCCACTCAGGGATAAGGGTTATCAAGGCCTGGGGGCCACTCAGGGATAAGGGTTATTGCATGTACAGTAATCAATGAGATAGTATTGTAGTAATCATTAGTATTGGAGATTTGATAGAGTGTCTTACTTAAGAGGGTGGTTTGTCAGGAATTTGTTTATGTTGGACTTGAAGACATCCAAGTTGTAGTCAAGTGGGAAACAGGCAAACGGAAGAGAGTTCCACAGGCGTGCACTTCTAAGAAAGAAGCTTTGTTTATGGAATCTACGTTTTGATTTAGGCACAGATAAAGAGTGGGGAAAATTATTGGCAGTAGTTTCAGAGAGACGGGTGTTTCTCGTGAAAGATTGGCGAGAGGGGACGAGAGATTGGAGCTCAGACGAGCACCTGCCATGGAAATAACAATAAAACAAAGACAGGCTCGCAACGTCTCTTCTGTGGGAGAGAGGCTGCAGGGAAGAGAAAAGGGTATCCCCCACTAAGCTACGAAGTCTATTTTGTACTCTGTCAAGGCAGGATAGGCTGTTTTAGCAGCTCCTGCCAAGATGTGGCAACAGTACTCCATCCTTGGACATACTTGGCTTTTATCCAGATAGAGAATTGCGTCAGTAGTGAGATATCTTCTGGAGCGGTAGAAGGATCCCACCATTTTCCCAGCATCCTTGGCAACAGACCTGATGTATGTGTTCCATTTCAGATCAGGAGTAAAGGTCAAACCCAGAAGCTTGTCAAAACATGGAGTCTCCCCAAGACGAGAGCCATCCATTTCAATTGATGCCAGATGGGGATCAGAGCATTGATGATGTAAATATAGAAGCTTGGTTTTAGATGCATTAAAAGTAATCAGCCACCTCTTCCCCCACTGTACCACGCGCTCAAGATCAGAGGAGAGAGAATTAGAGAGAACTTTGTCATTTACGGCCTTTGATGTGTTGCCATAGATGGTCGTGTCATCAGCACAGATGTCAACGAATGATTTAAGTATGTGTTTTGGGAGATCATTGATGTAGATCAGGAAGAGAGTTGGGCCCAGGATGGACCCCTGAGGGACTCCAGCATTAATACTGTGGGCCTCTGATTTCTGCTCATCAACCACTACTCTTATGAGCCTATCAGAGAGAAATGATTTAATGATAGAGAAAACATTTCCAGTGATACCGTAGCTGGAAATCTTGTGAAGTAGGCACTTATGCCATACCTTATCGAAGGCCTTTGATATGTCAAGAGCAATTACCCTGGAAAGGAAGCCTTTGTCAAGAGATTCACTAATCCTATGAGATATAACTGTTAGCACATCTGCTGTAGATCTTGCGGAGCGGAAACCATATTGCATGTCACTAAGAAGGTTGTTTCTGCTGAGGTGGTTGACTACTTCTTTATTTAATATGGATTCCAACAACTTAATCATGACACACAGGAGACTTATTGGTCTGTACTGAAAGGGAGATCACTTTTCACCTGAATTCTTAAATACAGGGCATACTGATGAGGTTTTCCAGGGTGTTGGAAAGCACTTCTTAAACAGTTTTGTAAGTATGGGGGAAAGTTCTGGTTGGAGCTTTTTCAGTACTATAACTGGAATGCCGTCAGGACCAGTTGCTTTACTGGAATCAAGGTTCTTGATTAGCTTGGCGACCTCACGCACAGATATTTATATGTTGCATAGCATGTTGTCTGTTATAGGTGGAAATATGGGGAGCTGATGGCCTTCGTCGCATAGGGTAGAATTAGCTGCAAAGTTCTTGGCAAATAGTTTGCAGGAGGTCGATAGATGAAGGTGCCAATCGGCCAAACAACTAAGAAAATAGACACAAGGCAAATAGGTAACGGCAATAGCAAAGAGACAATGGACACAAATGAACAGTTAAGGATGATAGTTGTAAGTTGTTAAATATGATTTCTCCAAAGATCCTTTCATTTACTACAGGTAAACAGTGAGGCAATCAAAGTCATGAATCAGGATCATAGCTGGACATCAGTGGACAATGGAATAGGTAGCTGGAACTGCTAGAGTGAGCTGGCATTACTGGAGTCGCTGGCAACTGAAGAAGTGAGCTGAAGCTGCTGAAGTTGCAGAAGCAAGGAGGCAAAGCAATAATAGGCTGGAGTGGCAGGCTGTAAGGGGGGATCCCAGGAGCAGAGAGTGGAGTGTGTATGGCATTCTGGTAGTTTGTGAGTCATCTTGAAAAGGACTGTTTGAACCACATTAATAATTTGGTAGTAAGCCCTGAAAACTTGCTGCTGTCCCTGGTTCCCATGGCTTCTGTCAAGTTGGGAATGGAAGTCTCCTAGCTCCCAGACTAAGCTAAAGACTTGCTATGAAGTCGCTGGCTTCATAGAAAGATGTCCACGACAATAATCTGATGAAAGAAGGAACAGCCGATTTTGGTTAAAGTTAACACCTTACACAGCCTAACATCACAAGTGAATTCGAGAAGATTTATTACTACACAAGCCAAAAGACCCAACATATAAAATCAATAGTAGGTTCTTTGATATGACAGGGGAGCATTTGAAATGAACTTTTCTGTTTACGGCACAATTGCACCATGATACTTGACTTTTTCATTTTAAACTTAAATTCAAGCCATTATCACCAAACAAGCAGTAAGACGAGACATATAAAATCAACAGTAGGTTCTTTGATATGACAGGGGCGCGTTCGAAATGAATATTTTTGTTAGAACACAATTGAAGCATGATTGACTTTCGCATTTTAAACTCTAATTCAAGCCATTATATATATTAAAAAAAATTTTATAAAATTATATATATATAAAAAATAATTTTATAAAAATTATATATATAAAAAAATAATTTTATAAAAATTATATATATAAAAAATAATTTTATAAAATTATATATATATAAAAAAAAATTTTATAAAATTATATATATAAAAAAATAATTTTATAAAATTATATATATATAAAAAAAAATTTTATAAAAGTATATATATAAAAAAATAATTTTATAAAAATTATATATATAAAAAAATAATTTTTATAAAATTACCAGTAGGTTCTCTACAATGCGATCATCGATATTTTTCGAAGGCATTCCGATATAAAACCTAAGAACACTGGCAGGCACATAATGTACCTTCATGTGAAATTTCATAAAAATCGGTCCAGCTGTTTTCGAGTTCATAGGGAATGAACTCACACACACAAACACACACACACAGGCTTGCTTTTATATAATAGTAGATGTCATTCAATTTAATCTTGAATAAACACTGTTTGATTTTATTTGTTTCTTACAAAACAAGACATATCTTCTTTTTGACCTTCCACTAACTTTAAGTCCGGATGGCAACGACTCCTCGAGATAAACCCTCTACTTCTTTACAAACACTTTATTTCGCATTGCAATAAAAGTTATTGATTTTTGTTATTCTTTATTCCTTTTGATAAGATTCTATCTTCCACAATGTTGTTGGGCGACAGAGATGATATTGGAGGCTTCAATATAGGTATCAATCATTTCAGCTTTTAGCTTTGAAATGTTAATAGAAATTAAAAATTTGTTACAAGCAAAAAGTTCGAACATGAGTCAGATGTTTTCAAGATATGTGTCGTTGAAATGTATTTGAGTGACATGTATATATACTTTGCTGAACTCTGTATCTAGAAGTCCAAATAAGTCTCCTATTCATCTGTCGAGGCCCTTTTCAACAGGGGTCGGAATTAGCTTTAAGGACATACTCATGTGCATTCGGTAGTGACAAAAGATAATGGAACAAAGCGAGTTTGGTTAGTGATTTGAATATTCCTGAGAGATTTTCGGGACCCAAAAAAGGTGCCAATCAGATTGTACCTATTTACTATGCCTCCCCACGGGACAGAGTTGGACACCAGGGTCGTTTTTTTAACGTGGAGAAAAGGTACAAAAATAAAAATTGTCTCAGTCGTGAAGGAGTTCTCCTCCGCCGAAAGAGAACAAGAAATGGAAGTGCAGCATCTGAAGAACAGATACTACACTTTGATGTATTTATTTGCTCCCCCACCGAGCAAATTAGGCACAAGGCCGATTTTTAATGTGAGGAGTGAAGGGGAAATGGGGACCAACTCCCCGGGGAGTAGGGGAGCTGGATAGTGACAATTGGTATGAAGGGTTTCCCCTACATTGACCAAGGTCTTATATGTGGGGTTGCCCCCACATATGGTCTTTGCTTGTAGTATCTGCCGGAACAGATGGTATTTATTTGCTCCCCCACCGAGCAAATTAGGCACAAGGCCGATTTTTAATGTGAGGAGTGAAGGGAGGGGGAAGGGAAAAAGGGGACCAGCTCCCGAGAGGTGGGAAATGGGAGCTGGTTAAAGGTCAGGCATGTGGGGTTGCCCCCACATGTGGTCTTTGCTAGTCATAGCTAGTCATAGCTTGCAGTATCTGCCGGAACAGACGGTATTTATTTGCTCCCCCACCGAGCAAATTAGGCACAAGGCCGATTTTTAATGTGAGGAGTGAAGGGAGGGGGAAGGGAAAAAGGGGACCAGCTCCCGAGAGGTGGGAAATGGGAGCTGGTTAAAGGTCAGGCATGTGGGGTTGCCCCCACATGTGGTCTTTGCTAGTCATAGCTTGCAGTATCTGCCGGAACAGATGCTACACTTTGATCTTGACCAAAAGGCCAAATGCACTCATGTATGTTTTCTCGGTAGAAAAATGTGTTCGGCTTTTTTTTTCTCTCTGATTAACTGAATAAAAAAATAACTGCTAAGTAGAGATTTTGTCTAATAAAGAGTTATTACATAAATATCACATTTAACATGCTGTTACTCTTAACAGCTTAAAAATACTTAATTATCACATTTTCTTTAATAGTTACTATGAATATAATTTTATGTGAAATCGCTGAAAATAAAAAAAGGCTAAAACTTTTAAAAAGCAATAAATTCTTTTGAGGCACAAACTGTTTTTTTTGTTGTTTTTTTTTATTGCCTTTTCACCCCAAATAAGACTCGGTGCCACTTTGATGTAGGGGGGTGGGGAGCTACTATCCGGGACATGATTGCAAGGATACTATGTAGGTAGTTGAACAGCAAGATGTTTACATTACACTTGAACTTCTGCATGTCAGTACAGTCGAGGAAGCAGGAACCTGAGAGGGAGTTCCAAAGTCTAGCAGGTCTGAGGAAGAAACTATTAAAGTAGAAGGTTTTCTTACATCTAGGGATCTCTACTGTGTAGAGGTGGGATTTTGCTGCTTGTCGGGTTTGTCGTGGTATTTATGTCGAGAGGGTACAAGGGTTTGTAATTCGTTGGAGCATAAACCATCAAAATACTTGTAGAACAGGCAGAGGGATGCAACATTTTGCCGGTGTGAGGTTGAAGGCTAGCTGACTATTCCAAACCTATTAGGTTGACAACTCTGTCCAGGAGTGAGAGACTAGTAGCAGATGCACCAGTCCAAATGTGACAACAATACTCCATACATGGGCAAATGGTGGCCTTGTAGAGGTGCAGGGTACATTTAGGCATAAGTAACTTTCTAGCACGGTAGAGGGAGCCCAACTTTCTCGCAGCAGCTGCAGCAATGCCCTTCATGTATCGGTTTTAACTCATGTTACCTGTGAACATTAAGTCGAGGAGTTTCAAAGAAGTACTTTTAGGTAATGTTTCATCAGCCATGGCTTTCAGTGGTTGAGAAGGTTTCTTATAATTATTAAAGGAAAGAAGCTTAGTCTTAGCAGCATTGAATGTTACCATCCATTTTTGTCCCCATTCCACTATAGACGAGGTTTTCTTCTAGGGTTTCCGCGATTGCTTTAGATATGTGTTCATTTGTTTTCTCTTTGTGCCTGCCATAGAGTGTGGTGTCATCTACAAATATACCCATCTCAGAGACAATTTTATCAGGGAGGTCATTTATGAATATCAGGAATAATAAAGGTCCAAGGATCGACCCCTGAGGTACACCCGCATTTATATCATATTGTTTTTATGTACATCCATCAAGGACAATCTGGATTCTTCTTTTATTCAAAAAGGATTTAATTGTGTTAAGTATTTGTCCGGTAATTCAATATGATCTGATTTTCCTGAGAAGACCCTCCTGCCATACTCAGTCAAAAGTCTTAGATATATCTAGGGCTACTCTCTACCTTCCTCTGCTTTATCCAGTGCATGGTAAATACGTTCAGAGATTACAGTTAGGATATCTGCAGTAGAACAGGCTTACTTAAATCCATATTGTTGGTCGGACAGAAGTTTAGCAATTGCAAGGTGGTGGACTAGGGTTTGATTAATTATGGACTCAAATATTTTGGCGAAAAGAGGAAGGAGGCTAATGGGGCGATGATTTAATGGGTCAGTTCTTCCGCCAGAATTCTTGTAAACTGGTTTAAAAATACTTATTTTAACATTTTCACTCATAATTATTTTCGAATCGATATATTTATAAAATAGTAAAGAACATTTTCTTTAATAATTACTATCAAATAAATATTTTTTTGTAAAGTAATCAGAAAAAATAACAAAAATGAAGACAGATGTTTAAAAAAAAGGCTAAATACAGTTTTTAAGGACCAAAGTGGTTCAAAAAAAGCTAAATTCGACAATTTTGGACTTAAAAGGGCCAATCCGGCAACCCTGCCGGTAAAGAAAATATCACCGGCGGTGTAAAACTTAACTGCCCTCTCTTAAAAATAAATCCTAATACATTAATACGATTTAAGATTATATTTCCTTTACACTCTATTTTTTAAACATAAAATAAGAAAATACAGAGCTTATTGCTTCCTTATATTTTTCAGCTTAATCGTAAACGATCTATTATATATTATATATATTTATTTAGTGAAACGTTTGAAAAACACTTTACACCCGGAACATTTTTTCTGAGGTTTCTATTTACCTTTGTACCCGGTCCGAAATGGCGAGGATGGTAAGGTTGCGTGATTTGACATTGAAACCAAAAAACAGTCAAAGAATAGATTACATTGCGTTTTAGTTTGTTTATTTTTTATATTTGTGATAATATTTATATTATTGTTACAGTTGATGTTGATATTTTTTATGATTTCAGTTAATTTGTTCTTTTTTTTATCAAAATATTTAATCCCGTTACACCATGAAGACTAAAAACATTGAACCAAAATGAAAGTTGAAATGCCATCTTTTTTGGCAAATTCTGTTTTATCTTTTCAGGTCTATATTTATATATGTATTAAAAAATATTTGATGCAAGAAGGAATAGCCGGTGCTTATGCACTTTTGTTACCGCCCTATTTTTAAATAGTTTTTTTCAGGTTTCACGATATCTTTTTGGGACGCTTACAGTACACTAGTATTGGGGCGAAATTTCGTCAATCGTAAAACTGAATTTCACATGAAAACAATGGCGTCTACGTATTCCTCGTATTTTTAAAATGATTACATCCAAAACTTACGAAAATCGATAAGGTAGAAAACTATTTATTAAAGAAAATGGAAAATAAAATTTGATGAAAATGATCGTAAGATACAAGAGAGTTAAAAAGTTTTGATTTAAACAAGATGGCGGCAATTTTTCATCTGCTAGCACGATTAAAATTGTTTTTTTTTTATAATTCAATAATATTCAGTTCAATTTCGACTGCATAATTTGGAAGTTACCATTGTAACTTATTAGAATTGACAAAAAAATCCATTGAAACCCTTGTTTTTTCATCTGAAAACTCCATTTATCGACTACAAAATCTCGTCCCAATTCTGTAGAAGCGCCTTTTTTTATATATTAAATTGCTAGGTGGAAGCACAGGATTGTTACAAAATACCCTCCCCTTCCCATGTTAAGAATGGCTTTCAAAATAGTTATTATTTCAGCACGGTAACAAAGTGTATAACTATCGAATAAACTACTAATTTGAAATACGTTTTCTTTATTATTATTATTATTATTATTATTATTATTCCTTGTTAATCTTTACTGGGTATTTTTTTATAATCTGCCCCAGCATAGTATAAACACCCCCCCCCCAGCCTCCCCGTGCTAAGAACGGCTTTAAGAATAAACAACCTCCCCATGTTAAGAATGGCTTTCAAGGTTGGGTGGTGTTAATTCCGAAAGCTGTTCTTAACATGGGGGAGGTTGAGGGTGTTTATGCTATGTTGGGGCAGGTCGTAAAAAATACTCTTTATTGTTTTATCAGATCTTTTTTTTTTTTTTTTAACATTTTATTTTTAAATAATTATTTATATATATATATATATATATATATATATATATATATATATATATGATTAGTTATATTTGGGGGGGGGAAGAAATCCAGCAGAGTTCTCAATTATAAGGAAAATCCGAAAATAAGAGCATATTATTCATGTTTTGTTTACAGAAAGTTTAGATGAGATAAGTCATCAATACCATCGGTTTCAAACCTGATAATTAGGGACCGTTTTAGATACCCATATAAAGCTCTCTTTAGCCAATACTCCTCTCCTAGGAGATGAGTATTGGCTGAAGAGAGCTTTATATGGGTATCTAAAACGATCCCTAATTATCGAGTTTGAAACCTGTGGTACCGATAACTTATTTTATCTAAACTTTCTGTAAACAAAACGTGTGTATATATATATATATATATATATATATATATATAAACAGAGATGTGTGCCACAGACGGTTTCTGATTGGTTAATCCAATAATCACATCTCTTAAAAAACTATGGTTCCTACGTTCTTAACTTTACCATAAAATATTATGCCCTTATTTATTGTCTACCTTGGGAGGGTCTATTTTTTCCCTAACTTGCCATTTACAAATTACAAAATTACGAAACTTACACCAGCCATCACAATCCAACATTACTTAAGTGCCGTCTGGCGCTAGCCGCACACACATACACACAACACGAAAACAAACGCTGTCCTCCAAAGGACAGACTATTAGTACTACTACTATTCCCAGCACCCACGCACACACACACACTCTGGCGCTAGCCGCACACACGTACACACAACACGAAAACAAACGCTGTCCTCAAAATTTTTAACTATCACTTACTTACATCTTATAGTCTGCACATTTTTTTTATTTTAACATATTGATAATATTTTTATTTCCGTTAACACTTTCATTCATTATTTCTGTTTAACCTGCATTTAATCAAACACTTTACAATAACCGTTTAGTCAATAACAACCTATTTTATTTTTCTTATCTTACACCTGATTACATACATTATAACACAACTTTTTTTTTTATTGGCTTTGACCCAGAAAATCTTTATTTAAAAACATTTTTTGGTTTGTCCCAGAGGGGCCTCTGGACATCCTTCCCCCGAACGGGGGAGTAAGCATTTTCTCCCCCCTTCGGGCATTTTCTCCCCCCCCCCCCACTGAAACATTCAACAGTGACACGACTAGACACACAGTATACCATTAACTTTTTAAAAAATAACATGTTTTATTTATTTTTTTATTTATTAAAGGTAAGAGAGTAATTCGGGTATGCATACTAAACTGTTAACCGTTAGTTTGCGTGTTCGATCCTGATCGATTCTACTTTTTTTTTTAATTCTATTTGTTTATTAAATCCTATCTGAAGCGGGGAGGGGCTATACCCTTTCCTTCCACCTCCCCCCAAGGGTGGGTTCCTAACGGAAGGGCGTCCGATCCTCCACCCACCTACGGGCAAGCAGGGGGAGCTGGCCACCATCCCCCCACCAAAAGGGGAAGCCTGGCATTTTCTCACCCGAAAGGGGGGAGCTTGGCAGTTTCTCCCCCCAAAGGAGGGAGCTGGTGTCCCCACCAAGGGTGGGGGGGCGAAGAGGCCAGGAGGAAGTGACTTTTTTCCTTGGGGGGGGGGGAAGCCTCCAGGCACCCTCCTCCCTGAAGGTGGGGTTGGGGATTATCTCTCCCTGAAGCGGGGAAGCCGGCACCAAGCATGTAAATCCAGAGGGGTGACTTTTTTTGTTACCCCTCGGAGTGGGAAGGGGGCCGATCACCCAGGCAACGTCGGGTAACCCCTGCTAGTATATATATATATATGAATTTGTATTCATAATCTGATACTTGTAAAGAATTTGCACACAGAGGATTTTAGTTCTTATGTAGTCTGTTCTAATAATTATCAGAAAATCCCGACTCAGTTCCAGAAATGACCGAAACAGTTTGCAATTTTCTTCTATATTAATCTACCACTTGTTTTGGCATTTTTTTATGGACAAATTTTATTTCAGATTTGTTTTACAATCCACAGAGCTTTGAAAAAATGGTCAAAAAACAAATATATAACAAATAAATGTAATCAAAGGCAAGATAAGTTATTCTTCTACCTAGCTGGCTAGATTTTTAGTATTTTTATTTAATGTAAAATGTTTATTCAGCTCAAAAGAAGTAATGTTGCCCGGTACACAAGCACAAGGAAAAATGTCCGCAATATATTTATTATGTGGCCATTTTTTTCTTGCGCTTGCATACCGGTTGACATTACTTGTTTTTCCTGCTGAATAAACATTGTATATTAAGTAAAAACACTACTATAAACCTACCCAGCTAGGTAGAAGAGTAACTTGCCTTTGGTAACATTTATTTGTTATATATTTGATTTTTTTTTTTTTTTTTTTTTATTTACCACTTTTTTAAATCTCTGTGGATTGTAAAGCGGACCCCTCTAACAATTGCATTCTCAAAATTAAAATGGCAGAAATGGATACAGTTGATGCAAATCTCCCAAGAAGTTTTTAAACTAAATTTTTCTTAAATTAATATATTTCTATATGGTTTCGTATTTCGTTTCGACTTCCATTCCATATTTATATCAACTGTATCAATTTTACCACCTTAATTTTGGGAACGCCATTGTTAGAGATTGCCTTCTAAACATCACCAATTTGACCAAGCTTTATTTTTCTGTGTACAATTATCAAATTTGTTGTTAGAGAATTCCATTTTTTTGTTGTTGTTTATTTGTTTTTTTTGTGATTTTTTTTGTATGGTTGTATCAAGAACTCTGACGAGTCACACAATAAAGTTCACTATACACAGGTTGTATCAAGAACTCTGAAACGCACAATGATGTCACTCTACACAGGTCTGAATCTTTTCGCCCACTCCACTGAGCAATCTGCTTTTATGGTATCCAGGTGTACCTCAAAATCATGTGTGAGATATGATTTTTTGAGAACCGGGCGTGACTGGTGGCATTAAAAGACCACAGTCGTCATTTTGGATCTTTTTGTTTTTGCTTCTCAGCCCGAAGTACAGACACGAGTACGTTTTTGCGGTAATCCTTCTTTATTTTCCCCACAAAATGATTGAGTAAAAGATCTGCGACTTTTTACAAATAAAAAAACACTATCATCATATAGTCTCGATCTACAATTTTCTAATTTGAAATCTCATGAGTTGAGTGAAAACAAGGGAGGTAAATCAGTTTGTCATCTGAAATTGTCCACAACAGAAGAAACCAATAAAACTGAATTATTTGATAAAATGTATTTTTTCTTTGCAATTATTTTTCGACTCAATCATTTTTCTCATAATTTTGGGAATTTTTACTAATTTTGACATGACATGTACATACATCATAGTTTTTATACTTGAAATACATTTTGGTGATACCCAATTATAACGCACAAATACCAAAACTTCCTCAGAAAAGAAAGTGCTCATATGCTTTGACAATTTTCGAAATTAACTTGGGGTTCTCCATCAATACTTGCTACTAACTTCATAATAACTGAAATCCACTTAGTGCCAGTATGTTTTGTTTCTCCCCTGACAAAAGGAGGGTGAACCTGTACATTCACCCTTGTCTGTTTGTCCATTCGCACTTTTCTTAATAACTATGCCTTGGAATATTTTGAAATTTTGCACAAACATTAAACATGATATGAGTAAAATAGTAACAGAACGGATTTCCCGGGAAAACTCCAGTTGACCCCCCCCTCCATGAGTGCCTTTCAGGTTAAAATGGTTAAAATTGACACTTTTGTGCTTATTATAAAAAAATTGACATCTTGGATTTTATAAAACTTTCTGAAAAGTTGTAACTAACTGATTTCTATATAATTTTTGTTTATACTTCGCGATCACTCTTGGGTGTAAAACACTCAATTTTTGGGACTATTTTACCATATTTGTCCAAAATTTTCTGTGTATTTAGCAGTTTTGCATGGTGCTGAACTTAAATTTAAATATGTTAAGGCCTTGGGGATTTGGGGGCTAAATGGAGTGGGGGGGGGCAAATGATGGACTTAGTTATTTCCTTTTTTGTATGGTGAAGAACTCAAATTTACATATATTAAGGCCTAAAATTGTACAGCTTGTTCAATTTCACCAGGATTTCACTAGAGACTTTTGGGGCTAAATGGGGGGGGGGTGCAAATGCTGAACTTTTTTTTATGCCTCGTTCACTGTGCACTCATGGGGGACCATGCATGCTTCACTTGTTTCCTTTGAAATATCTATATGTTTATGTGCAAATATAATTTTTATTATTAATAATAATAAAACATTATTTGATAATTTTTCAATGCAAAATTCTACAAGTGTTTGCAGGAATTTACATATGATGTACTCTTCCATCCAACTCCCTATTTAATCTTGAATATTTATGTGCATATTTCAAATAATGAATGCAACGTTAATTTTAATATTTACATCAGCTTATTAAAATTGAGTAACTCGTTAGACAAATAGCCAAAAGGTGACCACACAATATTGAACTTGGGTTACTGAAGCATAAAATAAAAAACACTGATGTATTTACATTTCTTCTGGACAGATGGCCTCATTTGAATCCCCAGTATATGGTTTGGACCAGGCTTCCAGCTCAAGAAGAATTAGTCAGATGTACAATCAGATATTGAAGCATAGGTTAACACATCAACCTTTTGAAGGAAACTCATATTAAAGGGTAGAGCATTGACTTGCCCTTCATCCTTTGACAACCTTGGACCAAGTGGTCAAAAATGCGCTAGTGACTGCAGGGTTCCATGCAAATTCTTTGGTCAAAGTTTGATGTAGGAAAGCCAGTGTCTTAGTTTCAATGGCATGTCAAATCGGACACCCCAAGCCTTCTTCAGACGTATGTTAAATACAGACCTGTTTATGAACCCAATGCTTCTTTCTGTCTCGGAGAAGCGAGGATAGAAAACACAAATGTCACTACTTTTATCCACCTTTTTTCAAAAACCAAGTAATGTACTATTTTTCTATCTCATCTGATATTGACCTTCAGCTGATGCTTGAAGAAAGTGATCACATCCTTATTAGCTATAGATTCAACTCTTTGGTCATTTCTCAAACACGACGTCCACACTATGGGCAACAGTACAGCCAGGATCATGAGAAATACCATTTTTCTCTCCCATTCCTACACCAGTCCAACGTTGTCGATTACATAGAATATGTTTAGCGGCAGATGATACCCAGGATCGATATGAATCTTCACCTTATTGACATACTACCAGAACCTCCTGAGTTCACGGCATTAGAAGAAAGTGTAATCAGTTGTTTCGTCTTTGAGCATGTCACAGCACGGACAATCAAGTGACTCCTCCATTCTGGAACTGTGTCGTATAGCAATGAGGGGTAACACATTCGAAACCAATCGTCAGGTAAGGAAAAAGAGTTGATAAGATGACTCATGCCTTCATCTCTTCCTCCAACTTGAACTGTTTGATGAATAGATCGTCAGCTGTTCCCCTCGCTAATCTTCTTTGAGTTCCTTTCTAGAAAATTTTTTGAGCATGACTTGGCACTCTCTGAAGAACTGCGATTTGTTCCTCCACCTCCGAACAGTCCTCAACTGGATGATTAAAAATGAAATTGGAAAACGTACTATCAACAACGGTGTTCCATGCAGATTCCTCTGTAAATATTATAAGCAAACTATATAGAGTAAGTTGTCAAATTGATGCATGATCAGCATAGGTTTATTTTTAAATAAACAAATATATAGTTAATAAAAACAAAATGTTCTGCTGTATTTTTTTAGGTAGAGAAGCTGCGACTCCTTGCAGGAACTGCAGTGGCGTCATCTTTTGCTGTGCCTGTCGTGTATGCAGTGGGAACCGTTCCTGACAAAATGAAAATTATGGAGGTATATAAAATTATTTGCTATTCCTACTTGTTTATTGCAGCAATTTGATAACACTGGTAATAATTTCTTTAGAAATAATGGCCAAATAATATTTGCAGTTGGGACGATTAATCAGAATTACAAATCAGAAAAAAACAGAACTTTTTGGAGTGTCAGAATTGTATAAATTTGAATCTAATTTCCGATTCCAAAAATATTCTTGTAATTTTTTAGTTTTGGCGTTATTTGTTTAAAATTTAATTTTCCATTGCTAGTACTAATAAATTAATAAATATTTATTGGTTTTATATATTTATCGGTTTTAAATAGTTATCGGTTTTAAATAGTTATCGGTTTTAAATAGTTATCGGTTTTAAATCTACGTTTATTTTTATTAAATTGCAGACTGTTATCCTCATCTTCATATTTGTTGTCTCACTACATTTTTGCCAACTAAACCTCTGGCCTGCTTTGGGTAGGATTGAAACCGCTATTTTCACACAATGCTCACCGTGGCACAATGGATAGAGGCGTTGAATCTCTTTGAGGATAATAGTCCACAAACAAAAAAAATAAATACACAAATTACTCATCTCAAAGGATGCCAATAAAAATATATATATATATATATATAATCATAAAAACGAATTCATGTAAAAATGGCATGTGTAAAACGGCATGAGTGGATAAATATAAAAATGGCACAAGTGAAAAGTATAAAAATGGCACAATGAATTTATCAAATCAGTGTTTTTATTGATTGTGATAAAGATATTTATATTATATACGCTCCCACATTACGCCCCTTGAAGTGTGCGTTTACTTTTGCGAAAATATATGCACATATTCCATGGATTTTTACAAGAAATTTTAATACAAAAAGTTTCAAAAATAAACAATCACTCAATGACTAAATTTTTAGAAATTTGAAAAGAATTGGAGTCGGTAATTGTATTGGAATCAGGAATTTAGAATAGAATCAGTGATTGTGTTGGAATCTGGGAAAATATTGGAATCACCTCATCACTAATTTTAGGTTTAACTTTTTTTTAAATTTTGTTTCTGCTTTGTTTAATGAGCTTCATTTCACAAACCATGTTGCCCTCTTCATGGAAAAGAGGTGTGTGTTCTCTTTTTTCTGCTTTTTTTGGATTAAGAAATCAGATTTCCCTTTAAATCGCTATTTGGCTGGATTTTATTTACATCTTTCTCATTGGTTATAGTCAGCTAACATACTTCCTAACTTCCGACATAATGCTACCGGAAGCAGGGATAAGGCAAATCAGTTCCTTCACTTTTTTCTCACACATTTTTTTTTTTTTTTTTTTTTTAATTCTTTTTTATTTAATAATCATTAAAAAAGTTTCAGTCTTATTTTAATTAAGAATTATTGAAATTAATTTTACTTTTTTAAATGAATTATTAAAAACACTTTTTAAAATCTTTTTAAACTATTTTGGGAATATTATGTATTGGATACGTTTTTTTTTATGATGTTTGAAATTTTGTTATTTTGATTTCAATAATTTTATTTTTATACTTTCATAAACATATATTTATTATATAAATTCAAATAAAAAACTTATTTTTAAAATTCAAAAAAAAAAACTTTTTATAATTTAATGAACATATATGTCTTATAAAATTTCAAATAAAATAAAAGCTTTTACTTTTTAAATTTTGTTATTAAAAGTGCAAATAAAAACTAATTGTTATTTTTATCTGTATAATTTTAATTTTTTTATTGTATATTTTTCAATAATGTCCTTTTCTTGTATTTTATTTCAATAAATCGATACACAATAGAAATAGTAAAGAACAATAAAAGTGGAAGAACTGATTTGCCTTGCGCTATGCCGGAAGTTAGGAAGTACATTAGCTCACTATAACCAAAATATGCATATTTATTTCATAACCAGTCGGTAAATCTTCCTATATAGTTGAAATCCTAAACAAGTTTTTTTTTTTGTTTTTTACAATACTGGAATAATCCCTTAAGTAATACAATTTACCAAATTACTATGATATATTATCTCATTGACTACTATGCACTCAATAACTCTTATCCTCTAGTGAACTCCGGGCCTTGATAAGTGGTGATTCCTATGTAAAAAAAAAAAAAAAAAAAAAAAATCATCTCTCTTACTAAAAGTTAAATGATTGCACCTACTCACCGTTTTTCTTAACTATTGACTGTTTTTGCTCATATACATATCATATGCCTTGGTATTTACAATGGTCAATAGGCATCTCTTGTCATCCTAATAATCATCTTTTGTTTCTTTTAGATCCTTACATGCCTTATCTGGAGTGAACCTATGAAAAAAATAAATAAAATATGAAACATTACAGAATAACACGTAATTTGAGTCAATCAAGAGTTGTGGAAACAGATCTTTTTTTTTGGGGGGGGGGGATTGTTATTCTTATTTTGACCTTTACAGAAAGGAGCGGGGGAGGGTAGACGGTTGGCTGGTGGTAAAGAAGAGGCGACACATGTCACCCTTCTCTCTTTGACTGACTGACTTTTTCTCTGTGACGATTTCATTTGTAATCACTAGGGTTGTGACAACAGCATATTTTTTTCGTCGTTTTGACTTTTGAGTGTATATCCGTTAATATCTTATATGTTTTTATATAGACTGATGTGGTTCTCGGTTGATTGACTGTGTCTTACTGTGTCGGATATATACTTGAGAATCAAAAGAATGTAAAGAATATTCTGTTGTCACAGCCCTAGTAATTAATATCCTATCGTTTGTGGTAGAAGCAACTCGATTGGTTAAATAAAACATGGAAAAACACCTTGAATTAATACTTGGTAAGCCAAGCATCTGTGAAATTTAAATAGCATCTATAAAAGATGCAGCATCATCTTGAGAGGCAAAACAATGAAAAGAATATTCTGTTGTCATAACCCTAGTAATCACATTCTTTCGATTGAAATCTCTAAAATTTCTTTTGTTTATTGTCTCAACTGTTGACCGATATCTGCTCAAATATTTCTGGGTCAAATTATGCATTCCGTTAGGCAATAGGTGGGAATACCAAATTCTTAACATTTGTATCCATTTGTGTGCAACCCATTGAATGTTTTTCTTCCTGGCGTTGCCTGCCAATATCTAACAAAGATATCTTGACTTATCTCAACTAAGAAGTAATTCTTTCTGTAACTTTAAATGGAGAATTGTTTTAAATTGTTGATCCATGTGGAAGAGTTTTCATTCAATTTGTATTTGTCTAATATTTCACAATAACTACCTCTTAACTTTACCATTAAAAACTGGCCTTGTGTCTAACTCTGTCTTCATAGGGACACAAATAGGAATACTGTTCAAATGAGGATACAGCTTTTCTTTTCTTTTTTTTTTTTTTTACATTTGCCAGTTAACAAGATAATCAAATTTGCTACTGATCAAATTACTAGAATTATAAATAAATTTATTTTAATATAAAAATTTTATTTAAAATTTTTATTCCATTCTGACTACGATATATTTGCAAATAATTGCTGCCAAATATATTACTTCTATTTATATATAATAAAAAGATTTTTTTTTAAGAATTTGATAGAATATTTGTTCTTGTCTAGAATTCCTGCTGAATTAAAAAAAAAAAAAAAAATGTATTATGTACATACTCATGACAAAACAAAACTATCATACTCCAAAAATCACATAAATTGATCAAGTGGTTTTATTTTTAAACTAGCAGTTCCGCCCAGCTTTTCTCGGGCCCTATGTACTATTCATAAGTTTATGTGCATATATATATATTAAAAAGTGTGAATATATAAAGTTATGTATTTCTGTATAATAGTCTTTCTTAACTACCATAGAGAAAAGACAGGCAGACATTTTCACTTTTATAGATATATAGATAGATTGGATGCAATATATAGAAAAGATTTAAAAAGTATATAAAAAGAAAGACTCCTTCGCCACCACCGAGAATTGAAACCAAAACGTTCAGCTCACGATTTATTTTGCCTCTGCCGTCAGTGACTGAGCTATGAAAACATGTTTACTGCAAGGCTAAAAATTAAAACACAAACCAATAGCTACTATGTTTGACCTTCACCTGGCAATTTTTTTTTTTAATTTTCACACTTTCGCACCGATTTTTCCAGGCTAAAACCCAAATATAAAGTTTTGCATGGATTCAAGTATCTTATATATACAGTTTCATGTCTGTAGACCAAAAACTCTAGGAGGAGTTTGGTAGGCAAAATTTGTTAAACAAAAATATATACATATGCATAAATATATATGGAAACAATTTTGTGTTTACTATAAACTTTTTACACAAATATTATGCAAGTATAAATCATGTAGAATATCTGCATGGATATAATTACAGGTAATAGTTAACTAAAGATGATTATCCCATTAGAAAACCGAAGTAACTAATAGGAAATTAATTAAAATGAATGTTTAAAAGAATAGGCAAATTAGCTAGATCTTTTGCTAGTGAATGCAATTCCACAACCCATATATAAGAAAATTATATTTTCTTTTTAAATAAATAGAAAAGAGGCTTGCCTTTTGTCTGTTGTTTTTGGCCGGGATCAAAGTGTTGTATCTGTTCCGGCAGATACTGCAAGCAAAGACCATATGTGGGGGCAACCCCACATATAAGACCTTGGTCAATGTAGGGGAAACCCTTCATACCAATTGCCACTATCCAGCTCCCCTACTCCCCGGGGAATTGGTCCCCATTTCCTCTTCACTCCTCACATAAAAAATCGGCCTTGTGCCTAATTTGCTCAGTAGGGGAGCAAATAAATACCCTGTTGTTCTTGGCCTCAGGATCAAAGTGTAGTATCTGTTCTGCAGATGCTGCACTTAAGGTAATTTGTCCCAGTCAATGGCGAGGAAACCCTCTATACTGGGACAATTACTATTTTTGGTCCCAACCAGAGTGCCCCTTTTCCCTTTTTTTCGGGGAGCTGGTTTAACCCCACATTAAAAACGACCTCGCATCACATTTTGCTTTGGTGGGAAAGCAAATAAATTCTAATAGAAAAGAGGGTTTTTAATATGAATATCAATACACAAAAAAGAAAAACGAATTTATAGGAGTATAGATAAAAAAGTCAAATTTTATGAGTAACCGAAGATCAGCTGTATTGTCCACCATTTTGAAAACAATATTATAAGAAAACAAAGGAAGATAACGATAATTCCTACTTACTAGATTTAGGTTGTAATGTCTACAAATTCTCATTAATCGCTTAAAAATGATTTTTTTTAATAAAGATAAAACTACTCGATGAATTCATGTAAATATATTTTTATTTCGTCACAGGTACGTCATAGAGATTTTTTGCTTCTTCTTCGTTATTGTAGCAAAATTTGAAAATCGAAATATTGAATTTCAAGTGAAACCAATGGTATCTACTGAATGATCATGTCACAGTAATGAACATATCCAAAAATTATGAAAGATGATAAGGTTGAAAAGTAATTATTAATGAAAACAGTTTTCAAAGACATTTAGCGAAAATTAAGTTTTGCTAAATTGGCAAAAGATTTTCAGTTTTCAGAAAATATTTACTTCCCTTTTGTTATGATTAGAACTCTCTGGTTTCTTTTTTTTGAAAAACTCAGTTTTTGTTAATTGGCTTTGAAAACTGTTTTCATCAATAATTAATTTTCAACCTTATCGTTTTTTATAATTTTTTGGATATGTTCATTACTGTGACATGACGCCTGAAATTCAATATTTCGACTTTTGATTTTTACTACAATAACAAAGAAGAACCAATTTTTCTCTATGTTTTTAATATAGGTGGAATTCTAAAGAAGAACCTTTTGTTTGACTTATTTTGATAATACTCTACAATTCTAATAATTTGATTTTGTCTGTAAGATCACATGTTGAAACTTTTTTTTTCCTTTTAAACAGCTTCCAATCTACGAATCCTTGCCAGCAAAAGAACAATACGAATTTGTTCCTCATGAACCAAATTCCTTGGAGAAAGGCATCGGATCAGTTCGTACATTTTTAGTTGAATACAAACAGTCTGTTGAGGTAAGTATATATATATATATATATATATATATATATATATATTAGTGTTGAGACGAGTAATCAGAATTAGAGAGATCGGATCTTTTGGGCATATCAGAATCAAGAAAAATGTTTGCCTCATTTCCGATGCCAAAAACGATTCCTTTATCTTTTTTCTATTTGATTTTGTTTAAAACAAAATCTTCCACTGCTTGTAGTAATAAAAAAATAAATATTTGTTTAAACTTGCAGTAAAAGTGGGAGGGGGTGATCTTATAGATTTTAAATTTATAGAGCAACCCCTCCCACAAGCGTCTTTTTACAGTTGAGAAAATATGTCGACCTTTTAACACGTGTTTTTCTGATAATCTGGAAAAACAACAACTTTATCTCCTATATATAATATTTTGATTGCAGAAATTCCCCTCTGGACCAAACTACCATAGGTTTGCAATAACAGATGTTACATATAAATTTAATATGTCTAGATTATTAGCCACTCTCTTATGGAACTTTAAAACAACATTTTAGGTACATTTAGACATTATAATAAAATCCTACATTTAATCCTAGAAGCAAAATTAACATGTTGGAAGTATCTATTCCAAAGACCGTTCTTAAGATGGGGAGGTTAGTGTTTATTCTGAAAGCCATGCTTAACATGGGGGGTTTGGAATGTCTATTCCAAACACCTTAATATGACAATACTCAAAGAAGTAAAATAAAAATAGAAAGTTGTAATTGTTTCGTTTTACTTGTTAAAAAAGGTGACATAAAACTGGTATTTAATTTAATACGATTGGTGGAAGAGTTGAAAAGAGGAAGACTTGAACAGCAAACGAACACTGCTAGGGCTGCTACCACTGATTTGGATCACTCTAAACAGGCCATATACAGTAAGAATCCCTAACTTTTAAAACTCCTTTGATATATGAGCGAATCAGAATCTTATGCTTCATTTAATTCTTAAACATTTAATTAAATTTTTTTTTTTTTTAATTTATTATCGAAATGCAATATTTATCTTTTTTTTATATATATATATACTAGCAGAGACATCCGACGTTGCCTGGGATTGAATGATGATCAACAAATGTTTATTATCATCAAAATCTGTGAATTTTTCAATCAACTCAACTGATTGCCTGCTCTAGTTGTGAACCCAGTCATGATGCACGCATGCTTTACATGCCTCCCCGCAGTGACTTACATTGTAGTCTATTGTTGGTTTTATATGTCGGGCCTTTCAGCTTGTGTGGTAATAAAACTTCTCAAATGCACTTGTGATGTTAGGCTGTGTAAGATGTTAACTTTGGACAAAATTGCCTGCTCTTTCAATGAATCATTTTAAATTATTTGTATGGAAGACATTCCGATACAAAACCTATCTAAAACATAAAGTACCTTCATTTGAAATTTCATAAAAATCAGCCTAGCAGTTTTCAAGTCTATAGGGAACGAACTCACACATACACAAAGTTCCTTTTATATATATATATATATATATATATATATATATATATATATATATAACTACTTAATTTACTCACATAAAATTAATATACGAAAGTATAGATTTATGCGTAAACTTTAAGTATTTACTTCAAAAGGGCTCCATACGTAGGTAGAGCTAGTTAGTAATTTATAAAATATATATATGGCAGTTAAGCTACACTGAATATTCGGCGTTTCATATATATATGATGGGAATAATGGAAATAGTATTTCGACGATAAAGCAAAGAAAAAGGAACAAACCAAACATTGTAGAGAACTTACTGTTGATTTTATAAAATTATTTTTTTATATATAATGGCTTGAATTAGTTTAAAATGCAAAAGTCAGCTATCATACTTCAATTGTGTTTTAAACAGAAACATTCATTTCGGACATGCCATTTTCATATCAACGAACCTACTGATGATTTTATCTGTGGGCTTTTCAGCTTGTGTAGTAATAAAACTACTCAAATGTACTTGTAATTTTAGGCTGTGTAAGGTGTTAACTTTGGTAAAAATCGGCCTTCTTTTTCATCGGATTATTTCGATTATCGATACTTATCAAAGACGTTCTGATACAAAACTTAACTAAGAACACTTCTAGGAATATAAAGTACCTTTGTGTGAAATTTCATAATTGATTTAGGATTTTTTTGAAAATTAGAATTTACTTTTCTCATTGGGATAAGTCTGACTTGTTATTCTTCTGCCTCCCCGTCACCACTTGAAATAGTTTCATTAGGGGGCTAAGTCTATTTTTATTGTAAAAAAGATTATTTAAAAAAAAATATGGATGACTTTTTTTATTTTTTTTATTGTAATTCCAGATTCAAAGTTCTGCTTTATAGGGATATAGGATAAGATTTTTTTAACAAGTTTTTATTTAAAATCTTTGTCCTTTTTTTCTGCTTCCAGAGTGTCGTCGATAAAGCCTCTCACAAATGGGAAGTGTCAAAGGCGCACACTTTGAGTAAGTCACTTTTTCATACTTGTTTAGTTTAGTCAAGACATAAAAAATGAAAATATTGAAAAAAAAAATATTATATTGTATGTACCTGTTATGGAATTAAGTTGTCATAAAAAAATTTCACTTAATTTGATCAAGTAGTTTTTTTTTTTTTTTTTTTTACAGAAGAAAATAAAATTTTTATGAGATCGATCATATTCCAGCCATCTTGCCTATTTTGCGGACGGGTAGGAGGGAGGTGCCAAGTGATAACTTCATCACTGCTTAAAGTTTTTTTTTCACTTATTTTACAGAGTTTCTCTGCCCTTTTTTAATCCTTTTTTTTCATTTTGTCCTTTGTTAATCAGTCTTTCATTTAAAGGCATCCCTTCCTTCTCATCTGTGAAATTGGCAAGATGGCCGCGAGATGATAAAGCTCATTAAAATTTTACTTTCTTCTGTCAAAAAAAAACTACTTAATCAAATTAAGTGAAAATTTTTTATGAGAACTTAATTCCATAATGGGTACGTACAATATAATTCACAAGATTTCCAGTCATAAATGAATATATGCATTTATATTAAACTAGCAGGGAGAACCGATGTTGCCTGGGATTGAATGATGATTAACAAATATTTCACACTCCCATATTTTTATTGTCATCGAAATCGGTGAAATTGACAATTTTTCAGTCAAATAGATTGATTGTCTGCTCTAGTTGGGGACCCATCGTAGTGCAGCGAGAGGAAACTTTGTATGCCTCCCGGAGTGATTTAGTCCACAATACATTGTAGTCTATATTGCACTGTAAGGAACTTACTGTTGATTTTATAAACTTATTTTTTTATATATAATGGCTTGAATTAGTTTAAAATGCAAAAGTCAGCTATCATACTTCAATTGTACTCTAAACAGAAACATTCATTTCGAACGTGCCCCTGTCATATCAAAAAACCTATTGTTGATTTTTATATGTCAAGCCTTTTACCTTGTGTGGTAATAAAACTCCTCAAATGCACTTGTGATGTTAAACTGTGTAAGATGTTAACTTTGGACAAAATTGCCTGCTCTTTCAATGAATTATTTTAAATTATTTGTATGGAAGACATTCCGATACAAAACCTATCTAAAACATAAAGTACCTTCATCTGAAATTTCATAAAAATCAGCCTAGCAGTTTTCAAGTCCATAGGGAACGAACTCACACATACACAAAGTTCCTCCAAAAGGATGAAACACTAGTATCTGTAGGTATTTAATTATTATAGTAAAAAAAAAAATAATTATATATGATGAGAATAATGGAAATAATATTCCGACGAGATAAAAAGAAGAAAAAGGAAGAAACCAAACGTTGATAAACATATAACTTGGTTTTTTTCCTTTTTCATCTCTGTTTTTATATATATATACGGCACAATCACGTTGACACACCGGTTCTCATCCGATCACCGAAGTTAAGCAACATCGAGCCAGATGGGTGATCATTTGGGAAGACTGAGCACTGTATGTACTATACCAAATCATAGAAATTAATTCACTGGGAGAGATGTACCCCCAGTCTTCGTTAAGACATGCATCTAGAAGAAGGAAACACTGATGTAAAAACCTGCAGTCTACTGTATACTCTGTCCTGGTTCAGTCATCTGCACCAACAAAGTTTAGCATTAATACTAAAAAGTGTGGCTGGTTCTACACAAAGCAGATGTTAAAAGAATGGTTGAGAGCTGCGTGGCTTGCCAATCCATCGACCCGGCATCCGTTCACTGGGAAAAAGGAAAACTGGACGCAAAGAGCCACTGGAGCCGGCTGTCAATAGATGTTACTCACCATAACGGCAAGGATTACCTAACGCTCATTGATTGCGGCCCATCTAGGTTTGCGATATAGCAGCCGCTCCGCCGGCAAGATACGGCAGCAGTCATCCATCAGCTAAACGGCATCTTCCTCAAACGTGGCCCCCCAATGGAAATACTAACTGACAATGACACCGCTTTCACTAGTGAACAATTCAGAAAGTTTGCCGATGGCTGGGGAGTACATCTGCAGTTCCGATGTGCCTGTGTACCGAGCGGGAATGGGATTATTGAGCAGAACCACAGGACTGTCAAAACTATCGCCGCCAGAATGGGCTGTGCAGTGTCTGAAGCAGTTTATTTATACAATGTGACCCCAAAGGATGTTGTATCACCCTCTACAGTGCCGGCCGACACATTGTACAGGTATCATGTTCGGGTGAAGAGCATAGAAACGAACCCAGTACCTGACACGAAAGTAACTGGAGGGAGGCTGGAAAAAAGGGATGTTGTCTGGATCAAGAACCCGCGCGGCAAATGTACGACTGAGTATGGACTTGGACGCATCACTGAAGTGATCAGCTAGCAAGCAGTGTGTGTCGACTGTGTGCCCCGTCACATTAACGACTTACGGCCGACAACACAATCACAGCTACCCATGAATAACGGGAGCAAGTCTGACTCCAAGTCAGGGACCAGTGAGACATCGCTCTGGTTCACAGCAGCTCCCTCAGAAGGTGACTTTGATATCAGTAGCCTCCCAGCGGAAGCGGTATTCTTCAATCCCCAGTCTGCGGACGAGAGCTTAAGCAAAGAAGAGGCATGCATCGTTCCTCTTCAGAGAAGCACCCGGCGACAGCGATCACCACCCCATTGCCATTTCTGTGATCATAAGATCAGGAGGGAGTGTGATGGACATAGAGAGGACCTACCTCAGAAACGGGCGAGAATCTGTCTCAGCAGTAGGCTGAAAGACAGAAAAAGAAAAAAAGAGGCCCAAAATGGCGGCTGTTGTCTTTTAAAGTTTCCAGTCACGTGCGTAGATCTCTAGTAGTCTCGTGTGGTATATACAAATTGGGTGTGCTCGAAACATTATAAAAGGCGAGTCGCTGGGAGGAATGAAAGAAGCATTTAAGACATGCGAATAGAGAACGTCGACTCAACTTGTGACTAGCAAATCTCTGCTTGACATTTTAACCAAAAAGTTTGGTTACTCAAAGACTTCTGATACAAAAAATAATGCATTTGGGGTACCAAAATTGGTTAAAGGGAAAATTATTTCCAACTCGCATTTAGGTAAAAATGCACTTTCTGTATATATAATTGAATTCATTCAAAAACTATCACAAAACAAAACCAAATAACATCTACACACACACACGCACACACACGCACACACGCACACACACACACACACACATGTATAATGTTATTTATTTTTAAATTTATTCTAACCAATAATGCGTTCTTTACTGACTGTTAGATGAAAATATTTTATCTTTAAAAATCCATACGTTAAGGATTCAAAAATGTTCTTTTTCTACCAGAGATTGAAGTTGATTTTCATAACCAAAATATTGGTCGACTTTAGAGAAGCTTTTGTGTTATTAATTGTACTAGTTTGTTTGTGTGGTTATCTATTATTCCGTATATTAATTACTTCATTACACGCAATGCTTCACACAAACTACATTATCTTTGTTTTCCTTTCCAGATTTAATTGATTATATCCAAAATGATCCAAGCATCTTACCACGTCTTGGAATTATAACTGTTGCTGGCTTAGGAGGAGTTGTGGCTGGATATAGACGTGAGTTTCTCTTTTATTTTCTTTGTTTTATTCCTTTAACCCCAATTATATGAACTATTAGCTATACTAAGAGTACATATAATTGGGCACAATTCAAATTTAAAACATTAACATTTTGAAAACCAATATCTGTATGTATTTCTTTTGGTTCCCCTAATTAGTCTCTGGTGCAACCAGATCATGTTGTCCGAAGATACTAGCTTCCTGGCCTAAAATGCAGCAAACATTAATTTTATTGTTTTTTTCTGTTTATTATTTTTTTTTAACTTTCCCTTTGCTAAACTCGATCATGTTCTACAAAAACAACAATTTTCCTCTACAAAACAACCAACCCAAACATTATGAATAAATATTTGAAAACGAGTAGGATAATTGTTCCGGTGTGGCACTTTTTTTTAATGGTCAAGACGTTGGGCAGGTGTATTTTGTTGTGACTAAAAAAGTAGAAAGCTAAGATCACAGTTTTATCATGTTAGATGATAGGGCAGCGCTCTTATTTCTCTTTTGCCTATATCTCACACAGCATATTCAGATCGGCCTCATATTTTTTATCACACGGTTGTAAAATATGCTTAATATATTTTGATTCATGCAACTTTAGTGTTTATTATTATAGATCCTCTTCGCTATTGTGTCGGCACATGCCTTTTAAATCTAACGTGTGTTACTCACATCATACACACGCACACACCCACATATACACACCTTCAATACACACCAGTTACCTGCCCTTGTGGTAATCCCTGTTTTGCCCAACAGGTGGCATTGTCTACTTCCTCCTTTCTCTCTCTCTATCTTTTTGTTTCAATTCGAACCTCAAATGTGATCAGGCGCAAACCTTAGACACGCCCTGGCAGGGCGTTTACCTTTCTTAAGGTAAGAATGGATACACGTGTTACCTTTCGCATACAGTATGAACTCTTATGATAACACATGCAAACATCCAGACACGCGAAAGAACATTCTAACTCTATATGTGTATATACAATGAACTCTATATGTGTATGTATAATGAACTCTATATGTGTATGTATAATGAACTCTATATGTGTATGTATAATGAACTCTATATGTGTATGTATAATGAACTCTATATGTGTATGTATAATGAACTCACAACGAACATTCCACTCCATACGCACGTACATAATATGAACTCTTACGCATGCATGAAATATACATACATGCATACACACCCACAAACCTTGTATTCTTCTATACTTCTGTATAAATAAATGCTCCTGTATATATGTAAATACGTAACTCTGTTTTAGCGTGCTTTATTTAAATCCTTCTCAAATGTACTTTGTTATTGACTATTTTTATTACACTGTCTGAAATACAAACAACGACCACACGTCACCTTCGACCTTCAAGTAATCGAACACGCAACCTTCTTCACAATAATCAGTCCCACAATCAACAACCATCAGAAGACGGATAATTGGGACCCTCTACAAAGTGAGACCCCAGCATATAACTGGCAACAAAACCGCTCCCAGGGTCCACCACACGCATATATATATATATATATATATATATATTACTTATTTCAAAAGTTTTAAAAAATTACTTGGATACCATCAGCTAGAATTGAAACGAAAACATTTAGCGATCCAGCCGCATTCCCTTCATTTAGTGCTCTAGCCATGTTTGTTACCATTTGAGCTAACTTGACAGACAGATAAGAAAGTTTGAAAATTAAACCACTTTTAGTTATTAGTTTTACGCATACGTAAACTAATACAAATATATCGGCAAGTCGAAATGAACTTTTTGCATTTCAACTTGCCATCTTCTGTATACGTTATTCATCCATCCAAACAAAGATTTTACTCGATATAAACCATTCTTGGTGTATGATTACTATTTCCTGTTAACTTCAATATTATGTGACCAGTAGTTTAAGAGTTTATCAGTTAAATATTTACACAGACAGACACACATACATACATCTACTGTTTTATTCATATAGATTTTACATTTGCGCTGAAAGCAAATTTATGAACAAAGTAATAAAAATAAAAAAGAGACAGTAAATACGCTAATGTTTCAGTGATATCAAAAAACTTTTTACTTTTTGATGTTCTCGATTTACCTGTCATTAAATGCAAACTCCTTCTTCCTCTCTCTCTTTTTCATAATACTATCATTATATTTGTAACTTTTGCAAAATTCCAGCGATAATAACTCTTGAACGTAATTAATAAAAAAACTGATCCCTTTTTTAATTGGATAATCAAACTTCTGCCTCATCCTTCAGATCTGCGTGATATGTTGAATTGATACAATTAGCTATGAATCCAAATCTAAATGAATTTACTGTAATCATTTAAACTCAAAATTTTTTTAAAAAGATTTATCTATCTTGTATCGTGGCATGTTCACGCCGTAGATGAAATCACAGTTAGTGTTCTCCATAGTTTTCGGTCCATTGTTGGTCCAATTCCTTTGAAGACATCATATGATTTTAAACTTGGCAGAATACATGGGGTGGGTTACCATTACCTTACCCATCGCAGTGGCATCTGACACCTCTTTGCACCTATCCATTGTCCTTAGATCATCTGTATAGCTGCAGTCGAATAACATAACTCTTAATGCTATAGAACCATTGATCTGCTAGAGATTCATCTTCTGCCATGGTCATCCAAACTCCTGCCGCCGACATCATCAGAGTTACCGTCTCATAGTTGCATGTCTTAACTAAGACTAGGGGTGCATCTCTCCAAGTGAATTAATTCGTCTCAAGATACCAACCTGGAAATTTCTTATGACTCAGAATGGTACATACAGCGCCTAGCCTTCCCAAATAGTCACCCATCTGGTACTGGTCAGGCTTATCATTGCTTAAAAAAGATACTCCACTACAAGTGGTAATGACATCTTGCGTTTATTTAATGTAATTTAATATTTATAAATAGATTAAAAAAAAAATTTAATTCTGAAATGATTAAACTAAACCACTCAACAAAATTGCCGAAATACGATTTTCTGATTTCTCATTTTCATAATGTTATTAAATTTAAGTAAGTTTTTATAGAAAAATCCAATTTATTTCTTGATTTTTGATCCTAAAATTTCTATGGAAGGGGGGGGGGAGTTGCTTCTCAATTTCTAAGGTTCAGGGGAGTTAACTGTGTATCCTTCATTCATTTCGTATAAATTAGATTATTTTATTATTGGCACTGGTTTCTTCGATATTGTTTGAGTTAGAATTCTTTCTAGAAAGACATTGGATACTTACAGAAGAGACTACATGAGGGTTGCCAACATTTTAAGTGAAAGTGTTTTTGTCTTGTTTTTTTTTTACAAACTGGATTTAAGCGTGGCCACACCAGGTTATCAGTCTGTGTCCTTAACAACTTAGCCATCATCACCTTCCACTGTGTGTCCTAAATGGAAGACTATCATTTCCACATTTGTAAGATGTGTAACAAAATACAGGTTTAACAATTAACCAATATTGCATATGCAAACGTTTCCAGCATCTTCAACAAAATACAGGTTAAACAATTAACCAATATTGCATATGCAAACGTTTCCAGCATCTTCAACAGATGATGTGGAAAATTGAACTTAAAAAACCCAACAATGTTGGAAATATTCTTATAAGAGTTTTAGGGCAATTTGCATAAGTGACTTTATGCAAATTACCCACTATTACTTGAGGAAAAGTTGTATATAAATACTAAAAAAAGGACCTCGTGGTCAGCAGAGCTCAAAAAAAAAGTAATTACCAAAAGGACAAGAGAGCTTAAAAAAAAAAAAAAGAATACTTGTACAGTTTAGTCAAGACATTAAAAAATGAAAATATTGAAAAAAGTTTAAATTGTACGTATCTGTTATGGAATGAAGTTTTCCAGAAAAAACATTTCACTTAACTTCATCAAGTAGTTTTTTTTTTTTTACAGCGAAAAAACAATTTGTTATGATACCGAGCAAAAGGTTCAATTTTTAAGAAGAAAATCTAGTTATTAAAGATGGGAGGGAGTGTCGGCACTTTACATGGAGTTGTCTCCCATGTTGTTCCTAAATTTCAAACAAAAATTTAAAACAAATCCAAGATGTCTGCCTTCAACGCGCTCTCAAAAAAACGTGTTTTTCTGTAAAAAAAAAAAACTACTCGATTAAATTAAGTGAAATTTTTTTTCGGAGATCTTCATGTCAAAACAGATGCGTACAATATAACTTTTTTCCATTTTTTTTAATGTGTTGATTAAACTGTACAAGTACCAAAAAAATAAAAAGAACGAGCTCAAAAAAGAATTTACTAAAAGGAATAAAAACACTTCTCCTCATCTCTGTTACCTAATTTTCTTCAACAAAAAGAACATCTCCAGAACAATTGTTTTTGGAAACTAGCAATCTTCAAACTGACATAAGTATTACCTTTTATTGTATTTGTAATTCTAATTGAACATAATTTGTTTTTGAATGCAATAATTTGTTGGTTTTTAATTGCCTTCATCCAAAAAACCGAAGGTTGTTCGATTACAAAAGATTGTTCTTTTCTATAAAAAAAAAAAAAAGTGTTGAAAATAACTAACTCAAGAAAATTTCTAACAAATACTTGTCATAAACTGTCCCCATTAAGTAACTTAGTTAATGATTTTCAATACTCCCATAATGTTCATCATCTTTAAACTGACAGTCATTTGATGTCTTTAATGATGATAGTTAAAAAAAAAAGAAGGGGGTGGGGGTATTTTATGCAACTTATTACCCAATCAGCAGAGACTGCCAGATGATTAATTTAAAATGCTGCATTCCCCTTCCTCCCATGTTATTTAGATAGCCATTCTTACCATGAGGAAAGGCGTGGATTTTACATTGACATAGTGTGTTAAAAGTCATTTTCATTTTAAACAATTCTTTCTTGATTTCATGCTTTCATCTTCTTGTCATCTTCTGACAGCTGATTGGATAATCACTTTGGCATCTTTCAGTTGTTTATGTAACCTGCTGGAAGATGCAGAGCTGAAGTTGCCAGAGATTGGGTCATAATCTGGATGAATAAGTACTAAAAAGTTATCTTTTGAAAGACATGGGAAATTTAAAGTCAATATTTTTTATGCTTTTCTTTCTTTTCTTTTCTCCAAAGTGTGACTTTCTTTCGTTTTTAATCATTCTATATGGCAGGTGGGGTCATTCGTAAGCTGACCTATAGTACCATCGGCTTAACATCTGCTGCTTGCTTATGTTATCCAAATCAAGTTTCCAATGTTGCGAAATATTCGGCAGGAGTCGTCACCAACCAAAGCAAAAACTTGTGGAAGAAAATCACGGCCCCTCGTAAGTGTTTGCCATTAAACATACAAAACAAATTAAATTCAAATGTTTTTGAAAAAAATATATCATCTCTTTTAGAATTGTGACATAGTTTTGGTTGCAGACAGATTTCTAATTTCCATTATTGTATAGTCATCTCTATAATTTGTTCATATATTTACGAGTGTATATGAATGTATTTTCTATTTGACGTGTGATATATTTAATCGTCTCCAAGATGTTGAATGTATATGTATTTGAAGTATATATGTGATCGTCTAGTGATGAGTGTATAAACAGAACATCTAACATTTATGACAGACGGTCAATGATAGGGGACAGATGCAGTTCTCTGGGAGGAAGGGGTGTAACATCGGCCAATAGGGAAACATATCTTATTCATCTGGGTTGACGTTGATTTGACGGATTCTTAGAAAAGCTGTAAATGAAGATCTATATGACCCAAAGTCTTGGTTGTATTTACAGCAACTTTATTTACTTATGTTTCCCTATTGAAAAGCTGCACGCTGGTCTTTAACTATCAATATCTTCCGACAGTCTCTCCTGCTCAGAGCCATTATGGTCTGTGATCCGTCTGTCTGTCTCTCTCTCTCTCTTTGACTGCCGACTGTGACTAATTTTTATGTGTGTCTTCCCCATCTAAATGACGTCATCAGCACACGACCATCATTAAGTTAAAATTTCTGGGAATTATTGTAATGTAAATATTTTCTCAATTTTAAAAGACCTTTTTCACTTCAATAACATTCTTTGTTATCAAAATGTCTACTAAATTATGTGCTGATAATCGGCTATGAGCTAGCTACTTGGTATGTTCCAGGAGCCAATAACATAAGATGATGATTTATTCTACCGGTTGCAAATTACTGGATGCTATGAATGTTTTCTGTTACAGAACAGGAGCATATTTTCATCAACGTCGGTACTTGTAAGAATACTAAAAATCTGAGTTAATTCGTCTAATCTCAAAAGAATGAGCAGACAATCTGAATTTTGAATAGTTTTGTTTTGTTTTCATATCCTCAGTTAAACAGACTTTTAAAAAAATCTTTCTTAGACGCGTAAGATTTTCTTTTGCTTTGAAACTCAGACTATACAATTTGCTTAATCATTTTTTTTTAACATAGGAGTCGCCACTTATCAAAGCCTGGAGGCCACTCAAGGATAAAGGTTATTGGGTGTACAGAAATCAATGGGATAATATCGTAGTAATCGTTAGTTGTGGAAATTTGGTAAATTGGATTACTTAAGGGGATGGGTCATCAAGAATTTGTTTATGTTGGACTTGAAGACAATCAAGTTGTAGTCAGCTGGGAAACAGGCAAACGGAACAGAGTTCCACAGGCGTGCAGTTCTAAGAAAGAAGCTTTGTTCATGGAATCTACGTCTTGGCTTAGGCACAGTTAAAGAGTGGGGGAAATTATTGACGGTGGGTTCAGCTAGACGAGTGTTTTTTGTGAAAGATTGGCGAGAGGGGACCAGAGATTAAAGGCAGGCCCTCTATATCTGAAAATGACTTTATGAACCAGGGTCGGCAAAACTCACCTGGATCAGTGTAAGATAACCCAAGTTAAATAAAATACACAGCATAATCGCATTGACATGCTGGTTCGCTTTAGATCACCGAAGTTAAGCAACGATGAGCTTGGTTAGTACCAGGTGGGTGACCATTTGGGAATAGCAGGTATTGTATGTAGGAGGACATCAACACCTCCCTGCAAAAACTGCAAAAATCTAACATCATTATCTTCTCTGACAAAGATAAAGTACCAGGTAAAATTCAGTTCTAAGTGACATTCTTGTTGAGGTTGAAGGTTCTCAGTGCGAGCAATACTAAACATACAATTATGAATTACTTTACTTCTATCCAGTCGTGGCTGACAGAATGAAAACATGCTACCTTTGTGGATTAAAGAAAGAGTTCTGTTTAAAATTCCGTGCAGATTCCTGAGTTTAACAAGATACATGTGAAGGTCGGAGATTGTACCAACCGAAATGTAAGAATAACACTCAAGATACTAATTATCCTCATCTCAAGCAAAGAATTCTATTTTAAACTTAAATGCGACCGATAGACAAACCGATATTCGAAGAATTAATAAAAGATTTCAAGTTTTTCTTCTGATTTCATTTTATGTCCCATCTTTATCTTACAGCTGCTGTTGAACCAGAATTACCAAAATCTGAGAAGGAAATTCCTGCCACAGTAGAATCCAAGGTAGAGGAAACCACGTCAGGCACAACAGAACTCATCACTGCACCTGCTGCTCTGCCTTTTGTACAAGTCGCTATAGAAGCACCCCCGACACAGATGAGTCAAGAGGTTAGAAATTGGGAAACGAACAGGGGGAGGAGGGTTATAAACTTTTTTCATTTTATTTTTTATCCTTCATGATTGATCTGATTTCAGTATTTTATATATATATATATATATATATATATATGGAAATGTATAAAAAAGAATACGAAAAGTCTAAAAGCTTATAACTTTTCTTTATTCGTTTTCAATTGGTGACGTGTAGGAATACAAAATAATATTATAAAAAAAAATTTTTAAACTTATATATATATATTTAGTTAGTTAGTTGACATCCTTCTGCCTTGATAGACAATAGAGAATTGCACCTGAAGGTTGTAATGTTACCTCCCTTGGGTGCGAGCCTGGCCAAAGTGTATGGAGGTCCTAATCTGCTCAGTACTCCAGACCTCCTTCTTGGCCTCGCTAGTGTGTTCCAAAGGAAAGCAGAGCAGTATGTTTAGCACCAGTTTAGTTGCTGGAGTCAGTTAGCACAGCATGCTGATCCGCCTTCGGGGCTCCACTCCTGATTTGGTAGGTTTACTCCCCTACTCTTAACCGCCCTCTAGCTGTTGACTATTTTCAGCAGTTCCTCCGCCTAGATTGGTGGTACACTGTAAACCCCACCCCCTCACATGGTTTAGCCCGCCAGCTGAAGCGGTGTACCGGGCTGTGATGCTTGGAGTCAGCATGTGAGAGATTATTAGATGGTCCAGTGGTGCTCGTCTGCCCTAACAGGTAAGAAACGGCATGCCAAACTGCCAAAGGTACTACCCCTACCCAGAGCCCCCTTCACCCCAGTATTTTCTGCTTACATATAAAAGGCACTTTCTGTATTTGTGTGTATCTTAGTTCATTCTCTATAGATTGGGAAACGGCTGGGGCAATATTTTTTTTTATTTCACACTTCGTTGATGTACTTTGCGTCTGGAAGCATACTTAGATAGGTTTTGTGTTGGAATGCCTCTGATAAGTATCGAAAATCAATAATCGAAAAAAATTCGATTAAAGAAGGAACAGTTTTATTTTGGCCAAAGTTAATACTCGTACAGCCCAACATCACAAGTGCATTTGAAAATTTTTTCTCACCACACAAGCAGAAGGGACCGACGTATATAATCAACAGTACGTTCTTTGATTAGACAGGGGCGCATTCGAAATGAATGCTTTTGTTTAGAGTACAATTGAAGCATGATACTTAATCATTTATCTTTCTCTCATTCCTGGGGCTTAAATTATTTCTGCACAAACCCGTACCTGCCGTGTTATCCCTCAAACATGATAGCCATCCAGTGGGTTCAACCTCTGACTTTCCTGATGTTTGCTGCAGCTGTCAAAACTTGCCACACAAAAAAAACATAATCTCTGAAAATTCAAAACTATTTTACCAATATGTTTTAGAATCTGATTCCTTTTCTCATATATTTGGTAAGCTTCAATCTTTCACAATTATCTGTGGACATCCCATCACTTTGTACACACTGACAATTTTCTTTTATTTAATAAACTAGCAGAGTTACCTGGCATTGCCCAGGACAAAAGTATAACATAACTAATATTACTTTCTCTTTACTCCTCTCCACCACCATCTTCTCTCTTCGTTGCCCAACCCATTTCTCTCTCTGGACGCACACACACACACACACACACACAACTCATCGATGTAAAGGGAAATAACTCTGTGGAAAACATCAGAGTTACTTCCCTTAACATGATAACATTAAAAGATGTGTGTACATTCTGATAACATTAATTGATATAAATGGCCATTTGGCCTTCCAAGAATTAATCTTTTTTTTTTCTCCCCCGGAGTTATATAGATTGAAACAATAACAACTTTGTTGGTGTTTGTTGAGTATTTTTCAGGTTTTAACTGGACATACAAACAAACATTTGCTCTTTATATAATAGGAGACTTGCAAGGCTACCCGGTGTTACTTGGGGGCCAGAGAAACAAAATAAAAGTTAAAAAGTGTGTGTAACATCTTTATATTAAAACTTTATCTCTCCTCTTCTCTTAATCTCTCTTTCTCTTTTTACCCCTTCCCCATTTTTTCATGTCTCTCTTTCTCTCCCATGCTTCTTTCACCTCTTCCCAGCCCATTCCTCTCTCTTGATTTAATGTATTGTAAATAATAATAAAATCACTCACCTCTCCTTTATATAATAGATAATATAGAAAATGGCTGATCCCCTCCCCAATGAAATCTAGCTCAGTTGACCCTAAAGAATGAATATTTGCTACTTTTATTAAAGCTTAAAGGATTGACCTTCCGGCCAGGATCAAAGTGTAGCATCTCTTCTGATGCTTCACTTGAATAATTGGTCCTTATTTGGACGCTGCCAGAGTGCCCCCTTTTTGAGGAGCTGGTTTTCCCCCACATTAAAAAACGACCTTGTGTCTAATTTGCTTTCGTAGGGAAGCAAATAAATACCATCTGTTCTTCAGATGCTGCATTTCAACTTTTTTGTTCTCTCTCAGTGGAGGAGAAATCCTTCATGACTGAGACAATTTTAAATTTTTGCTCCTTTTTCCATGTTAAAAAACGACCCTGGTGTCTAACTCTGTCCCATGGAAAGGCATTGTAAATAGGTATTTTTATTAAAACTTTCTAAAAGTTAAAGACTTATGATGTGATTCTCTATTTAAAAATTATCATTTAATTATGTATCTTTTTCTCACAAAAAAATCAATATAACGACAACATAATTTTCTCAAACTGCACAGGAATTGCATCAATTAATCTTCTTAGAAACTCTTGTGGAATGACGGTGTTCATTCAGTCATTCACTTTGCTTAGAGATGGTTAGGTCAACGTGGCCCACGTGAGTGGCTGGCTAGAAGCCCTAATCTAACTATGCCAAGGAACAAGTTTATTCTAAGAAACCAACAAATTTAGAACTTATAGAACAACTATGAGAATTGATTTCTGCCATACCAATATGATTCATAAATAAAAAAGATTTTAAAAATAGAGGATTTTTCAATTATTCTGGAGAAAGCTTTAATAAACAAATGCTTTTAGAAGTCAAGATTTATGCAACTTAATGACTACTGCCTCTGCTGCACTCTAGCATCTTGCCTATTAAAATTATGATTGTCCGTCGTCTTTGTCTTTATTGTTTTTCTATTTTTGTATTTTGTAGGAGTCTGTCGAGCCATCTAAAGATTTTGGCCAGAGTTCGAAAGAGGACAATGATCTCTACACCACCCGAGGCTGAGCATGAAATCCAGCAAATCTTAATCAGCAGTTTTTTTTTTTTTTTTTTTTTTTTTTTTTTCGGAATATTTATCTTCGAAACAGAGTTTTGTAAATAGTTGAGGAGTTTGGTTCCTTAAATCCTGTCATTCTCTTCATCGGCAAACAACTGAAGTCGAAGAAGAAAAAAGGAGGCAGAAAATAAATGAAGATATAAAAATTCTTCAGTTTTTCTTTTTCTTTTTTTTTTCTTTTTTTTTTTTTCGCACAAGTAGATGCACAGATGCCTATGCATGCACAACGATGCTGCAGCAATATTATTGTTGCACAGATTTCTTGCAATCAAAAGTTCAAATTCTGCCAGTTCTATTACACTAACTTAAATACCCAGAATAAATTTAATACAATCTTTTCTGTAAAGAAATTATATATAAACGTACATAAACATATATGTGTATATACATACGTATATATGTGTATATACATATATATGTGTATATACATACATATGTACAGAGGGAGAATGATAAAGAAAAAAACACTAAAACTTTTACTGAAAAAATCAATTCCAGTAACTTAATTATGTAATAGAGCTGACATCTATTGATTGTAACTGCCCACAGCCTCAATCACCGCCTTGATACGGGTTCGGAACTGGGAGTATGCCTTTCCACAAACACTGGCAGAAGCTCAGTGGATGGCGGCGATCAGGCTAGCTTTAGTGTTGGTGATGTTCTCGATACGTGACCAAACAAACTAGCCCAGCAGGTTCAGGCGGGGGTGTCAATGAGAGAAGGGCACAACATTGTAGAACTTCTGAAGTCAAGCCTTGGCTTTCTGGACTTGAAGGCCGGCGCCTAGTCCTGCTACCACACCCAAGGTCTGCCCACAGCCATCTAATTGCACCAGGGGATCACCACACTCTTCAGCACATCCAGATACACTTTGGTGTTGACTTTCAAGCCGACTTGGAAGATGTGAGGTGGCATAATATGGCCCTCACTAGAAACCACACCAAAGACCATAACCGTGAAGAGAGACTTCATTGAGCTGTGCACTCAGGTGTTGAACCATCAAGATTTACATTTTGAGGGTGCTGGCAATGGTCCTGTAGTCATAATTTGGATCAGTAGAGAGCATAAGTTGTACAGTGGCGCATCTCCAATCTCATTCATTGAACATTGTGTCACTTTCAGACATGATAGAGGGCTTCTATCACTCTTGAGATTTATATTGGCCAACTAGTAGATGGTCTGCAACAAAAAAAGGAAACCTGTTTTCATCCAATGGAAATGGAATCGTGTCGTCTTTTCTAGAGTAACAATTTTATCGTTCCACCATGTATATATACATATGCATATACACACATGCATATATATACATATATACAATTCAATACACCTGTTCATTAATATTTTAATTTCTAACTAGTCTTAATTCAACTCCCATTAAATTATCTTTTATTACTCATTGGAGCAAAGTTGCTTCCCTTGATATAAATATTTGTATTTTTTATTCATTTACACGCTCATGATGGTCTAGTAGTTAACAATACAGACTGACGACCTGAATGTTCCAAGTTCGAATCCAGTTTGTTCCACAGAAATCACTTTCACTTAGGATGTTGACAACCTTCATGTGGTCTCTTCCGTAATCCCCACTATCTTTCTAGAAAGAATTCTGGGCGCTTCTACACTATTGGGACGAGATTTTCGGAAATCCTAAAACTGAATTTCACATGAAAACAATGGTGTCTATGTATTCCTCGTATTTTTAAGACGATTACATCCAAAAATTACGAAAATTGATAAGGTAGAAAATTATTTATTAAAGAAAATAAAAAATAGAATTTGAAGAAAACGATCGTAAGACATGGGAGACTTCAAATGGAAGGTAATTTTCCATTTTGATTTAAACAAGATGGCAGCAATTTTTCACCTGCCAACACGATTAAAGTTTTGTTTAATAATTCAATAATATTCAGTTAATTTCGACTGCATAATTTGGAAGCTACCATTGTAACTTATTAGAATTGACAAGAAAAATCAGTTGAAACCATTGTTTTTTTATTTGAAAACTCCTTTTATCGACTACAAAATCTCGTCCCAATTCTGTAGAAGCACCAAATTCTGACTTGAAAAAAGAGATGCCCATAGTCAGCGTTGTTTTATGGTTTATCACTGTGCAGCGGGAGACAACTCTCAAAATATCAACTTTTGAAGAAATAATGATGGTTTGTTTGAAATCCGAGGAAAAATATCTTGACATTTCTCCAACAGTTTTTCAGCCAGAATACCAAGCTAATTGATTTTATTATAAGTATAGCAACAAGATAGCACATGCCCCACAATTGGTCGTTATTTGTTATATATTTTAAATAATTATTGAACTTTAATCCAATCATATTTTTACAAAATACTTATTTATTTTTAGAACTGATGATGTCATAAAGGATGAATTTGGCAACTTTTGAAGAAATAATGGATTGTATTTCAAACAAACATTGTTTGAAATGCAATCCATTTTTAAGTAAATACTAGACTACCCGTGACCCGTTGGGTCAGTATGTTATATTAGCTATGGAATTCATGTATGAGCATGACATTTGTGACGTAAAGAAAATAGGGGTTTTTTTTCATAACGGAAACATTTCTATGAAAGTATATTAAAATGAAAAATCACGGACGGATCACTCAAACATGAAAAAAAAACTCCCTATTCGTGTAAAGTTACCTATTTTTCCGAATAATTGCTCAAAAATCGAAAATTAAATATGATTTTCCTACGAATCGAACGCTGAAGAAAGTCATTTAGCAGCAAAAACGCACATGAACTTACCGATGACAAATATAAGAATGAAAAGCCGATATTGGAATCCTTCAACCAAGTTATAGAAACTTAAAATCTAAAAAAATAATTAATAAAACCTGAAGCAAAAATATAAAACCTAAAAAAAAATAAAATAAAATTAATATTGAAACAGATTAGTAAATGTGTCAACAAATTCACCGTTTTCACACAACTATTTTGTATCTAGAAATATAAACAAAAAATAAAAAAAAGAAGGAAGGAAGGAAAAGGGACGGATAGAGAGTAATAGTCTTGGCTTTACTACAATTGTTCTTATGTTTCTCAACGGGTTAAAGTTGTTTAGTTGTAAGAAAATAGCGGCAGTATAGTTGTAATGAAGAATAGTTGCAAAACACCCCCACTCTTCCCCTGTTAAATAATAATTTCGAAATAACAACGTTAATATTTCAGTGCGCAGGTCAAAATCTGCAAAAGAAGCGATTTGTGTTTATTTGTTTACATTGTTATGGGTTAATGTTTATGCGCGCATGTGCAACCGGATGTCATAAACCGGAAAGTGAGTTACATCACTCGTTACAAGGTCATTTGAGTTTTATAATTATATAGATATATGTATCATGGAAATCACTCCAGACAAGTCATGAAGCCACTTGATGTACGAAGCTAATAATAATTACAAAAAACTACTACAAGGTCAATGATAAGTATTATATTTTTGTCACTAATGAAATGTGATGATTAAAAAAATATTTTTCCATTTTTATGTTCTCTCCCACTTTTCTCCCTTTTATCTGTTTCCCATTGTTTACTTCCTCCCTTTTTTTTTTATAGATTTTTACTTGAATAGTGGCTTTTGAAAGAAAAAGACTCATTTTGTGATTTCATCTATTTTTGATGTAAAGTTTACTCAGTGACAAGAAACATCAGAGGTTTAGTGTTCTGTCGTTAACACTCGACTCAATTTCCTTCTCCAATATTTTGTGAAAAGTTCAGATGCTACTTCCATATACCAGAACTGGTGTAACAATATCTACAGTGAAGGTGCGGGAATTTTGCTGTTTTTCTTGTTGGTCAGTGCAGGACACTAGCCTGTGTGAGAAATTTTCTAGTCTGATAGAGGGAGGCTACCTTCTTTGCAGCAGACTTGTTATGTCAATGAATCCAGAATTTTTCAAGTAAAGAATCCAATTCATGTTAATAACAATAAAATAGGCACAAATGTTGGTATTAATTACAACACCCTAGATATAATTAATATGTTTAGAAAAGAAAAAAAAACAAAATTGTGTGTATATACAAATATGTATATATATATATATATATATATATACTAGCAATTGGTGCCCGGCGTTGCCCAGGTGTTTTGAAGTGTATGCTGAGGAAAAAAAAAAACGGTCAATTTTTTTAAACTTTGACCCCTATTATGACCTCTTAACATTTATTGTTTAGGGATCAAGTAGAGTTAATAAGTTAGATCCATGTCCAAGGAATCTATATATAAAATATCACGTGTTTAGACCCTAAATTGTAGGAGGAGTTTGGTAGAGTTCTCAAAGGTCAAATTGTTGAATATTGACCACTTAATCGCCAAATTTCTGTCGAAAACCTATCACATTGATTTTCCCAAATCTCAGTACCCTGTATATCAAATTTCGAATCTGTAGGCTTAAAATTGACAGAGTTTTAGCGTAGGGAAATGCACACAGACGCACAGACACACACAGACACTATCACTTATATATATATATAAACATAAACATCATATATATAAGGATAATAGTACGCCATATATATAACAAAAGACCATTATTTACTGAAGTGAAAGGAAAACCCGGGGGAACTTTACCCAAAAATAAATCTATATTTTTTTGTGTGTATTGATAGTCTTATCAACACCCCTTTTTTCTATTTATTTAAAAAGAAAATACAACTTTGTTGTTTATGAGTCGTGGAATTGCATTCATCTACAAAAGATCTAGCTAATGTGCATATTTTTTATCGTTTTTAATTAATTCCCTATTAGTTTTTTTTTTCGGTTCTCTTATACGATGATCATCTTTATTTAACTATTACGTGTAATTATATTCATACAGATATTCTATATGATTTATATTTGCGTAATATTTGCGTAGAAATGAAGAAAATCAAATTTACTGTGTGTTTATCGTGTTGCCATAACAACGTGACGTAGCCAAGGACGGTAGTGGATGTGAGTGTGTGTGCGCGTGTTTTCGTGCTGTGTTTATATTATGCATATTGTTTCGTATCTTATCAACTTTTTCGAATCTATGTGTACAGTAATACAAACCCGTTTTTCGAGCTGAATAAATATGTTACATTGAATAAAAACACGAAAAATATATCCAGTTTGGTAGAAAAGTAACTTATCTTGCCTTTAATAACATTTATTTGTTATATATTTGTTTTTTGACAACTTTTTCGAATCTATGTGTACAGTAATACAAACCCGAAATGAAAAGACCACAAGTGAACGCGCGTTTTATATAAAAATAAGTATTTTTAAATTTTATCTTTCTAGCTTTAAAAAAAGTTTTAAAATTTTATCAGCCGGCATAATTTATTTTTAAATATTGAAAAATTTCAGGAAAGTTAATTTTTGCTAGATTTTCAAAACATTGTTTTCGTGTTGTGTGTACGTGTCTGCGGCTAGCACCAGAATGGCGGCCGTGATGTCGTAGGTTGGATTGTTAGATTGTGTAAGTTTCGTATTTTTTTAATTTGTAAATAACAAGTTATGAAAAAATTAAACCCTTCCAAGATGGACAATAAATAAAGCCATAATATTTTATGGTAAAGGTAAGAGCGTAGGAACCATAGTTTTTTAGGAGATGTGATTATTGGATTAACCAATCAGAAATCGTCTGTGGCACACACATCTCTGTTTTTATAGATATATAGATATAGTGCTGCCTCCGTTCAGTCTCAAGAGACAATTGACATCCCTGTAAGGGTAGTTACGTGTGTAATTGTGGTACAAGGGTAGTGCAATCCCAACAACATCACTCCTGAATTTGCACTGCTTGGGTCCAGTGACAAGCAGAGGCCCAAGACTGACTGGAAACAATGCCAGAATAAGCAGAAGGCACATACAGCATCTGAAATTCTCAAATGGTCGCCCATTTTAGTACTGCTTCCCTCCTGACTACAACTTGGATGTCTTCAAGTCCAATGTAAACAAATTCCTGATGAACCGCCCCCTTAAGTAGACACTTTAAATATCCACACTAACGTACTGTACTTACAATAACCCTTATCCCTGAGTGGCTTCTGGGCCTTGATAAGTGTAAAAAAAAAAAAAAAATAATAATTAAAAAAATATGAAAACGATTGAAATTAGTTAAACTGAATACAGTATGATCGTAATCTTTATAACGAGAAAAAAATGTCAGTTGCATGAACCATGTAAGTTGCTCAAAATGGTGTTTTATCTAAGGTAAAAAAATCTCATGAGTACGTGACTAAAAATGCAGCAAGGATATAATTTTGCAGAATTATTAGTCGTGATATGAAACAATATTTTAATGGATACCTTTTGAAAATAAATGACCAACAGAGAAAACTTGATATTTAGAACTTGGAGAATATATTACATTATATATTACATTATATATGCTCGGGAACCCAATAAAAAAAGTCATTCATTTAGCTTGGATTTTTTTCAAAAATTAATATATATGAATTTTTTAGTGTAAGAACATTTTTATAAGAAAATTTTTAATTCCATTTTTTTTCCATTACGATTGGTAAATACAAGCTGACTAACATTTCAAATAAATGATTAACCTATATATATATATATATATATATATATATATATATATATATATATATATAAATCTATTGGATTTCTTTCACCCAGCAGAGTGCTCGATTATTCTATACGAGCTTAATATTTATTAATGAATTTTACAGAAGTAAAGTTTGGGAAAAGGACTTATAAATAAAAAAATTAGACAAAATACGGTTAAAACTCGCTCAATATATGTTACCATGACATAGGCTGACATATATTCGGTGGGTTTTTAACAGTATTTGCATATTTTTTTATTTTAATCCCTTTTCCCAAACTTATCGTGTCAAAGAGAGATTCGAGCGCCATTTAAAATTTTCTAGTACATCGGTAAACATTGTATGTTTTTCGAGCTGAATAAACATGTTACATTGAATAAAAACACTAAAAACATATCCAGTTAGGTAGAAAAGTAACTTATCTTGCCTTTGATAACATTTATTTGTTATATATTTGCTTCTTGACAACTTTTTCGAATCTATGTGTACAGTAATACAAACCCAAATTTTGTATCACATAATACTAATGGTTTCACAAACAATCAGTTCAGTGAATATTAATTTATTTTTATTTCGGACTACTAGTCTCATCTTTATTAGTTGTTGTTTTTCATCTTTTATTGGATTGTTTATTCACAACGTTTCGGCCAACTAATTCCTCTGGCCTTCGTCAGGTGGTAACCGCGACAGATAGGAACTTCGAATCCCCTAACTGCATTCTCAGCCATCACTGCCATCCGTAGTTGTTGTGGTCTCATCACATTTTTGGCCAATTAACCTCTGGCACGCTTTGGGTGGGATTGAAACCGCTATCTTCAGACAATGTTCATCTGGAACTGTAGAGATTCAACGTCTCTATCAACTGCGCCACGGGCCCCGAAGGTGATCAAGGTTGGATTCTTTGATCTTATAAATCCAGGTTTATTTATTATCTGATCTTCCATAGTTGGGTCCGTACCGATTAAGGAATAATATGCAAGTTCAGTGAAGAAACCTTGAACTTTAATTTGAATCATAACTCTCCAGCCATTTTTTATCTGTGAATATAGGAATCGCTGAAGTAATAATAATAAATAAATCTATATATATATATATATAAGCGAAAATGTATGTATGTTTGTGTGTCTGCTAAAAACTTTTGACCGACGGAACAAAAATTCACAAACTTGGTATCATATTAAAGCCCCACCCTCCGGACAACAAATAGCGAAAAATTAGACCAAAAGGACCATCAGAAGTGCGTCAACTGATCGATTTTCTGCAGGGGAGGGGGCCCCAAAAAAGTGACATTTTAATGTTAAACATTACATATTTTTAAATCGATTTATAACTGCCCAAAAAAATACGGGCGCTAACTCTTCTACATAAAATATACACGGGGCCGTTTATTTTGGGTCAACTTGTATTTAAAACCCGCTGAGTCATGTCACGTGATCTTGACGTCAGCAAGCTCTAATGGCAGTCTGAATTTAAAAAAACATGTTATCGGTAAAAAAAAATTTAACCCTCACACAAGCTAAACTATGAACTTCTACGCTATGACAATGTCACCAAAGTTATTAGCACATTAAAAATAGTTAGATACGATAGTGAAACGAAAAAAAACAAGCCAAAAATGTGAAGTAAAAAAAAAATATGCTTACAAAAAATATTAACGATCAAAGTTTTTACAAAAAAAACAGCCAGACGCCATTTTCTTTTTTAGTAACAGTCTTTAGAGTAAGGAAGACAAAGTGAGAGAGAGAGAGAGAGACACACACATATACAAACGCAAACAGAGAGAGAAAGAGAGAGAGAGATAGACAGATAGAGAGAGTTGTCTAGACAGGAAACGAAATACGTAATTTAATAAACGCTAATGTGAAGTAAAACAAAAAAAATAAAATACTGCTACGTCATCTTGTAACGCTCCTGCGATGACCTCATTTAGTGGCTATCTGTCAATCAAACTTCTTTCACTCGCTTTATAAGCCTTATTTTAACATTATAATCAATTCCTCTTACTCTTGGCCTACATGGTTAAGTGGTCGGAGTTTGTTTCACCTCCACGTCAAGGCTCCCGGGTTCAATCCAGCCTCACGACCAAAACTATTTTTTTTTCTTTTACATCTTTATTTTTTTTACTTTGCTTATTCTTTAGTTGACTTCCCCCCCCCTATACACAGCGTTTTTTTTTTTTTTCGCTGTTTTTTTTTTTTTTGGTTTTGGTTTTTCCGATTTTTTTAACATCGTTTCAGGGTTATTACTGATCCCCCCCCCATACATACACCTACAAACACCCGGGCAACGCCGGGTACCCCCTGCTAGTATATAATACAATAGAAACGACTATTCCTATGTATAAAAAAACATTATTGCATGTAAACACAAATGCCTCGACGGTTGTATATCTAAACAATATGACATAAATGCGGGAGTACCTCAGAGGTCTATCCTTGGACCTCTATTATTCGTGATATTCATAAATGACATCCCTGATAAAATTGTTTTGGAGATGGGTATATTTGCTGATAACACCACTCTCTATAACAAATATGAGGGGAAAACAAATGAACACATATCCAAGGAAATGGCAGAAACACTAGAGGATGACCTCCAATCTTTAATGGAATGGGGGACTAAAAATGGATGGTCACATTCAATGCTGCTAAGACTAAGTTTGTTTCCTTCAATAACTAAAAGAAACCTTCTCTACCACTAATAGGACACATTGCCTGAAAGTACTTCTTTTAAACTCCTCGGCCTAACGTTTACAGGGAATATGAACTGGAATAGATACATTGAAAGCATTACCAAGGCTGCTGCAAGGAAGGTTGGTTCCTTCTACTGTGCTAGAAAACTTACACCTGAAGGTATCCTGTACCTCTATAAGGCCACCATTCGCCTATGTATGGAGTACTGTTGTCACATCTGGGCTGGTGCATCTGCTGTTTGTCTCTCGCTCCTGGACAGGGTTCAAAAGAGAGTCGCCAACCTGATAGGTCCTGAACTGTCATCTAGGCTTCAGCCTCTGTCCCATCGACGAGATGTTGCATCCCTCTGCCTGTTGTACAAATACTTTAATGGTGAATGCTCTGACGAACAGCAAGCACTTATACCTCCTCGACGTAACTACCTCCGATAAACCCGACAAGCTACTAAATCTCATCCCTTTACAGTAGAGATTCCTAGGTGCAAGAAAGCCTTTTACTCCAATAGTTTCTTCCCCAAAACTGCAGGTCTTTGGAACTCCCTTCCGGGATTCTGCTTTCCCAACTGTACTGACATGCAGAAGTTGAAGTGTAATGTTAACAAACATCTTTCTACTCATCTCCCTTCATAATGACCCTGCTAATTAAGTCCCTGATAGTAGCCCTCTGCTTCAAAGTGGCACTGTGCCTTGTTTGGGGTGAAAATTGAATTAAAATATATATATATATATATATATATATATATATATATATATAGATTCAATATATTCACACTAGCTGCATGTTTTCTGGATATTATGATTCACTTTTATTCACAATCTTAACTTCCCCTTTTTGTTCTGGTAAAATTCACTCTCCCAAACAGGTTGTATTTAGAGGTGGTAGCAAGATACATCCTCCCTCATTGTTGCGTCTTCCTCCTACCCCAGTTTACACTATTGCTAAATATTGCATGAGGCTTAATTATTATTACATGTGTCTGTTATTTTATTTATCATCGCATTTCGTTAATAGTCAACTAATAAGCATTTCTTACATGAATAATGACTGCACCCCTCAACAAGTTCCGGTCAACTTGATTGGGTGTTCACATATGTTCATTAGATTATTGGAATATTGGATTCGTTTAATTTCGAACAGTTGACCAAATGGAGGGCCTCCGGTGTTCTGTTACATAAAAAAAACATTTGTTAACAAAACACTTCGAACAAAAACCGTAATTTTTTTACTTTGATAACAATGCAGGAATCATTTGAATATATATATATATATATGTATCTTCTATCTATACTCCTATGAATTCGTTTTTCTTTTGTGTGTATTGGTATTCATATTAAAAACCCTCTTTTCTATTTGTTTAAAAAGAAAATACAATTTTCTTATATATGGATTGTGGAATTGCATTCACTAGTAAACGATCTAGCTAATTTGCATATTCTTTTAAACATTCATTTTAATTAATTCCCTATTAGTTGCTTCGGTTTTCTAATGGGATAATCATCTTTAGTTAATTATTACGTGCAATTATATTCATGCAGATATTCTACATGATTTATACCTGCGTAATATTTGCGTAAAAAGTTTATAGTAAACACAAAATTGTTTCTATATATATTTATGTATACGTATGTATTTTTGTTTAACAAATTTTGCCTACCAAACTCCTCCTAGAGTTTTTGGTCTACAGACATGAAACTGTATATATAAGGTATTTGAATCCATGCAAAACTTTATATTTGGGTTTTAGCCCGGAAAAATTGGTGCAAAAGTGTGAAAATTAAAAAAAAAATTTGCCAGGTGAAGGTCGAACGCCGGCATTATGAGTGCATCACATAGTAGCCATTGGTTAATGTTTTAATTTTTAGCCTTAGAGAAAAGATGTTTTCATAGCCCAGTCATTGACGGCAGAGGCAAAATAAATCGTGAGCTGAACGTTTTGGTTTCGATTCTCGGTGGTGGCACATGAGTCTTTTTTTAATACTTTTTAAATCATTACTATATATTGTATCCAATCTATCTATCTATCTATCTATAAAAGTGAAAATGTCTCTGTCTTTTCTCTATGGTAGTTAAGGAAGACTATTATGCAGAAAGGCATTACTAATTGTCTGTATTTTTGAGATGAGGTGTTTTCATTGATTGAGATTGTCGGACTGACTTCCTCATCTTGGTTGTTATAGTTACTTTTTTTTTTTTTTTTTTCAATATTGTTTCGGCTGTTTTGCCCTCCGGCCTTCATCAGGTGTTTTGCATCGAACTGGGGAACCGTTTGTTAGGAGTCTCAAACCCAACCCTTTATTATTATTACGGGGGTACCGTGTTCGGACTCCAGCTAGGCTCTGGGACATAGTTGCTGATTCTCTGTTTTGAATGTTACTTTTCACTGCCTTCGTTCAGGATTGAACTCAGCACCTTTGGGTAACTGTAAACTTTGATACAACGTCTAGGACCACTCGGCCATGTGTCACTGGGACAATTCTTAGTTGACTCTAACAACCAAGATGAGGAACTCAGTCCGACAATCTCAATCAAGAAAGGCATTACTTTACATATTCACACTTTTAATATATATATATGCACATAACCTTATGAACAGTACATAGGGCCCGAGCAAAGCCAGGCAGAACTGCTAGTATATATATATATATATATATATATATATATATATATATATATATATATATATATATACTTTTTATTTGTTTTATGAATTAATAATTACTAATTAATTAATATGTTGCTACACATTTATAAGCATGTTATTGCTTATGTAAAACAAATAAAAAGTCTATCTTGCCCTACTTCGATAATGAGCACTCTTGCATTAACCTCGTTAAAACTTCATTGGTTGCTTTACCTCTGAAAAATATTAACCTATTATAAAAATATTATAAAATATTTATAATTAAATAAGATAAAATGTATTAGAACAAAAATACCAAAATATAGAGCTTTTATAAGTGAAATTATATAAAGATTAGAACAACCCTACACATATTAATCTATTTTTCGATTATGTTAATTCACTCGCCAGATGTCCAACAATGGCTAAAATAATTTTAAAATAACACAAGTTCTAATCTTTATATAATTTCACTTATAAGAGCTCAATATTTTGGTTGAACATTTTTCTTGCAAAAAGCTCTCATTTCTACTACAACTGCAATCATTATTGTCATTACTATTATCATATGTTTTATTAATGATCTCATTATGCTTAAATATCTGCCCATTATAGCTTTTAATTAGTTTTTCTAAATTATTTTTACAATTATAACTAAGCTTTAAATAAGCAGTATTTTTTATTAAACCTTTTATGCAAAGGATTATTTATCAGAAAATGACTATTTAAAAGATCTAGAAACATTTTGGATTTAACTAGAAAGTTATCGGTGGGGTATACCAAGTAATTTTTCCACTTCAATTTTTTCTTCTATTGTTATATTCAATTTCGATATTTACTTAACCACTGTTCTTTAGAAAATATTATATGTGTAACTATTATCATTTAAAAAAAAACTTTTTCATTACATAAATTATGAATAATTCTATGACTAATTGATATTGGGATATGTTTAATAATAGAGGAGGGTGATTTAATTGGGGTTAACAAATTAGGTAATCAATTTCCTTCACATATTTTCCATAATTAAGATTAAAAATAACATCTAGGACATTAATAATCTTAATTCCTGCTGTGACATCTACTTTAAATCCTAATTTTTCATAGTTTCATTTCTAATTATAGCCAGTCCATCATCTATATACAATCCTATGTCCTCTACATTGATAAGACTTAATTCAGTCAGCTTATTTATATATATAAAAGTAAAAATGTGTGTATGTATGTTCGCTTTTTGTGTATGTCCAAGAAAGGCTTTTTTCCAAGAAGCGGTCGGTTGGCTCACAACTTCTTAAAACTTTTTATCTCACATATAAATCATAATATCTACGAGTTAACAATGGAGGTGGCCTGTCTGTTTAATTTGCTCGACTTCGAAAAGATAAATATTCAACATTTTTTGCTCGCCGCATGTGTTATGTAATGAATGGCTGGAACCATCATACATAACTGAAAAGAAAAAACTTTAATAAAAGATTTAAAAGAGTGGGCATCGAATAATCGATTGTCTACCGGTTGAAAAGAGAAAGGGCTTACATCATAAACAGAGAAATCGGACGACGATTTTTTTGTTTACAAAACAAAGAAACGTGACATTCCTCGTAAGCTCTGGAAGTACAGATATTGGCATGAGTGGGTAATTCACGTGTCGCTCGGTTGAAGACAAAATCGAATGATCATCTGAAGTCAAAACGTGACTTAAGAACGCATGTTCTATTATCTATCAACCGATTGACAGGACGCGTGGATAGAAAAAACAAAGCGACAAAATGCCAATAAAAACGGTGAATCAGCAGAGAGAATGGAGCAGAGCAGAGAGAGGAGAAACAAGGTACAGCATGTGTTGCTGAAGACCGGATCGTTGAAGCGTCATTTTCCCTCCTCAGAGCACTGTGAGAAAACTGTTACTATCGCTGTGAACTTCAGAACCACCAAAAGAAAAAAGACGAACTGTTTTAAATTGTATATATTGTAAAATATAATTTTATACAAAAAAACAAACACAATTGTGACTTACGTCTTTTAATGCATATTTTTAAGTTACGGCTGATTGTTCTAAGTGTCAACCGCTTTGTTTTCAGGTTCAACGTTGTTATGACATTTTTGACAATTGACGAGAGGCAAGATAAGGAAAAAGTGCCAGTCTAAGGTGAGATAACTCACTAGTCTTAACTCGTTGTCATCACAACCGCTTAGTAAACAAGTGAACCTACGGACGACCGACGTAACTAAAACTGCTATGTACCACAGCCAGGGAGTCCTACGCACTATTACGATTTCCCAACCTGGGAGCCACCCCATAATACAACACATGTGGATTAGGCTTTTTCATATAATAAAAGCGACACTAATTCAGATTTGATCAATGTGGAAATATTTTTCTTATATCAGACAATTGCTATTCAATTTGGACAATCCCCTTTTTATGGGGAGCTGGTCCCCATTCCCCAACATCTTGGGAAAATAAAAATAAAAAAGCGTTCCCGCAGTAAATGAAATACTACACCGCAGTCAAAGTTGACCTCATTAAGTCATTAAAACGTGCACCTGCCAATTCTAAATAGTTAAATAAATTCAAACGTGTTTTCTTTAGTATTTCGCGGTGGCCCAATGGTTAACGTCGAATGTTTTTTTTTACACTTTAATTTCCAACTTTGCCTCAAGGGTTCGGGTTTGATCTTCATACTTACCTACCAAAACTTTTTTTATATTTTACCCCCGCCCCCTCTCCGGAGTTTTGATTTACCCAAAACCACCCACACGTCCAAACACCCGGGAAACGCCGAGTACCCCCGCTAGTATAGAATAAAAGGACCCACTAAATCGGAATTATAGCAGAGTCCAAATAACCCAGAGCTAGATCAAAAGCGTCTTCATCAATTATTCATTATTGCAAATCCAAACCTCTTTATGACACTTGTAAATGGTTTTCTTTTCTGCACTGGTAATACACATATACAATTCCACCAAATCCAATGCCATATATAAAAGTGATGCTAGTTTCTTATCTTTTACATAGATACATGTATACACATACACAAATTGAAATCAAAGATTAGTAAATATATATGTTTTGGTAAAATGCTCTTTTTTTTAATTATATTTTACCCTTTGTGTATACCAATCCTTTTGTTTAGAAGCTCAATTTATGTTAAATATAACAGCAAAGCATATATAAAAGAATAACAGAAACAAACGGTTATTATTATATCAATAGTGTCTGTTTTCGTGCATATGCTCTTCAGAAAAATTTTAAATTCTTTGCTTAGAAAAAATAGATGACAATATAATGTTACAAGAAAAAAGTTCAAAGAAGACTGATGTTGAGTCTTCTATGGATTTTTTTTCTTGCAACATTAGATTATGCATGTTTTCTATCTAAGAAAAGAATTTCTAATTTTTCTGAAGCGTATATGCACGAAAAGAGACATAATAATAATAATAATAATAACGGATTGTTTCTGAATAATGAAACAGATCTGTAAAAAATGTACCAAAATTTTAACATGCTGGAGGAGCTGTTTTGCATGAAAAATACATATTTGGATCTTGGAATGTAACTATACTGTTATTCTTTTATACATACATATATATATATATATATATATATATATATATATATATACACACACAAATATATACCACACAGATTACATACACATTTATACTTGCACAAAAATAAATCAAATTACCACTCCATCCAACAATTTTTCATTTTTAAAAATAATTTGAAAAACTGAAAAATGTTAATATATCTTTTATTATACAAGTTTTTATTCACATTTATAAATTCTTTAAATTGAAAAATAATTTGTTTCGCACATGCTTATGAAAGTAGTATTGCTTAGGATTCTGTCCATATTGTGCGTTGGACACTTAGCGCACATGGACCAGATTGATTGCTGTCCCTCGTCTGTTCTATTCTACATTTTGACGTGATTGTCAAAAGTTTTTCTTTTGTTGGTGTTTTGTTTTGAGGGTTTTTATTATTTTCTTTTCAGTTAGTCTGCCCATGTTTTTTTTTCTTGTGTGGCAAAGTTCAAATAACCAATGTCACAACCTAGTGTCTATCTAAAAAGAAGTCTGCATGACTACGTGGGATGTTAATGATGGAAGCGTGGATAGCAAGCAAGATAAAAAGAAAAAGTTGATTAAGCTAAAATATACAATTTGTATCTTTTCTTTTCAAAATTTTGGTTATTGAAAAGTATATATTTATTGAAAAATGTGTATTTGAGTTTTGTAATAGCCATCACAAAATCTGGAGGGAAAATGTAGAGAATGGAAAAGAGGACAGAATGGAAGAAAGGGGGAGAACGAGAGAGGTGGAATAAGAAGATACAGAGAAAGGGATGAAACAAAAAGAGAGAACAGATGGAAGTAATGAGAAGAAATGGAGAGAGAGAAGTGGAACGAAAAGAGAAAAACAGAGAGAAGTGGAATAAAGAAAGAAAGAGAGAAGTGGAACAAAGAGAGAGACAGACAGACAGAGAGAAGTGGAATAAAGAGAGAGACAGACAAACAAACAGACAGAGAGAAGTGGAATGAAGAGAGAGAGAAGTGGATCAAAGAAAGAGAGAGAAGTGGATTAAAGAGAGAGAGAGAGAGAGAGAGAGAGAAGTGGATCAAAGAGAGAGAGAGAGAGAGAAGTAGATCAAAGAGAGAGAGAGAAGTGGATCAAAGAGAGAGAGAGAGAGAAGTGGATCAAAGAGAGAGAGAGAGAGAGAAGTGGATCAAAGAGAGAGAGAGAAGTAGATCAAAGAGAGAGAGAGAGAGAGAGAGAGAGAGAGAGAGAAGTGGATCAAAGAGAGAGAGAGATAAGTGGATCAAAGAAAGAGAGCGAGAGAGAAGTGAGAACAAAGAAAGAGAGAGAGAAGTGGAACAAGAGAGGAGAGACAGGAAACAAGGAGAGATAAGTAAAAACAAGCAAAGAGAATGGAAACAAAAAAAAAATTGGGAGAACGAAAAAAATAGAAAAAAAATAAAAATAAAAAAAGTGGGAGAACGAAAAAAAAAAATAGAAAAAAAAAAAAAGTGGGAGACCGAAAAAAATAAATAGAAAAAAAATAAAAATAAAAAAAAGTGGGAAAACGAAAAAAATAAATAGAAAAAAAATAAAAATAAAAAAAGTGGGAGAACGAAAAAAATAAATAGAAAAAAAATAAAAATAAAAAAAATTGGGAGAACGAAAAAAATAAATAGAAAAAAAAATAAAAATAAAAAAAAATTGGGAGAACGAAAAAAATAAATAGAAAAAAAATAAAAATAAAAAAAAGTGGGAGAACGAAAAAAATAAATAGAAAAAAAATAAAAATAAAAAAAAGTGGGAGAACGAAAAAAATAAATAGAAAAAAAATAAAAATAAAAAAAGTGGGAGAACGAAAAAAATAAATAGAAATAAAATAAAAATAAAAAAACATTGGGAGAACGAAAAAAATAAATAGAAAAAAAAATAAAAATAAAAAAAAATTGGGAGAACGAAAAAAATAAATAGAAAAAAAATAAAAATAAAAAAAGTGGGAGAACGAAAAAAATAAATAGAAAAAAAATAAAAATAAAAAAAAGTGGGAGAACGAAAAAAATAAATAGAAAAAAATAAAAATAAAAAAAAGTGGGAGAACGAAAAAAATAAATAGAAAGTGTACATTAAAAGTGTAAGTAAAATAGAAAAAGGTGAGATGAGAAAAAAAAGCTGTGAGGAGGGAAAGGGATAATAAAAAGCACAAAGAAATGATAAGTTATTGAGAAATAAGAAAAAGAGAAAGAATGATAGGAAGGATTAGAAAAGAAAAGAGATGAAAGGAAATAGCAGGTGACAGAAACAAAAGAAAAGATGGTCGTTTTAATGAACTACTGGTACATTGCGTAAGTTTGATATTCACAGTTTTGATGGTTATTTAATGTCCAACCGCAATAATTATTGTGAAATTATTCACTGAAGACGAACTGCTACTTAACCCCATCCAGCTGGGGATTCATACCTCTCCCTATGATATTATTCTATAGGTGAACACAGCAGATTCTAAATGATTTTAAGTTTCTTTCCATAGTCTGCATCAACATCTATCAGTCTAACATAAAACACCTTGGCCTTCGGGCCAGAATCATAGTGTAGTATCTGTTCTAATGCTGCACTTCACCTTTTCTGTCCTCGCTCAGTGGAGGAGAAATCCTTCATGATTGAGACAATTTTTATTTTTGTTCCTATCCAGAGCGCCCCTTTTTGGGGGAGCTGGATTCTCCCCACATTAAAATCCGACTTTGTGTCTAACTCTGCCCTCGTGGAGAGGCAAATAAAGAGGAACATCTATCGGTTCACTTTTATCTGATCATGTGATTGAGATGAAGAAGGAAGATGGCAAACAGCAGACTGAAAGAATGGAGGGGGGGGGGAAGACACAAAGAACAGATAATTAGAATAGAATTCGTATCTTGACAGGATTGTCTCTAGAGTAAATGTGGTACTTTGGTGGCTCAGATGATTCTAGTAAAGAATAGGATAGACGTTTTTATCCATTTTAGACCAAGGATGATCTGCAACACCCATGTTCCCCACACTTTAGAAGGCCTTGTGCTAAATTTGTTTTAAATGTAAACTTTTTTGTATTTTCTGCAAATAAATAATTCAAAGCATAGTATCTGTTCGGGCTCAGGTCATCCTTCCAGGTATTACCTCCTTTTTCAGACGGGAAATAGGTTTATTAACTGTCACCCAAATCACCCTCATCCATGAGGGTGATTTGGGTGATTTATTTATGTGATTTGAGGGGAAAATACAGGTGTTTTTGTTTCCAAATCCAGAATGTGGAGTTGGTTTTCCACACATTAAAAAGCAATCTTGTGTATAGCTTTTGCCATCGTGGGGAGGCAAGTAAGGTGAAAGTGAGCTCAGGATCAAAGTGTAGTATCTGTTCAGATACTACACTTCATCTTTTCTATCCTTGGTCAGTAAAAGAAATCCTTTCTACACTGAGTCAATTTTTCGCTTCGTCTCAGTTCAGATTGCTCCATTTTGTGGGGCATTTTACCTACATTAAAAGCAGATGTTGTGTCTAACTTTTCCCTTGTGGAGAGGCAAATAATATAGATGGGGAAAAAAAAATTACAAGGGGAAAATGGAAAGAGAGGGGTAAGGATGAAAAAGGTGAGCCAAAAAAACTAATAAAAAGAATTAAGAAGGAAATATGTTTAGAGAGAGAGAGAGAGAGGGGGGGGGGAGATGGCAGAGGAAGGGGGAGATAATAAAGAAACATTTCAAGAAATTTTTTGAAGATGTTAATTAAAGGGAAATAACAATGAACAGACATCGCCTTGCTTTTATCTCTTTAGTGAAGAAGAAGAAAACATTCAAATTATAACTTGAAAATTCAGCATAAATTTTTTTATATATAACAATAATGCACTGGATTGATACATTCTTTGGTCACAACACGAAATAGTAAACAAAATTATCACAACAATATTGAAAAAGTTTTTATTATTATTATTATTTATTATTATTAATAATAATAATAATAATCTATTCCATCAGGCTGTATTTTAAGGGCGGTAATTATAAACTATAGTTATCTCCCTTTGCATCTTTTGCCACGATACCAAAGACGCAATAAATACAGACCAGTGACTAAATTACAAAAACACAATTTTTTTTTTTTTAATGCGATTTTTTTTATATTTTTCTAACTGCTTTAGGATCGTTATTGCATGCTGAATTTTAAAAATATAATTCATTTTCTTTGGTCGTGGAGTGAAGAAACTGTTTGAAACAAAGCAAAACCGTTAAGGTGTATGTGTGCGCGCGTGTGGGAGCTAATGCTAATAAATTAAGCTATTTGATTATTCATCAAAAAATATACAAATAGTGTTGAATGTAAATTAGACAGAGCAATGATAAGTCAAACAAATGTCAAATTTAATGTTAAATTCTACATATATCTACATATATATGTTACTCCTGTCTTTGACATTTTTGTCTAATATGGCATACCTATCAAACCGTATTTTTCCCTTTATTTTCGGTCTCTCAAAACTGGACTTTTACATATGTCTGGTACAACTGTGACATATTTAATATTTTCTGCGAATGCTGATCCAGTGAAAGAAATTCTTGGAAATGGGAGTGCTTGAGGACTATATTTTGACAAAGGAGAAAACAGCACAAAAACGTGAACTAGAGCTAAATTCAGGAAATTCTTGGAAATGGGAGTGCTTGAGGACTATATTTTGACAAAGGAGAAAACAGCACAAAAACGTGGACTAGAGCTAAATTCAGGAAATTCTTTGAAATGGGAGTGCTTGAGGACTATATTTTGACAAAGGAGAAAACAGCACAAAAACGTGGACTAGAGCTAAATTCAGGAAATTCTTGGAAATGGGAGTGCTTGAGGACTATATTTTGACAAAGGAGAAAACAGCACAAAAACGTGGACTAGAGCTAAATTCAGGAAATTCTTTGAAATGGGAGTGCTTGAGGACTATATTTTGACAAAGGAGAAAACAGCACAAAAACGTGGACTAGAGCTAAATTCAGGAAATTCTTGCAAATGGGAGTGCTTGAGGACTATATTTTGACAAAGGAGAAAAAAGCACAAAAACGTGGACTAGAACTTAATTAAGGAAATTCTTGGAAATGGGAGTGCTTGAGGACTATATTTTGACAAAGGAGAAAACAGCACAAAAACGTGGACTAGAGCTAAATTAAGGAAATTCTTGCAAATGGGAGTGCTTGAGGACTATATTTTGACAAAGGAGAAAACAGCACAAAAACGTGGACTAGAGCTAAATTCAGGAAATTCTTTGAAATGGGAGTGCTTGAGGACTATATTTTGACAAAGGAGAAAACAGCACAAAAACGTGGACTAGAACTTAATTCAGGAAATTCTTTGAAATGGGAGTGCTTGAGGACTATATTTTGACAAAGGAGAAAACAGCACAAAAACGTGGACTAGAGCTAAATTCAGGAAATTCTTGGAAATTGGAGTGCTTGAGGACTATATTTTGACAAAGGAGAAAACAGCACAAAAACGTGGACTAGAGCTAAATTCAGGAAATTCTTGGAAATGGGAGTGCTTGAGGACTATATTTTGACAAAGGAGAAAACAGCACAAAAACGTGGACTAGAGCTAAATTCAGGAAATTCTTTGAAATGGGAGTGCCTGAGGACTATATTTTGACAAAGGAGAAAACAGCACAAAAACGTGGACTAGAGCTAAATTCAGGAAATTCTTGGAAATGGGAGTGCTTGAGGACTATATTTTGACAAAGGAGAAAACAGCACAAAAACGTGGACTAGAACTTAATTCAGGAAATTCTTGGAAATGGGAGTGCTTGAGGACTATATTTTGACAAAGGAGAAAACAGCACAAAAACGTGGACTAGAGCTAAATTCAGGAAATTCTTGGAAATGGGAGTGCTTGAGGACTATATTTTGACAAAGGAGAAAACAGCACAAAAACGTGGACTAGAGCTAAATTCAGGAAATTCTTGGAAATGGGAGTGCTTGAGGACTATATTTTGACAAAGGAGAAAACAGCACAAAAACGTGGACTAGAGCTAAATTCAGGAAATTCTTGGAAATGGGAGTGCTTGAGGACTATATTTTGACAAAGGAGAAAACAGCACAAAAACGTGGACTAGAGCTAAATTCAGGAAATTCTTGGAAATGGGAGTGCTTGAGGACTATATTTTGACAAAGGGGAAAACAGCACAAAAACGTGGACTAGAGCTAAATTCAGGAAATTCTTTGAAATGGGAGTGCTTGAGGACTATATTTTGACAAAGGAGAAAACAGCACAAAAACGTGGACTAGAGCTAAATTCAGGAAATTCTTGGAAATGGGAGTGCTTGAGGACTATATTTTGACGAAGGAGAAAACAGCACAAAAACGTGGACTAGAACTTAATTCAGGAAATTCTTGGAAATGGGAGTGCTTGAGGACTATATTTTGACAAAGGAGAAAACAGCACAAAAACGTGGACTAGAGCTAAATTCAGGAAATTCTTGGAAATTGGAGTGCTTGAGGACTATATTTTGACAAAGGAGAAAACAGCACAAAAACGTGGACTAGAGCTAAATTCAGGAAATTCTTGGAAATGGGAGTGCTTGAGGACTATATTTTGACAAAGGAGAAAACAGCACAAAAACGTGGACTAGAGCTAAATTCAGGAAATTCTTTGAAATGGGAGTGCCTGAGGACTATATTTTGACAAAGGAGAAAACAGCACAAAAACGTGGACTAGAGCTAAATTCAGGAAATTCTTGGAAATGGGAGTGCTTGAGGACTATATTTTGACAAAGGAGAAAACAGCACAAAAACGTGGACTAGAACTTAATTCAGGAAATTCTTGGAAATGGGAGTGCTTGAGGACTATATTTTGACAAAGGAGAAAACAGCACAAAAACGTGGACTAGAACTTAATTCAGAAAATTCTTGGAAATGGGAGTGCTTGAGGACTATATTTTGACAAAGGAGAAAACAGCACAAAAACGTGGACTAGAGCTAAATTCAGGAAATTCTTGGAAATGGGAGTGCTTGAGGACTATATTTTGACAAAGGAGAAAACAGCACAAAAACGTGGACTAGAGCTAAATTCAGGAAATTCTTGGAAATGGGAGTGCTTGAGGACTATATTTTGACAAAGGAGAAAACAGCACAAAAACGTGGACTAGAGCTAAATTCAGGAAATTCTTGGAAATGGGAGTGCTTGAGGACTATATTTTGACAAAGGAGAAAACAGCACAAAAACGTGGACTAGAACTTAATTCAGGAAATTCTTGTTAATGGGAGTGCTTGAGGACTATATTTTGACAAAGGAGAAAACAGCATAAAAACGTGGACTAGAGCTAAATTCAGGAAATTCTTTGAAATGGGAGTGCTTGAGGACTATATTTTGACAAAAGAGAAAACAGCACAAAAACGTGGACTAGAGCTAAATTCAGGAAATTCTTGGAAATGGGAGTGCTTGAGGACTATATTTTGACAAAGGAGAAAACAGCACAAAAACGTGGACTAGAGCTAAATTCAGGAAATTCTTGGAAATGGGAGTGCTTGAGGACTATATTTTGACAAAGGAGAAAACAGCACAAAAACGTGGACTAGAGCTAAATTCAGGAAATTCTTGGAAATGGGAGTGCTTGAGGACTATATTTTGACAAAGGAGAAAACAGCACAAAAACGTGGACTAGAGCTAAATTCAGGAAATTCTTTGAAATGGGAGTGCCCGAGGACTATATTTTGACAAAGGAGAAAACAGCACAAAAACGTGGACTAGAGCTAAATTCAGGAAATTCTTGGAAATGGGAGTGCTTGAGGACTATATTTTGACAAAGGAGAAAACAGCACAAAAACGTGGACTAGAACTTAATTCAGGAAATTCTTGGAAATGGGAGTGCTTGAGGACTATATTTTGACAAAGGAGAAAACAGCACAAAAACGTGGACTAGAACTTAATTCAGGAAATTCATGGAAATGGGAGTGCTTGAGGACTATATTTTGACAAAGGAGAAAACAGCACAAAAACGTGGACTAGAGCTAAATTCAGGAAATTCTTGGAAATGGGAGTGCTTGAGGACTATATTTTGACAAAGGAGAAAACAGCACAAAAACGTGGACTAGAGCTAAATTCAGGAAATTCTTGGAAATGGGGGTGCTTGAGGACTATATTTTGACAAAGGAGAAAACAGCACAAAAACGTGGACTAGAGCTAAATTCAGGAAATTCTTGGAAATGGGAGTGCTTGAGGACTATATTTTGACAAAGGAGAAAACAGCACAAAAACGTGGACTAGAGCTAAATTCAGGAAATTCTTGGAAATGGGAGTGCTTGAGGACTATATTTTGACAAAGGAGAAAACAGCACAAAAACGTGGACTAGAACTTAATTAAGGAAATTCTTGTTAATGGGAGTGCTTGAGGACTATATTTTGACAAAGGAGAAAACAGCACAAAAACGTGGACTAGAGCTAAATTCAGGAAATTCTTGGAAATGGGAGTGCTTGAGGACTATATTTTGACAAAGGAGAAAACAGCACAAAAACGTGGACTAGAGCTAAATTCAGGAAATTCTTGGAAATGGGAGTGCTTGAGGACTATATTTTGACAAAGGAGAAAACAGCACAAAAACGTGGACTAGAGCTAAATTCAGGAAATTCTTGGAAATGGGAGTGCTTGAGGACTATATTTTGACAAAGGAGAAAACAGCACAAAAACGTGGACTAGAGCTAAATTCAGGAAATTCTTGGAAATGGGAGTGCTTGAGGACTATATTTTGACAAAGGAGAAAACAGCACAAAAACGTGGACTAGAGCTAAATTCAGGAAATTCTTTGAAATGGGAGTGCTTGAGGACTATATTTTGACAAAGGAGACAACAGCACAAAAACGTGGACTAGAGCTAAATTCAGGAAATTCTTTGAAATGGGAGTGCTTGAGGACTATATTTTGACAAATGTGGTCAAATTCTTGCTTGAGGACTATATTTTGACAAATGTGTGACAAATTCTTGGAAATGGGAGTGCTTGAGGACTATATTTTGACAAATGTGGACTATTTTGACAACAGCACAAAAACATGGATTAGAACTTAATTCAGGAAATTCTTGGAAATGGGAGTGCTTGAGGACTATATTTTGACAAAGGAGAAAACAGCACAAAAACGTGGACTAGAGCTAAATTCAGGAAATTCTTGGAAATGGGAGTGCTTGAGGACTATATTTTGACAAAGGAGAAAACAGCACAAAAACGTGGACTAGAGCTAAATTCAGGAAATTCTTGGAAATGGGAGTGCTTGAGGACTATATTTTGACAAAGGAGAAAACAGCACAAAAACGTGGACTAGAGCTAAATTCAAGAAATTCTTGGAAATGGGAGTGCTTGAGGACTATATTTTGACAAAGGAGAAAACAGCACAAAAACGTGGACTAGAGCTAAATTCAGGAAATTCTTGGAAATGGGAGTGCTTGAGGACTATATTTTGACAAAGGAGAAAACAGCACAAAAACGTGAACTAGAGCTAAATTCAGGAAATTCTTGGAAATTGGAGTACTTGAGGACTATATTTTGACAAAGGAGAAAACAGCACAAAAACGTGGACTAGAGCTAAATTCAGGAAATTCTTGGAAATGGGAGTGCTTGTGGACTATATTTTGACAAAGGAGAAAACAGCACAAAAACGTGGACTAGAGCTAAATTCAGGAAATTCTTGGAAATGGGAGTGCTTGAGGACTATATTTTGACAAAGGAGAAAACAGCACAAAAACGTGGACTAGAGCTAAATTCAGGAAATTCTTGGAAATGGGAGTGCTTGAGGACTATATTTTGACAAAGGAGAAAACAGCACAAAAACGTGGACTAGAGCTAAATTCAGGAAATTCTTGGAAATGGGAGTGCTTGAAGACTATATTTTGACAAAGGAGAAAACAGCACAAAAACGTGGACTAGAGCTAAATTCAGGAAATTCTTTGAAATGGGAGTGCTTGAGGACTATATTTTGACAAAGGAGAAAACAGCACAAAAACGTGGACTAGAGCTAAATTAAGAAAATTCTTGCAAATGGGAGTGCTTGAGGACTATATTTTGACAAAGGAGAAAACAGCACAAAAACGTGGACTAGAGCTAAATTCAGGAAATTCTTGGAAATGGGAGTGCTTGAGGACTATATTTTGACAAAGGAGAAAACAGCACAAAAACGTGGACTAGAGCTAAATTCAGGAAATCCTTGGAAATGGGAGTGCTTGAGGACTATATTTTGACAAAGGAGAAAACAGCACAAAAACGTGGACTAGAACTTAATTAAGGAAATTCTTGGAAATGGGAGTGCTTGTGGACTATATTTTGACAAAGGAGAAAACAGCACAAAAACGTGGACTAGAGCTAAATTCAGGAAATTCTTTGAAATGGGAGTACTTGAGGACTATATTTTGACAAAGGAGAAAACAGCACAAAAACGTGGACTAGAGCTAAATTCAGGAAATTCTTTGAAATGGGAGTGCTTGAGGACTATATTTTGACAAAGGAGAAAACAGCACAAATATCAGGGGGGTCTCCATTTACATATGAAAGATGCTGATGTGGAATTTCCACGGGTTCCGTAGTTCACATAATTTAAATAATATGAATGAGAGATACAGTCGGAACAAATTCCCCGAAACCTACCATAGTAGGCCCAATTGATGGCACCAAACATGTCCTTCCAATAGTTCATTTTGGCAACCATCAGGCAAACATTATCTTCATCTGCTGTAGTGAATGTTTTATTTGCCACTAATCCATTATCAATTTCAACAAGGTAGAAGTGGGTAGCAGACGATGGGTACCTCCAAAAATGAATCATTTTGAGCTTCTTTGAAGGAATGCATATCTACAGCCACAAGATAGCAAAATCGAGTTATAAGGGAGAAACCTTAGACATTAAGTTTTTCACAACTGTGAGAACTAAAGTTCCTCATAAAATTCTGCAAAAAAAACGGTACAGAGAAAGTTTGTTTCGGGATATGAGGGCATTAGAAGGTTTCAAGTTAAGGGCAGAGTGTACACAAGGAATTTTTTTTAGACTTATACTTGGTGTTGAAAGACCACACATGTTTAAGGTGCTAAAAAGTCTCAATATTTAAGCTCTGAGCACATTCAATGTCAATTAAATACAAATATTATTTATAAAAGCAAAAGAGAAAAAAAGGTGCTACACCTAAATAATATACGACTGTTAAACAAGAAACTTGTCAGGAAAAAGTATATATTGTTCACAAAATTTACATAAATGCATCCAGTAGCTTTATGTTTATAAAATAAATTCAACTTTTAGTAGAACAAGCACCCATGTTTGCCCAGCTGGGCAAATTTGAGTCCTTGTACCGGAAAAATATCCAGTAAATAAAACGTTGTTTAGTAAATCATTATTTTATTTTATTTATTTTATTTTTTTTTTGCATTTCCATACACCAAACATGGATATAAATATCACTAAAACATCCGCTGGGTCATAAGCTTCATTTCGGTACCTAACCTGCGTGGGTGGATTACCTGTAGGCTGAAACAAACCACATCACACAGACAGACAGACAGACAGACAGACAGACAGACAGACACACACACACACACACACACACACACACACACACACAGTAAGGGAGATAATAACTTCCGGTGAATACCGGAAAAACATCCAGTAAATAAAACGTTGTTTAATAAATCGTTATTTTTTTTGCATTTCCATACAACAAACATGGATATAAATATCACTAAAATATCCGCTGGGTCATAAGCTTCATTTCGGTACCTAACTTGCCTGGGTGGATTGCCTGTAGGCTGAGACAAACCACGTCACACACACGCACACAGACAGACAGTACGAAAATTTATAATAGGATGTGGAAAGTCGCCATCATTGTTGGCATCAAAATCAATTTTGTCATTGCTTAACTCCCCTTAAGGTACCTCTTCATAAATAGATTTAAAATGGAATCAAACACAAAAAAGGAATACTCTTTCTTGAATATCATGATAATGTCAACGATTGTCCGCTTACTACTACTTGTAAACATTGAACTTATTTTAGGAAATCAAAACTACGGGATGAATTTATGTAAAGTTTGGTGTAACACTAGAGAAGAACCACTAAATCTAGCGAGAAGAGAGAAACCTCAGACAGTGTTCTTCCCCAATTGGGGAAGCTGAAGTTAATCATCATAAAATGATCATCAGGTCTATGCACATCGACCTTTTATGACTCAATGGCCATCGACTCCGCAAACGACCCTCTTCAGTTGTGAAATGCGATGAAAGAACTGGTTTAGTCATCAATAAGCAAATTTGGTAGCAAGTTAGGATTACATAGCATTGGCAGGGTCGATCAACTAACACACACAAAACCGTTTACATTTTGAGCAATTATCTGTTGAGATCGAATAAGAACGTCAATATTAAATTAACTAGACGTTTTAGCCCATTAAAAACGGGCAAAAGTTATAGTCCGTTGATAAGTGCTTTATGCCTAACTTCTAGAGTAAATGTGGTATTATGGCGACTGCATTAAATACTAATCTATTAATCTCAAATTGTGCATCAAATGGATACCATAATACCTAGTTCGCTGCACCTTATAACAAAAGTCCATAGAAACTTTCAGTTAAATTGGCAAATTAGTTTTTGAGAAAAAGTGGAATGGACAGACAAATAAAGAGAAATATTTAAATTAGATTTCTCTTTGTCTGTTGTGTCCATTCCACTTTTTCTCAAAAACTTGTTTTTTGATTTAGCTGAAATTTTGTATGGGCCTTTGTTATGGTAAGGTGCAGTGAACTAGGTATTATGTTATCTGTTCAATGCGCAGTTTGAGATTTACAGGGATTAGTATTTAATGTGAAAACCAGCACAAAGTTAGCCATATTCAACCATCAATTTGGCATAAATTCTAATTCAACATTCATGTTAAAAGCAGGCAAAGTCTAGAATTATAGATATTTCTTTTTGAACTTTTGTTTAATTTTTTTAAGGCAGTTTATTACGCTAAATGATTGAAAAAGTTCAGAAACATTGAGTGTGAATATTTTTTTGTGATTGTGTGTTTGTGGATTAATTCAAAGGGTCAGGATCTTACAGGAAAAGAAAATTGAAGAAATATTTAAATGCACTTTTAACATTTATGCAAATCTGAAATATTCAAAATTCAAATGATTTTTTTTTTTTTTAAATCTTTAGGAAATCGATTTGTGCCGGCATTATAAGCAGTTAAATAAAAAAAATTTCTACCAATAAACATTTTTTTTTTTTAAATACAGTTAATTATAACACTACCAAACATTCACAAAACAAACGTTCCATTGAAATGCAACACTTAAGCCCACTATGGAAATTCAAGTGAATTTTTTTTTTTCAAAAATAATTTCTTCGGATGCTTCAAATAATATTTTACAGACGGATATTTTGATTTTTCTTGAAAACAAAATTGATATAAACATCTAATAAATTTATCCAAATAGAATTATCGAAATGCAATTTGAATAATAAAAAAAAATCTGCTTCATTATTGCAAAATATTTAAATGATTTTTCTTTAGAAAATTATTAGTTTCAAAATATTCAAATATTGTTTATGTTGTTATTGATATAATTGTTGTTGAAGTGATTTCAAGTTCTAAATGAACCAACAACAAATATTCTATTCACTTTCTGGAACATTTCAAGAGCCCAACGAGGTGAGAATCAGATGTAGATTCCTTCCAAGATATTTCAAAACACTCTTTTAGGAAGTTCATGTGCTAAGGTTGCATCAACATTTTGTAGGAATGCAAATAAAAAGTTCAAAATGAAAAAATGCAAAAGCATGGAAAATATATATATAGTTACATGGAGGGGGTCCTGGTTTCATCTCTGCAAGGAATCACTGGGCTAAGTACACTTGGCCTGACGATTTCCCGTGGGGATGAAACACGGATGCTTCTGTATAGCTTAATTGCTATAAATATATTTTCATTCTTTACTACTAAGCTCTACTCACTGTTTGAGCACTGTTAAAGTAAATACTGTGAATCTATATAAAATATATAATATCACCTTATAATACGAGTACACATAAAATATATCATATCACCTTATAATACAAGTACACATAAAATATATCATATCACCTTATAATACAAGTACACATGAAATATATCATATCACCTTATAATACAAGTACACATAAAATATATCATATCACCTTATAATACAAGTACACATAAAATATATCATATCACCTTATAATACGAGTACACATGAAATATATCATATCACATCATCATCATACGAGTACACATGAAAGCATATATGATAAAAAATCTGACGATGTGAGAAAATGGAGGTGGAAAGACCTAAAAACTCGACGACGGCAGCGACATTTGACCCGTTTAGTGCAGACTTTTTCAAGAGTAGAAATGCTCACTGAATTAGCATTTCTACTCTTGAAAAAGCCTACACTAAATTGGCGAAACGCTGTTATCGAGTTTTTAGGCCTTTCTACCTCCATTTTATCATGTATATAATTATTTAATATCCATATACATGTTTCATCTTAACCAAAAATCATCAGTGTGGTTAGATATAATTTCATTACGGGTTGCAGGATTCAAACCCCAGACTAAAGTCACTTTGACTTATATCCAACAACTTATCCATGCGGTCACTGAGTTATTTGACAAAGAAAGGGAAATATCCCTATTATTCATGTAATGAACATGATAAACCTTCATAGAGTGTTCGGTAGTGGGAGGGAACTTTGCAATATTGCTTTTGTGAGAAGCTTTCCATATTTCCCTTACAGAGTTCTCTCCCTTGAATTTTTCCCTTACAGAGTTCTCTCCCTTGAAAGGAGATTAAATAATTATTTATAATATATATATATATATATATATATATATATATATAATGAGTATGTTAAACAAATAAATAGTTTTACAACATTATTACTATCGTTCCTAGAATTCAAGTCAACAATAGTCTGGCGTATGATCCTTCCAGAGACTAATAGGAATTATTTTTATTTTCATGCATATGCGCATTTCAAGGTCACAAATAGAAGTTCAATGAAAACATCAACACTTTACATTTCTTTTACAAAGGTTCCATATGTGTATGAGAAAGGCAAAAGGAAAACCAATTAAACAAAGAAAGAAATCATCAAAAACAAGCGATTTACTGATTTCGTTTGAATCAACAAATGTCTACCAAAAAAGCGAACATTTTAAATTTATTAATTAATGGCTAAACATAAGAAAAAGACTTATATTTTTGGTGATTTCTTTGTGTTTAATTTGCTTTCTCTTTTGTTTTACTCCCTGTCTCAAGGACATTTTATTTTATAATATATCGTGTATTTTATCCTTATATATATATATATATATATATATATATATATATATATATATATATATATAGATGTTGTTTTGTTTTGGTTTTAGCGATGTTTAGAATTAATTCAATTATTTACGAAAGTGCATTTTTACCTAAATGTGAGTTCGGAATAATTTTCCCTTTTAACCAATTTGGTACCCCCACATGGGGAGCGGTATATATATTATTTTTTAAAATGTAATTATCCACTGACACGTGTTTCGTCGTCTACGACTCATCAGCCACTCTGATGAGTTGTAGTCGACGAACACGTATCAGTGGATAATTACATTTTAAAATATATATATATATATATATATATATATATATGAAAATTTTGCTCCATTTCAATGTTCAAAATTTTATTCATCTTACCAAGAATTTTTTTTTTTTCAAAAGAAAAAATCTGGTAAATTTTACAGATTTTTCATTCATGCGTGAACAACCAATATTTGTGTGTAAATATTGTGTATTTCTTCCATAGACTTTTCAGAAAAAACAAAAAGTTTTCAAAAAGAAAAATGCATAACAATGTAATGGATAAAATCCAGGAAGAACCAAAACAATTCACATTGAGTCCATTTACAGTTGTGAGAGGGTTTGTTTAATCACTAGCTACTATGAGCCACCATCTTCTCTTAGAATCTAGCGAAATTGTTATACATATATATGCTCTATTGTCATATCTTAAAAAATACCGAGCTTCTGAATGAAAAAAAAAAAAGCTTGGTATACATAAAGAATAGAAAATATATGCAAAAACGTACATTTTCATAAACTCACACGCACACACACACACACACACATATATATATATATATATATAATTTAAAATTAAAGATATTCAAAGATGAAAACCAATGAATTTATGAAGGTTTATATAATAGTGCTCTATAAAAAGAGCAAGATATTCTTTTATTTATATTCAGATAAACATTTTACATGGTCTCTACACAGACATGACAATGTTTCAGTCACTCAGTTATAAATAACCAATGACATCATCAGGTGAGACGAGTTCCTTCTTTTTGAAACGTTTAATCTTTGAATTTCACTAAATCTTTCAAAATGAACTCGCCTCTCTGTGATAATGCTATTGGCTATTCGTAACTGACTGGCCGAAACATTGTCATGTCTGTAGTGACCATGTAAAATGTTTATCTGAATATAAATAAAAGGTTGTATATATATATATATATATATATATATATATATATATATATATAAACAAGTAATAACAATCCCTTAACACTCAAGGAACATTATTTATAATATTATATCACTCAATAGACTGACTGTTTGTGATTTCATACTCTGATGGAATTCTTTTTTTTATTGGGAGGGAGGGGGATCCCACGTGATTCCTTATTAAAAAAAATGTCTTTCGTTAAATTCAATCAACATTTCCCATAGCAGCAAACTATACACACATTACTTTTCGAAACGTATCAGCATCAATTTGCAAAGGAGTCTTTCTATCCAAACTGTAGAATTTGCAGAGAATTTTGAATAAAACCCTTCATTTATTTCACAAGGAGTAGCATGCTCTCATTCCATCAGCCATGACTTAGTAAATGTCTCAAGTAATTCACAATTGTATTCTTAGTGTCACCTGCATTGAAGACTGAACATTCAACCTCAAGGACCCATGGTGTAATGGATAAAATACTAAGTAAAATTCAGTTCTTAGTGACACTTTCCTGGAAGTCGCAGTGTGAGCAATACTAAGGATATAATTACGAATCAAGACTTCTACCCGATTATTGTTGGTGCATTGAGAGCATGCTCCTCCCTGTGATTAAATAAATATAAATATATAATATTCTATTCTAAGATTCACAGATAATCACAAATTTTTTATTTCAATTTTTGCCACTTGTCAAACCTTAAAAAGACATTTTTGTCCAATTAGTATTACAGTTCTGATTTGATTTATTTAATTTACAATATATATATATATATATATATATATATATATATATAGGAAACTTGCTTCTTATCGTTGAGCACTTTCAGTTGTAATAAGTCGGTCATCTTAGCTCATATGCGTAGATCGCCATATAATGACTAGATCACTCTGACTGAGGTTAAAAGCATTTAAAAAGAATAAATGTTGAATTTCAACTGTATCTCTTGCGGTTGTTGGTAGCCGAATGGTTCGGGTCTTTGCTAATGAAGCCAGACATGACTTCTGTTGCCAGGGTTCGAATCTCTTGACTGGTGTTAATCATGACACCGTGCACTGATGATTCCCGAAAGGATGAAACACTAGTGTCTATAGGTATTTAATTATTATAGTAAATAATTATATATATATAAATGAAGTGTCCATCTTCAATTGAAAACGATTAAAAATGTAAGAGACTCCCCCTCTTCCTCTTTAGCAGATATTTTTTAATGGAAATCGATCCAGACAAGGCATAAAGCAACTTGGTGTAAGGAAAAATTATATATGACTTTAAGATCAAAAATTATATATGACTTTAAGATCAAACATTATATATGACTTTAAGATCAAACATTATATATGACTTTAAGATCAAACATTATATATGACTTTAAGATCAAAAATTATATATAAGATCAAAAATTATATATGACTTTAAGATCAAAAATTATATATGACTTTAAGATCAAAAATTATATATGACTTTAAGATCAAAAATTATATATGACTTTAAGATCAAAAATTATATATAAGATCAAAAATTATATATAAGATCAAAAATTATATATGACTTTAAGATCAAAAATTAGTCAATGATAAGTGTTAGATGGATAGACTCTGATTCAGCAATGTAATATCAGTTATATCAAACGGGTTCTTTTAAATACAACCTACTGTTCTATATGATCATACAAAAAAATCAGAAATGAAAAATGATAATTCGAACTTAAATCTGCTTACAGAGTTGTGGAAGCATAAATATCTTAAATTGCAAGAGGTTTGGGCGGACAAGGAAAATTTGGAAGCAAGTGATTAGACAAGATCGTACAGAATGGAATCTAGAAACAACTGACCCACCCAGCCGTGCGAATTGAAGAATAAGTTTGCAAAATATCAAAAAAACATCTGAATTATGGACAAGGAAAAAATGACATTAAATAAAGAAGAATAAGAATATTTGGTAAACAAGCTCCATGTTATTAAATATAACAGATTTAAAATATTACTTTTGTATTCGGCTGAATGTAGTAAAAATGTTGAAACATTTTTTTTAAATGTATATATGACCAACAAGTGACACTCAATGCATCATTTTTAAATCTTTTTTGTTCCAATTGTTTTTTTTGTTTTTTTTTTTATAAAAAAAGGCAAGCTTTTCAAATACGTTCATCTTAAAACATCATACAACATTTACTGGTAAAAAAAAAAAACAAAAAAAAAACAGATAAAGATTATAATAGTACAGCAGCAAAAGTAAATAATTACATAAACATTTAAATTGAAATCTAATATTAATATTTTTGTCAAATGTTGAATTATGTGTATTTATTGAATATCTGTATATTAGCACTACGTTTTGTGACATGACTGAATATAATTCACAATGATCTCCATTTTTATCAACTTAGGAGATTTTTCAAATCAAAATAAAATTCAACCATAAAAAAAAAATAATAATAATTCAAAGCAATTAAATTCTCAACCAACCTGGAAAGTTTTAGTGTGTGGAAACACTAAGGATTTTTTTTTTTTTTCAAATTTTATTACAATTATGTGTCTTAACACATGAAATTGAAAACAAGTCTTACATTATCCACTATGACTATGCAATTCTTACACCTACATATGTAGAAAACAAAGCTATTAAACCTGAGATGGGATATATATATATACATATCTATATATTTATAAAAGTGAACGTGTTTGTGTGTGTACATTTTCCTACGCAATAACTGTCAATTTTTAGTCTACAGACTCGAAATTTGATATACAAGGTACTGAGATTTGGGAAAATCTTTGTAATCGCTCTTCGGCCAGAAATTTGGCTGTTAAAGGGTCAAAGTTCAACGATTTGACCTTTAAGAATTCTACCAAACTCCTCCGCCAATTTCAGGTCCAAACACTTGAAATTTTAGATATAGGTTTCTTGGACATGGATCTAACTTAATAACTTGATTTGAGCCCAAAACAATAAACGTTAAGGGGTCATAATAGGGGTCAAAGTTAAAAAAATTGACCGCTTTTTTTTTCTTTTTTTTTGCTCAACATACACCTCCAAACACCCGGGCAACGCCGGGCTGAAATGCTAGTATGATATAAAGTGATATGGAACAAGAAGGAACTTTAGTAGAAGTAATGATGCTTGGTTAAACAGAAGCGATAGGAAAAGATAACAAAATAACAAGGTCTTATGTACGACATGAAAAGAAACTGGAATATAAGATCTCCTTTATTCTAGTAATTGTAGGAGCAACCAAACTCATGAAAAAGTATTTCAAAAACTACCTGGCAAGTACACCCAGTGCAAATGCAAAAGAGATACAAACAACTGCGCTTAAAGGGATGATTAGAATCTTAAAAAGATCTCTTGGTCGGAATGCATAAGATAGCACATGAATGTCTGCCATCCGACTAGAATAAAATGCTTTGAAAATTGAAAAATAGAAAAACAGTAATTTTCTTTTTTACTATTTTTTTAGCATGAATTTATGCAAAGGAAGGCTTCACATGATCGACCATTTTGGTTTCCATGTGAAGATAAACCACATAAATATTGAAAACAAACTCTCAAATAGAAAATAAAAAAAACTTACAAAACGTTTCAGCACATTAAAAGTATACAAGTCGGTAGATAATTAAATTCTACTACATTTGGTATAAATTATTGTTATTGTTTTTTATTTATGATTTCTCGATGATTAACTGTACTGAAATTTTACACAATCTATTCATTTCATTGTGACAAGAAAAACAGATGTTACAGTTTCATCTGAGAAAATACCGATTTTTTAAAACATTTGGCCTATGTAAAACGTAGTTATCTGTGATTTGACCTGCAATAGGTTGTCGATGGTACCTGCTATAAAAGTATTGCATATAATTTATAAAACCAATGTAAAAAAAATGATTTTAGATCTTTTACACAGTAGAGTACTTATGCAGAATAGCACACCTAAAAATGTCAGTGCTCATGGAGATTCACAACCTGAAATTAGTGGTAGGGTTAAGGGAAGATTTTTAAGGAAGAAAATCTCCATTAAATCATGCTGCACAAGTACTCACATTAGTTCACTGCAGAAATGTAATTAATGCAGAATTACTGCTTATGCATTCATAGTTGCAGATGAAAGGGTATTGCTTTAAGTCCATTTTCTCCAAATAAAAATCTGGAAGAAAACTCAGCAAACGTCTCCTTGTGTCTTTTATGCATGAAAAGTTTTATTCATTGTAGTTAAACAGACAAAACGATTGAAATCATGAAAGGAAGCAGAAAGCACATAAAAGACAAACACATATAAACACTCCACACATGTCTGTATAAAGTCGATTATTTGGTCTATTGATTATTCATTAATGAAAACATTACAATAACTAACCGTAACTTTTCAATAAAAACCAGCCACATTTTTACTTTTATTGATTTAAATTACTAATCTATTATTATACTAAATCTGAGTTAATTTACGTTTGTTTTCCTAAAAGCTTTTTTTCTCTATATATGTAACGTTGCCTGGAAACCAACACACGTTGTGTTCAGTTTCAGTCACAAAGGAGAGAAAGACAAAGAATAGGAAATAACCCCAACTCGCTTGTTCTTTGTAGCAACTGCATTTATGTCTTCATTCTCTCTTTACCACTGTGATGTCCCTCACACGATCATCTTTTGAAGCATCCTTCACATCTCACATGTGATTGTGAACATTATCTTGTCTCTCACGAGACCTCAAACGTCATTTCGTCTCTCACGAGACCTCAAACGTCATTTCGTCTCTCACGAGACCTCAAACGTCATTTCGTCTCTCACGAGACCTCAAACGTCATTTCGTCTCTCACGAGACCTCAAACGTCATTTCGTCTCTCACGAGACCTCAAACGTCATTTCGTCTCTCACGAGACCTCAAACGTCATCTCGTCTCTCACGAGACCTCAAACGTCATCTCGTCTCTCACGAGACCTCAAACGTCATCTCGTCTCTCACGAGACCTCAAACGTCATCTCGTCTCTCACGAGACCTCAAACGTCATCTCGTCTCTCACAAGACCTCAAACGTCATCTCGTCTCTCACAAGACCTCAAACGTCATCTCGTCTCTCACAATATTCCATTTTATGTATTTTAATGGCGATCTTGTGAGAGATGAGATAACGTTTGAGAACTTGTGAGAGATGCGATAACACTCAAGATCTTGTGATACATGAGATGACGTTTGAGATATATATATATATATTAGGTTTGGGGCAAAAATAATGTTTTTTGACATTCAATTTCATATATATAGGAGCTTAGACACAAAGTCATGAGTTTTAAAAACGTCATCTCGCCTCTCACAAGATCTCAAACATCATCTCTTCTCTCACAAGATCTCAAACGTCATCTCGTCTCTCACAAGATCTCAAATGTCATCTCTTCTCTCACAAGATCTCAAATGTCATCTCATCTCTCACAAGATTTCAAACGTCATCTCGTCTCTCACAAGATCTCAAACGTCATCTCATCTCTCACAAGATCTCAAACGTCATCTCATGTATCACAAGATCTTGAGTGTTATCTCATCTCTCACAAGATCGCCATTAAAATACATAAAATGGAATATCCCATATTCTAATTTTATAGCTTATTTAAAATCTTTAATTATGCTTTGATTCTGATAGTGACTTAAAGAAAGAAACTAATGAAATTGAACATAAAAAAGATATTGCGGTAATGTGTAGAAACAGTGACCTAGAAAGAAAATGGCTGATAAGTTCGAGTTTCATATAAAAACTGAAAGAAATCCTTACTCTACTTATAAATTAAAAAAATAGTAAGTGAAAGTTTGCTTCGGTTAAAAAAAAAAGTTTTTTTTTGTATGAACAACGAAATCCATCTTTTGAACATTTCAAATACATTCATCTCCAACCATCAATTGACTGTGAATAACGGTTCAATGTGCATAATAGATTACAGATTTCAAACCCCCAAGAATTGTCTATTCACCAATGCTTTGCCAATCCATTGAATCATTTCGAAATTTTCAAAAAGCTTCATAACTAGGGTTAGGACAACAGCATATTCTTTTCATTGTTTTGACTCTCGAGTGTGTATCCTTATCTGCTTTTATATAGAGTGATGTGATTCTCAGTTGATTAACTATGTCTAACGGTGTCGGATATATACTCTAGAGTCAAAACAATGAAAAGAATATTCTGTTGTCATAGCCCTAGTCATGACAAATTGGAATATTGTTATTTCTTCAGTCCACATGAAATCATTGTCATTTAACAGAAAATATTGATTTCAAAACAAATTTGAGTCAAGACTTGTTGGACACATTTTAAGGACATTTTCTTTCTAGGCTGCTCAAATTTGTTTTGAAATCAATATTTTCTGTTATTCTCATTTTTATTGTTTTTAACACAATAGTTTTGGTTATAGTAGGTCGTTCCGCTTCACTTAGAACTGGGACCCCCTTCCCATTTTTCAACCAATAAGAACGTGACAAAAGAAGAATCTTTAAGTGTGGTTAAAAAAATTTCAATTAATTAAAAAAATAATAAAAACAGATATAAACAACAAAGATGAGAATAGGAGATTTTTGTAGAATAGTTTGTTTTTTTTGTTTTTTGTTTCTTTTAGCAAATACAGACATTCAATAAAGTATTTTTCCGAAATTTGATTATGGATAATATTTTTGGATCATAATAACGGAAACACTTAACAAAATGTCTACTCTCAAATAATGTAAAATACAAATATTTCACATATTAAAAGGAAATATTCCTTAAATGCAAGTACTTACAGGCTTACACACACATATATATATATATATATATATATATTAGGTTGGGGCAAAAATAATGTTTTTGACATTCAACTTCATATATATATCCCTCCTCTATAGGAGTTTAGACACAAAGTTATGTCGAGTTTTAAAAAGCCACTATACTAGATGAAGTGCGCTCTGTCCTACAAAAAACGCCTGAGGAACCCTGTTGGCATTCCCTGGTAGTCCCAGGAGATTAATAAGAAACTAACTCTTAATGAGAAGGTAAAGCTTGGGAGGATGGACCTCTTAAGACAGAATAGAACCATATGTTAGTCTGACAGCAACAAAGCCGGACTGCCAGATTTTAAATTATTACGATAAAATAAATTTGACGAAATGATAGAAAATTAGAAAAGAGGAAAAGCACAACGTTTTTGCCTTCATAAATTGAATAATTTTTGCATGAATGGTCAGAATAAAAAAATTGATTTCTTCTTGTCACTCTTGAAAAAGCCTTCATATCATGAGGGTGGAACGTTGAGATGCCACTTTGAGTTTCTGGTGTTTCTGTTTTTCATTTTTCGTTCGTATATGTGCAATGTTGAAAATGTTTCAGTCCACACAACTTCTTCTAATAAATAATTCAAAACATTTGGTCCAATGGAATGAACTTGTATTTTGGCATCTATATAATACATGAAAATTATTTACACACACACACACACACACACACACACACACACACACGTACTAAATATACAAGATATAAATCTTATATATTTCGAACAATGATAAAATGCACATTAACATATATAACAAAATGTACATGAATTTTTCTTAACAGCAGTCTCACCAGACATATAAAATTTAAAGTCTTAAATAACAAAAACAATAAAAGTATCTGTAAATGTGTACGAGGGATTCTTATTTTAATTATCCCCTCCCTCATTAAAACAACAGTAAACTTAAAAATGTACGTCAATAAAAATAAGTACTAAGCATTTCTGGAACTCAAGTCTTTTCTTATACATCTCCATTTTTTTTTTTTTTCCGTAAAAAAAAAAAAAAAAAATAATAATTATAAATAAATAATAATGGAGGTTTGCAATGACCCAAAAAGAAAATAATTTCCCTTCTTTGGCAAAAGATCAGCGCATCATTCTTTCTCTATTGCAAAGGGAGATAAATATTATTAATCGTATTCATCGAAATTCTCTCCCTTAACAATTTCAGACTGGTGATAGCGGTCGCGACTGGCGAAGTCTTCATTGTCTTCGGTCAGCTGTGAGGCAAATGTCTGGACGGCTGGAGTGTTGGGTGGAACAATATACTGTTCCCTGAGCGATTGACCACCCCTGCAGAGTAAAAAATAAAATAATGAATAAAATTTACTGTCTTCGTTTGTTTTATTTTTATCAATTTATAGGAACGAGTTTTAGTATCAATTACAAGATCGTCCTATAATCAATACGAATAGAAAAAAAAATCAGAACGAAAGCATTTGTAAAAAAAAAAAAAAAAATAATAATAATAATAATAATAAATAAATAAATAAAAATTATGTGTACTAATAAATGTTGGCAGGACCTGTGGAAATTCCATGAAATGAATATATTTAATCAACAAATGGTTTAATAAAATATATTAATGAAATAGATATAAAGAATATATTAATGAAGCTGATATTTTTCTGGATAGGGCTAAAAAAGTTTGTGTTTTGGACAGAAAAACCAATAACATATAGCAAATATGAGTTTGTTAACATTTCCATGAAAATCGTGTCCATATATTTTAAATATAGAACTGAACAAAATGAGATAAATAGAAACAAACTACTACTTACATCTATATACACACTAACAAGAACAAGGTAAACCAACACACACACATACATAATTACATGCTGCCAAATACTCATATACGTATATTACTTACACATGCATATTATTCACTCTATGAACATGCTGCACTTCATTTTCTTGTTCTCGTTCGGTGGAGGAGAAATCCTTCACGACTGAGACAATTTTTATTTTTGTACCTTTTCTCCACGTTAAAAAACGACCCTGGTGTCTAACTCTGTCCCGTGGGGAGGCATAGTAAATAGGTACTATCACCTCAACTTTCTTTAGCTAAACACGTTAGCTAACATATGTAAATAACTTTTATGTTTCTTATCTCTTGTATAAAAATGTTCTGGCATAAAGTTTACGTTTTTCTCAATTTCTCTTTTATAAAACTGTTGGGTTTGTATTACTGTACACATAGATTCAAAAAAGTTGTCAAAAAACAAATATATAACAAATAAATGTTATCAAAGGTAAGATAAGTTACTTTTCTACGTAACTGGATATATTTTTTGTGTTTTTATTCAATGTAACATGTTTATTCAGCTCGAAAAACATGCAATGTTTACCGATGTATTGGAAAATTCAAAATGGCAGCCGACTCTCTCTTTAACACTGTAAGTTTGAGAAAAGATGTTATAAATAATAAACTAGACAAAATACTGTGAGAAATGCGCTCAATATATGTTACCGTGACATAACTTGACATATATTCGGTGTTTTTTTTAATAGTATTTTGTCTAGTTTATTATTTATAACACCTTTTCCCAAACTTACCGTGTTAAAGAGAGAGTCGGGCGCCATTTTAAATTTTCCAATACATTGGTAAACACTGCATGTTTTTCGAGCTGAATAAACATGTTACATTGAATAAAAACACAAAAAAATATATTCTGTTTGGTAGAAAAGTAACTTATCTTGCCTTTGATAACATTTATTTGTTATATATTTGTTTTTTGACAACCTTTTTGAATCTATGTGTACATTAATACAAACCCAAACTGTTTATGTTTTAGGTAACACTTGCTAACTGGAAACCCTTTTATTTGTGTCCAATGTTTCATTTATTTTCAATTGTGTATGCATATATATATATATGTATATATATCAAATTTTAGTCATTCAATAAATTTAAAAATTTATGACGTGAAATGTTTAAATTTCAAATCAAAAGATTTTTATTGTTCGAAATTTGATTTATTTGCTCTATCATGTATATCGAGCAATTTTTATTTAGATGGGATAGTACTTATATAATATAACTGCCAATAATATTTTAAAGACTTATAATCACAGGTTTCCATACCAGTTGATTGTTAGATAATTTTATTCAGAAGAATATATAACAAAGAATTAATAAAACATGTTAAAAACACTTTAAGAAGAGTTAAAAACATAATTAATGGCTTACTTGTAGTTTCACTAAATACTTTGCCAGCAAAATCCGATTCCACATTTTGCTAATTCCTACCCTCTGATGAGAAGGAAAGTATTTCTTTTGAAACTCCGCGGATTAAGGACAATCTACTTAATTTGTGTTTGCTTTTTGAAAATTAAATATTTTTTTAACTCTTGTTAAAGTGTTTTTAACATGTTGTATTAATTATTTGTTCTTATTATAAGCTCTATTTCCTATTTGGTTTTATTGAGCTTTTACATCTGGTTAGGATTACTTTATAAATATTAAGTCTTTAATATTTAGAATATATTTTAAGTTTGCTATTTTGGATTATCTTGGTGAATTTTTATTATATATATATATATATATATATATATATATATATATATAAAATAAAAATTACAATTAAATTTATCAAAATGATCCAAGATGGTAAAATTAAAGTATATTATAAATATTAAAGAATTAATATTTATAAAATTATCTCAGCCAAATGTAAAAGCTCGATAAAACCAAATAGGAAATAGAGCTTATAATAATTTTTTTTTTTTCCCCCTTTCTCTCTTCCCTTATCTGTCTTATTTATATTTTTGTCTCGGAAGTAGAGTGAAAAGTATATCTTATTCTTCTTTTATTAATATTTTTGGAATTTTTTCTTTATTCCTTGTACACATTTTTGTGAATTATTCCATGGATTTCTGCCTTTGGATTATTATGGACTCTCTTCTTCCAAATATGGGATTTCCTGGGATTTTACTTGTACAAATGGAAATTCTTTTAACTTTCTTGGAGATTTACATTTGGATTTTACCATCACTGGATTTTTTATTTTCCACCAGACTATCCATTCATGTGTAATCACCTTTTTCTTCACTATATTCCCTCTGCTTCACTTTTTTGTTTTCAAGTAAAATCTTTGACTTACTTGTTGTTTCATCAAATACTTCTGCATGCAAAATCCGATCCCGCATTTTGCTAATTCCTACCCTCTGATGAGAAGGAAAGTATTTCTTCGAAACTCCGCGGATTAAGGACTATCTATTTATCTAGTGTTTCCTTTTCAGATTAAATATGTTTTTAACTCATTTCAAAGTGTTTTTTAACATATTTTATTAACTATTTGCTCATATATATATATATATACAGTGATGATCATATTTATTGGCACGGTAAAATAAAAGTTAAATTTTGTCTAATAAATTCTAAAAAAGGGATTAAATTAAAGAAAATAACAAAGTATATTATGTATTTTTAACTGGCCTTTCCGATGCAGCAATCGGATTTTAGAAAAAATAAATAACAAAGGAACAACAAACATAATTGCAAAAAACCCTTGTTCAAAATTATTGGCACGATTTATTTAATAATCAATTGTATAGCCTTTGGCCTTGATTACCTTCCTCAGTCGCTTTTCATAGTTTACAACCAAGTTGTTGCACTCTTCAGTAGTAATTTTAGCCCACTCTTCCTGACAATAATCCTCCAATTGAATAAGATTCTTAGGCTTCCTTTGCATTACCCTCAATTTTAATGTTCTCCATAAATTTTCAATTGGATTAAGGTCTGGGCTTTGTGATGGCCACTCCAAAACATTAATATGATTGTCCTCAAGCCATTTCTTAGTCAGTTTAGCCGAATGCTTTGGGTCATTATCTTGCATGAATCACCAACGACGACCAAGTGAGAGCTCTTTAGCAGAGTCTTTCAGGTTTTCATCCAATATTTTAACATAATCTTTCTTTTTTATGCTACCTGTGACCTTAACAAGTCGCCCTGGTCCAGAGGCAGCAAAGGATCCCCAAAACATCAAACTGCCTCCACCGTGCTTCACTGTGGGTATGGTGTTCTTAGGCAGGAAAACTTCGCCAGATTTTCTGTAAATATAAGACACTTTATTATGGCCAAATAACTATTTTCGTTTCGTCAGTCCATAGAACACGTTTCCAGAATGCAACATCTTTATCAATATGACGTTTTGCAAAGACTAGCCTTGCTTTCAGGTGCATAGGCTTCAATAAGGGAGTCTTTCTCGGACGACATGCTTTTAAACCAGCTCTCTTCAAAACTCTACCAACTGTATGTCGAGATACATTCACTCCAGAGGTGCTCTGTTCATCAACAATCTCCCCAACAGAGATCCTTGGGTTTTGTTTTACTTGTCGAACAATTTTCCATTCATCTCTTGGGGAAAGAATCCTTTTTCTCCCTCTACCCTCTAAACTCATAACGTGGCCTTGCGATTTGAACTTGTTTATTATGGCTCTAACAGTGGATTTGGGAAGGTTTAGCTTCTTTGAAATCTTATCATAGCCCTCCCCATTGGTATGGCATGCTACAACAAGCTTCCTGACGTCTTCACTGTGTTCCTTAGTTTTAACCATGGCGATTGAAAATTATAATTTAGTCACTTATAATAGTTTAAATAAATCGCTATCTAAAAATTATCTGAAAAAAATTATTCACTGAATTAGCGTTAAACAAGCATAATATGGCTATAAAAAAGTTCAGAAAGCACGTAAACCGGAAATTGATTGATATTATACTGATACTAAAAGAAAAACAAAGCCGTGCCAATAATTTTGAACAAGGGTTTTTTGCAATTATGTTTGTTGTTCCTTTGTTATTTATTTTTTCTAAAATCCGATTGCTGCATCGGAAAGGCCAGTTAAAAATACATAATATACTTTGTTATTTTCTTTAATTTAATCCCTTTTAGAATTTATTAGACAAAATTTAACTTTTATTTTACCGTGCCAATAAATATGATCATCACTGTATATATATATATATATATATATATATATATATATATATATATATATATATATATATATATATATATATATATAATAGTAAGAACAGAGCTGTAAAGTTTACAAATAGTTTTTTTATTATTCGGTAGATAATCCTAATTTCAAAGAATGGTAATTATTCTCATCAGAGGAAAAACTGTTAGCAAAGTAATCAGATAGTCACACTAAAATATTTTAATATTTCTATGTATTTGTTGGTCATTGCATAGGATGAAGCTAAAAGTTTTGAGTTTTAGTCACAAAACTTAAAAAACAAAAATATGAATATGGAAAACAGTTCATGTGAACAGTTGATTCAGAGTTTAACATTACGACAAAAAACAACCAACTGTATATAACGAAAAAGTCCAGTGTAATGGAGGTTATTAGTTGGAGGTAAATGAGCAACAACAGGTGCCTCAGTGGCCCAAGTTGAAAAACAAGACGTCAGAAATATATATATATATATATATATATATATATATATATATATATATATAAATTTCTGACGTCTTGTTTTTAAATAATATATATATATATATATATATATATATATATATATATATTTAGGACGTAAACAAATATATATATATATATATATACTATTTAAAAAAAAAAATTTTTTTAATAATATATATATATATATATATTTTTCGGGCGCAGCAAATATATATATATATATATATATATATATATATATATATATATATATATAATATTTTTTATATACATATAAAATATTATTGCTACTTACCTTATACAAATTAAAACACCTCCCTTTATCCAATCATATAAATTAAATTCTGCAATTCCTGAAATGGAAACATAAAAATGTTATATTAAAACAAAATCTCTTCATATACACTTAATATATAACATTTTGTTATTGGAGTTTCTGAGTTTGTCATCGACAGCAATTATCTGATAAAACAATATTTTATTCTGACTAGCTGTTTTTTTTTAACCATTTTTTTACATTAAAATTGCATTTCCCTTTAGATTCTTAAAAAATACTTATTCCAGTTCAGAACTTTATTAACAGGGAATCAATTTCACTAATCCTCTTTACATTTTCTTCTGTTTGTGTTCTGAATAAAAAAATAGTCTAACTTTCTCTATCACAGCTTTGATATTTCTTGTAAACAAATGTAATTTGTTATATTAAGCGATTAGTTCAAATTATTTGTATATCACAACATTAAAGTACAAAATATTTCTTTATTAGATTGTCTTATATTGTGGTCTACATGCAATTATATAAAAGTCCTTTTGATCTCATTCATGGACTTATTCCTGATTATTGCATTTAATTTTATTTCCTTAAAAACTATAACAGCTTCAGAAATCAATCTTCAAGATACACGACATGAAATTAATAGATGAACTAAGATGACATAATCATGTTGATACACAACTTCCTATTAGAGCATTGAAGTTAAGTGACATTGAGATATCAAGTGGAGGACCATTTGGAAATATTGGGTGCAGTATGTGGGATGCAAAAATGATGTGGCTGTGGCCATCTCTTCTGACCAGGATATATATGCACTGGGGGACCTCTAGTGAATTTAATATTCTCTAAAAAAGCTTCTCTCCCATTGCAGGAAGATTAAACACAAAAGTCAGGAAACTGGAATTGAAAAACCAGCACCTCGGAGGAAGAGCACTCTAGCAGGCAAAAACTGCAAGAGCAGCCTTGTCAGCATTTCCCAGCAGTGGCGTCTCAAATGATTGGCTTTTTTTTTTTTTTTTTTTACATAGGCATCACCACATTATCAAGGCCAAGAGGCCACTCAAGGATAAGGGTTAAAGAGTGTACATTAGAAATTGGACAATATAGTAATCATTAGTAATGATTAAATAATAATAATAATAATAATAAATTAAATTGAAATTAACTCCTTCTCAAAGAGAGAAGGCAAAGCCTGGGAGGGTGAACCTTCTGGAGCTTCACAGGATCAGCATCATACTACAATCAATAGGGAAAAGTTTATAAAAATGCTCTCAACTTTATTTTGGTACTAAGATTAAAAAAAATAAACCAGCAGTGCTAAAGTGTCGACACAATCTACTCTGGGTGAATTTCACACTAAGTTCAGGTCCTATTAGCTGAACTCTTACATTATGTCAGAGATTTGATTGAATTTAAAGTTTTTGTCAACACTATAGGTCATTTTATGCCATAGAATGTATTTATAAAAAGATAGTTGTTTGATTTGAAGATTTGAGTTAATAAAAAAAAAAGAACAGGTAATTACTCACCAGGAAAATATCCCGGGCTTGCACGTCCTATGTACATATAAATAATTAGAAAGAAAAGGAGTTCACCCAACGTGTAAATCCAATGGATGGAGAACATTACTATGATACAAATAAAACCCTGAAATAGAAGAAAATTACATATCAATAAGTGATATATTAAATAAAAGATGAGGAACAAAAGTTCATTATAATTTTATTTTGAGGAAAGAAGATAAAATGAAGAGAAACCCCATTTTAGGCCATGGCACCTAAATATTTTCAAGCTAACTTTTATTTATATTTTATACTTTGTATAATGATTGCCATTCTCCGCTTCTGATGAGAAGCATTTAGCTTCGAAATGCCATGGAGGTTTTTTTCTTATTGAACTGATGATATAATTTAATTTATAAAACTCACTATGTCTGTGTCTCTACATTTTCAAACTAAAAGTCACAGAGTGGTGCTAGGGGCCTCAAATGATTGGATCTTTTATGGACAGTTCATTTATGGATCTTTAGGCGGTTAAAATAGATTTAAGGGGTCAAAAAGAGGTCAAAATTGAAAAAATCGTTATACATTTTGTACATTCATCATAGTTTATTTTTAATCAGTTTATATGCGTGTTACTTTGGTACAGAGGTAACGTCACCAGCTTTGAATGCTATAGTTTTGCTTTCGGTTTCGATTCTAGCTGATGGCACCCAAATACTTTTTACTTTTGAAATCACGACTTTATAATAATATATATGAAATTTGGACAAATTAAAATATCATATTTAAGCATATTTTATGACCGGGCAAAGCCCTCCACCCCTGCTAGTAAAGTTATATGTAACTTTTTTCCTTATCTTTTATTTAATATATTTAATGGCTCCTCTTAACCGTGTAGAGTTTTTCTATATTGATAGATTTGCTTTGTTAAAGATATATTCTTTATTAGCTTCATGTAATAAATAATATAAACAGAAATTATACATTAAACAATTGTAACGTTACACACGTGTTAATATGTAGACCCAACACATTGTCGACTCCATGCAAGAAACATAAGAAAGAAATAACTACTCATTTTTTTTTATTTTTCATTGAAACAACAACATTTATTTCTGGGTACTTCCCACCGAATAAAACGTGGTCGTTCTCGTGATCTTTCTCTCTGATCTCTGAAACACGTTTGTGATCCTCGATCTGTGCACACGTTCTTTTTATCTTTTTTATTTTCTTCCTCACCGCGACGTCACTTCACACACAGCTCAGCATTTGCATACAGCCATCTGTACTCTATTACACATTCCCCTCAACATACAAAAAGAATTATATATCAGGTTGTCTAGAAAATTTGTGCTGATTTGTGTATTCAAATTTTACTAAAAGTTTGTAGCATCCACTTCATATGGCCGGACCAAGCATCCAAAAGAGGCATTCCAAATGCAATCACGGTTTTCAACACACACACACATGTGAAGAACATGCAAAGACACAACCTCATGATTCGTCCAATCGTACACATACGATAAAAGGACTATGTTGTGCTTCACACATAGTGATACAACAAATAGTCCAGAACTTTTTAGAACTTGCTTATATAAGATTTTGTACACGTAAACCAAACCAGTCAGGATGCAGTTAAGAAGGATCTCTCACTTCCACTTACAGAGCAATAATTACCCAAACTCTATTTGACTTTATTTAATGTTTATTTATTTTTATTTATTTATTTTTTTTTTTTTTTTAATTTTCTTCTTTTGAAGATTGTAATACTGGGTAAGGGGTAACCAAACCAGTTGCCAACATTGCCCTGCTTTTTATTGAAACCAACCGAGAGCTCTTTTTAGTATCCTCGTTGTTCCCTTAAGTTGTTCATGGATCTCTTTTACACTTGGTTCACCAGGAATATTAGTTAGGTAGGACTTCAAGTTCTTCTTTATAAATCCTGTGGCACCTATAATAACTGGTATGATTGATATCTCCTTAAGATTCCAGTTTCTTTTCATATCATACATGAGACCTTGGTATTTGGTCTTTTTCTCCCTTTCAGCTCTGTTCAGACCGCCATCATTAGGAACACTCACTTCAACCAAGGTTGCAACTCTCTCTGACTTATTCCATATAACTATGTCAGGTTTCACGGCAGCATTTTCAAGGTAGGTGGCTGTAGGGATTACATGGTCGAAATATATGGTATATAAGTCATTTCCAACTGTTCTTTCAGGTTGATGTTCCCAGGATTTGCTGCTACACTGGATGTTAAATTTTTAACAGATACTCCATCATGTTTCGCTGTATAGTAGTCGTCTCCTAAAAGAACCTTGCAACTTGATATCAGATGACTCACACTTTCTAATTTTTTATGGCAGAACCTGCATTTGTTGTCATTACTGATACCTGCCATCTTCTTGAATGCATTGGTCATCAATCCCTAGTCTTGAGCAGCCATTAAAACCCTTTCCTGATCGTGGTGGAGGGCTCCCCTTTTGAGCCAGTCCAAGGAATCTTCTGTCTATGTATTCCTGAGAAAGTTCCCCCCAAAATACTTTGCACGCTGATGTTGGCCCCATTCTTTAAGGTTCATCCTTTGGAAGGTTTCGGTATATTTCTGCCGGCTCTTTCTTGCTATTTCTGTGGCACACTTGTTTGGTGTTTCGCCCTCATCTGAGACACAGCCCTGACCAAAATGCTTGGCCAGCTGGGTGACTGATGTTGTTCTGCTGACTCTTGTCTTTTGATGTTTGTATACTATTGAGAGGGTGTGGTTCTGGGAGCTTCTTAGACACTGACCGGTACTCACAATAGTTGCCCTATGTTGATGATTGATCTCTGAGAGTCCCAGACTTCCTTCTCCCCTGGGCAATTACAGTCTTGGTAGACACTGATTTATCTGAATTAAAGTCCTCATGTCTTATCAAGTCTATTACTCATACTAACATTTTTTTAATTATTATTTTTAACTATTATTTTTAACTATTATCTCCAGAACCAAAAACAAACTCTAAACTCATCTCATTACTCATTCTTCTCTCGTGCGTTGACATTGTAGCAGTTAACAAACTATTTACTATAAGCGGATCAATGCCCGGTGCCAAAGTGATTCGGCCACACTGACCAATCGGTTGGCAGCGCGCATTGATTTGAGCTGTCCTCTTAAGGACTATTTTTAGCCCTTTGGGATTTCAGCTGCGATCGCCAGCAAGCGACCTATACAGACCTCTCTCACTCACCCCTCCCACTACTACTTGTTGACAATTGCAGTCTGATGGCAGACGACACCTCCAAACAGGAATTTACACTTTCTTTCTTTCTCTTCAGTCTGAGATACAATCTCGCCTTTTCTAAATAAACCCTTTATTATTGTTTTGTTAAAAGCAATGTCGTTTGGCCTTGTGTTTATTTAAGTAATTATTAGGAGAGAAATGCACAATATTTCTCTCCTATAACGCAACACACATGCATACATAACACACACACATAACACACACATGCACAACACACACACACACACACACACACACACACACACACACACAATTTCTCTTAAATAAAGCTTTTATATTAAAATGTTGAAATTCGTTCTCACATTATGCTGATTTCTAACACTTTTTTTTTATTGTTAAGATTTGAGAGATATCTGTGCTTATGTCGCTGCCATGATAGAAGCATCAATGAAAATCGACCAGCCCTTATGAGTTCATCAATGGAGGATTTTGATATGTTATTCCTTTCTACTAGTTCTTATGTTGTGTAACGCAATTCTCAATGTCTTGCTTTCATCATCTGTAGAGTGTGGTTGTTATTATTAAGGATGAAGCCTACAAACTTTGCGAGCCACTTTTGTATAATTCTGTCAGCTAAAGCATCTTCATCATACACCGCAGCTTTTTTATTGTTGTTTGCAAAGTATTTTTGTCTTTAGAAAAATAGAATCGGTTTTAAAATCCATATCATTTAGATTATTCGTACTCCTGTTCTCATCTTGAACGTTATTCACACAATGTTTTCGCTGATGTAACCTTCAGCCTTCTTTAGGTGTATCTTGTCAAACTCTGGAATCTGCATGGAATTTCGAATGGAACCTTTTATTTAATCCTTAAGCGTAGCATGCTCTTGTCCCCCTCCACCATGATCGAGTAGAAGTCCTAAGTGATACGCAATCATATTCTGAGTATGATTGAACCTTCAACCTCCAGAAGAGTGTCACTTACAACTAAATTTTATCAAGTACTTTATTGTAACCCGGCGTGGTGGCTATTTTCCCCAATCTTCTTCATGGGATTAATTGGTGTAATCAGGCAGTCCAGTCCCTATACGCAGAGGCTAACCTTAAGTCCCCGTGGCTACACTTTTATCTTCGTCTAGTGATGAACCCTTCAAAATGTAACCAGTCACTTGCTTGTTACTGGAACTACCACTAATGCTCGGAGCGCACTAAACATGCACGACCCTAAGTCTGGGTGCAACACTTTTCACTTTGGCCAGCTGTGCACTTGTTTGATGTCGGGTAGAGTTCCTTTTCGTAGATGCTATGGTGTCGCTGGTATATCACTTCTCTCCATGCAGTCTGTCAGTAAATAACTGTTTTCAAATCAAAGCAATTCAATAATCAATAGCTCAGAGATTATTTTCTTATAAATGAGAATAATTATTCATGGGATAATTCAGGTATACTTTGTGCAAAGGGAAGTTAAACTATTCGGGTTCTTAAGGTCTCAATTTTGGGTGTAAACATTTGAAATTTTACATAAAAGGTATTCAGACATGCAGCAAGCTTTTTAATCAGTTATTAAGCGAAAATTTGGCTGCCAAGAGGTTAAAATTGAAAGAGTTTACCTTTGCAGACTCTACCAAACTCCTCTGCCAATTTTGGGTCTAAACACTTGAAATTTTAGATGTAGGTTACATGGACATGAGTCAAACTTTTTAATATATATATACATATGCACATAGAGTTATGAACAGTACATAGGGCCCGAGCAAAGCCAGGCTGAACTGCTATTAAATGAATAAAAGGAAAAGGCAGATTTTTTATCTTTTGACATTTTTGAAGTGAGAAGACAATAACCAACACAAGTTAGATTGCAAAATCATATTTTCAGAGGAAAAATAAAGGGCAGAAAATTAAAATGGAAAACGAGTGATATAAAACAGAAAACGTATGAACAGTAATAATCAGACTGGGAAATTGGTTTAAAGCTGGAAAAGGCGATTAACCTGTGCCTCCGAAAGAGGGATAACTTGCTGTGTTGTTTTAATGCTTTTAATAAACGATTTTTAGAGTAAATGCTGCTTTGTGCATAGACAAATCATGTTGAAATGGTTAATAATAGATGATGCTTTATAAGGGATATAGCGTGTGTTAACTCATGTTTTGTAGAGACAAATCTTGTGTTATAAAAAACGTTTAATAATTGTCTATGGGGTTGGAACAAAGAGAGAAATGAAACACAGATAGGGTTTGAACCTATGCCTAAGAATTGGGACCACCTTAAGTCAGTATCGTCTTAACTAATTCACATCTGAGAATCTTATACTTAGCAAAGGTTGAAATTAGTGATAGGACGATTTCAAAATTTTTCCCCAGTTCAAACACAATTACAGATTTTCTGATAAATTCCAGTACAGCTACCAATTCCAATTATTTTTAAATCACTAAATATGTAGCTATATCGTTTTTTTTTTTGTTTTTTTTTTCATTTTTTGATTACTGTAAAAATTCATGCGATATATGGATACATTTTCACAAACATAAAAATCACAGTTGTGGATGGGTGGGTGGTAGGTGATCTGTATATTTTAGCTTTTCTAGTAGTTTAAAATAAATAAATCGTTGGTACAACAATAAAAAAAATATGTATCATTGGTACCAACAATAAAAAAATTAAGTTTGAAAACAAACGCACTTAAAAGAATGGTTTTTAGCATTGAAAAATAGGCACATTTTTTTTTTCAATTTCAATACCCCAAAAAGTTTCGATTTCGATTGTCTCAACACTAATCAAAAGTAGTCACCTTCCATGTTTGTGAATGTCCTATGCTTTTTGTCTCCACATTACTTGTCATAAACCCGGTAAGTAATCAAACTTACTTCATACCATCGATTTTTTTCTCATCCTTCGGCTAACCATCATTACATATCCTTGACCCTTACCCTCAAATGGCTCCTGGTCTTGATAAACGGTGACACAACAGTAAAAATAAATAAACAAAAAACTAAAAGAAACTACATGTATAATGACTTTTATCAATATCCAAAGACAAATGTTTAGCGATCTTACCCCCAAAAATGATATCCAACGATTACAAAAGAAGGAATACCAAGATTGTGGTTGCTTATGGATTTCTGTATTCGGACCTTTTTGCCGACCTAAAAGACAGAAACAGAAATTATTTAGTAAAAAAAAAAAAATAACAGTAAAAAAATTTATTTCATTATTGTAATTCTTGAGATGAGTACTTTGTATATGTATTTATTTATTTGTGGACTGTTATCCTCATCTTTATAGTTGTTTCATTACATTTCGACTAAGTAATCCCCAGGCTTTTGTCAGGTGGTTAACCGCGATGGGATAGGAATGCTAAGTCTCTTAATTGTATCCTCAATAATTATTGCCTTCCATAGTTATCACGTGGTGAGATGACAACAACTATGGAAGGCAGTAATTACCGAGGATACAGTTAAGAGACTCAGCATTTCTATCCCGTTGTGGTTAACCACCTGATGAAGACCAGAGGAATAGTTGGCCGAAACGTCGTGAAACAACAACTATGAAGATTACGATAACAGTTAGCAAATATAAAAAAAAGAACAAAATAATTGATAAAAACAAAAGTTAATGTCAAGTTAAAATCGAAGACATAAAATGATGGTTCTTTCATTGAAATACATAATAAAATGAGCAAGAATAAAACGAAAAGAAGACAAGGTGCTTATTCATCTTAGTAGCAGTTGTTAGCATTGTGCACATGCATTTCTTAAGAATTTTAGTAAGAAATGAAAGTTCAATCCTTACTACAGGCAAAGTGTAAATTAACAATTAATTAACATTAATGAAAACACTAATAAATATATAAATACAAATTATTTTAAATAAAAATATTATTATTTTAATAATCAGTAGCATTATTGGTGCTTATGCATTTATGTTACCGTGCTATTTTTTAAAATAGTATTTTCAAGTTAAATTCAAGTTTTACAATGTCTTTTTTTATTAAACTGTTAGGTGAAAGTACAGAATACTTACCAAAAACCCTCCCATGTTAAGAATGGCTTTCTAAATAATAATGTTATTATTTCAGCACGGTAACATAAGTGCATAAGTACTGTATTATTTTTAATTCAAGTAGAATATATAAATAAATTATCTTTATTATAAATTTTCCTAATGTCTGTCTGTGTGTGTGTGTGTGTGTGTGTGTGTATGTGACATGGTTTATCTCAGCCTACAGGTAATCCACCCAGGCAAGTAAGGTACCGAAATGAAGCTTATGACCCAGCGGATGTTTTAGTGATATTTATATCCATGTTTGGTGTATAGAAATGCAAAAAAATAAAAAAAAGTAACGATTTACTAAACAACCTTTTATTTACTGGATATTTTTCCGGTACAAGGACTCAAGTTTGCCCAGCTGGACAAACTTGAGTCCTTGTTAAATAAATGGATAAAATAAATTAAGTTAGAATTCCATATAGATTTCAAAGTTTAAAAAAATACACCTGAAAATGGTTGTAGATTGTAGCGACCGAAACAGTAGGAAAACTAACAACTAAGTTGAAAATAGTGATCCGAAACATTCAAAAAGCTGATTCTAGAATATACAGTGGATAAAGGCATTGATTAACAATCAGTTGTAAGTGATAGTCTTCTGAAGGTTCAATCCTTACAACAAGCAATAAGATTAACTTAATAATTAATTACCACTTCTACCCAGTCATGGCTGACAGAATGAGAACAATCTACTTTCATGAATTAAATAAAAGGTTCAGTTTGAAATTACATATAGATTCCGAGTTCAGAATGATGTACGCAAAAAAAATTGGAGATTACATCAACTGGAACATTGCAAAAATAACCAAAATGGAAAGAATAGTTGAAATAATCTAAAAAGTTATATTGATTCTGAAACGTTGAGCAAAACTATACAAATTTAATAATTTTCTAAGCCCATAACTTCAGTTATGTAATCAGTATTTCACATGTTTGAACCATAGCAATATATTTTTTAACTGTTCTGCAGTATTTTGGAGTCTGGTCTCTTCCAAGGATGTTTCATTATTCTGAACTTATCCTTAGTATTAGAACGTGAGAGTGCTACCTGGAAAGACAGAGCAGTCAGCACTTCTGCTACAGAATCATCCCACATATGGGAGATATTTCAGAGCTCAAATTGGACTGACAAGTCATTTCCAGAACTATAAACAATTCCATAATCATATCTTCACAACCAATGGACAAACAAGAAAATTATATATATATTTTTATATGAAAAAGCTTAATGCACATGCGGCGATGGTATGCGATAGCTATTCAGCAGTTAACGTTTTCTGCGGGACAGTTTTTAATGAGGTCAATAAACCGGTTTGCTTGTTTTTAACTAACTTTTGAAAAAAACAGCTCCCTGTTTATTAGGGGGAGTGTCTTGTCTCGAAATGAAAGCAACCGTCTGATATGACGAAGCCGACATTGACCAAACGTTACATAGCTTTCTAGAGACCACTGGCCGTGGGCCCGTATTTCAAATCGAGTTTTGCTTTTTTTTTTTTTTTTTTTTTATACCGAAACGAATGCAACACATGCAGATCCGAAAATGTCAAATAATTAACGTTTCAAAATCGGGCAAATTAAATAGAGAGGCGACCACTGTTGTTAAGTCATAGATATTATCATTTAGACGTGATATAAAAAGTTTTAAAAATGAGCGACGGCCTCGAGAATCTGCCGGAAAAAAGCCTTTTGAAGACATACACAGAAAGCAAACACACATACACACATACATTTTCGCTTTTATATATAGACTAGCGAGGGATACCCGGTGTTGCCCGGGTGTTTGTAGGTGTGTGTGAAAGAAAACAGGTGCCCGTGAAAAAAAAAACAAAGCCTTGACGACGCGTAGTTGGAAAATAGTAGAGTGAAAAAAAAACAAAAAAACAGGTGCACGTTTTTGATTGGCATGACGGCGATAGGTATTCAGCAGTCAGCATTTTGTGCGGGACAGTTTTTAATGAGGTCAATAAATCGGTTTGTTTGTTTTCAAAAACCCGCTCCCCCGTCTGATATGACGAAGTCGACAAACGTTCACTGGCTTTGGGCCTGTTATTAGAGTCGAGTTTCGCTTTTTGTTTATACCGAAAACTGAATGTAACGCGTGCCGATGCGGGAAATATGGAATAATTAACGTTTGAAAGTCAATAAAATTAAATAGACAAGCGAGCTCCGTGGTTAAGTGTGAGATATTACAATTTATAGATGATATGAAAAGTTTTAAGAAGTTGTGAACTGAGCGAGCGCTTCTCTGAAAGAAGCCTTTTGTGGACATCGAGGAAAAGCGTACATACATACATACATACATATATACATACATACATTTTCGCTTTTATATATATATATATATATATAGATAACTTACTACCTAGCTCTACCTGTGTATTGAGCACTGTTGAAGTAAATACTAAAAATTTATCATAAAATTATATTTTCTTATATTAATTTATGTGATTAAATGAAGTAATCATATATATATATATATATATATATATATATATATATATATATATATCCACGGACATGTGTTTTACCATCTGCGGCTCATCAGCATGGCTGACTATGCAAGTATTTGAACTCATGGTCAAATTGAAATTACATACTAGTTTATTGCATATAAAGTAATGTCATAATTTTTTATTCATTTCTTAAAATTATTTTACTATCATAAGAGGAAGTAAACTATTTTCCATTATAACAAATATTTAAACTGTTCTTTTCTTGTAATGATGCAACCGACAGTATTTTTCCAGTTCTTTTCATAACTATAAACAAAATTTACTTGATAGAAATACAAGAACGAAGAAAGAAAAAAAATGTCAAAGAATTGCCTTTACCTGGTTTGGCTTCATTTTTTTTCAGCAGTTGTGTAGTGTCCCCCATTTCTGAACTTGATATATCTCCTTGAGATCCACTCAGATTTCTAGTCGTAGCATCAAACACCGCCTCTTCAGGCGTCACTGGAGAGTTTGTCTCAGAATGCTGTCTTGTAAGATGGTGCTGACCGCGATGAGTTAAGCGTTCTGGAAACAACTTGTCCAGGTCTGAGGCAAAACGCTGGAAGGAGTCTTCGTAAATCATTGGTGCCACTGCTTGGTTTGTGGAGCCATAAGATGCTGATTCTTTGGAAGGCGATTCCACTTTTAAACTTGTCTCTGGCTGTTTCTCTTCTGAGAATTTCTCATCGCGTTGTTTTCGTCGATCATAGCTCATGGCCAAGGCAAAATAGGAATAGCAGACTGCTGTGTAGGTGAGCATGAATGTAGTCGTGACAATAGGTGCGAGTGTGTTGATGTCGCCAACAAGGATAAACAGAAGGGTTACTAGGGTGACTGCTATCAAGGCATAGACTGGGACTTTATTAGCACCTTTCTGAAATTTCAATAAGAAAAAGGATTAAAAGAAATAAAAAAAAATACTGAAAACTTTTTCTGAAATGTATTGTAACACTGGCTGACACTTGTCTTTATTAGTTGTTGTTGGGATAATAAAAGTAATACAAATGTTAACCTTTAAAAGGAAAGAACTTTATTTGCCTTTTAACATTTTGGAGTGAGTACACCTTTTGTCAATGTTAACCGGCAACATACATCTCGTTGGTTTCAGGGCTAAGAGTGTACTGCCTACTCGCCTGTCATACTGGCTAGGGATTGGTTAAGGAGAGAGAGAGAGGGAGATGATGAGAAACTCTGGATAGTAGTTCCTAGTTTGTGTCCGGTTTATGAGAAAAAGAAAGAGAGGGGATCAGAAACTATTATTTCTTGGGGAATGGCATTATTTTCGTCCTAATTCTTGGTTTTTAGGGCGGTGACTCAGGTCAGTCCTACAGTATTAAATCAAAAACTAAAACAATGCAACTCAATATTTGTAAGTACATAAGAGAATAAAATCAGCATTTTATTTATTTATTTATTTTTAAATAGAAGAAATCTTTTTGAAACCAAATTCGATGCTAAGAAATTTATTTATTTTTAAATATAAATTAAAACAATATAAATAAAATGTTTCAGCCAACTCAGGCCTTCATCTGACGAAGTCTTCAGTTGACCAAAATATTTCATTTATATCGTTTCCATGTATTAAAAAAATCTTCTCGCATCGAATTTGTTTTAAAAAAATTCTTACATAATTCATTTTACAATGCTCTCTAATGTAAAAATATTGGATTTATTAGTTTTTTTGTTTAAAGCATTTTATTACATGTCCATACAGCTGTTTCACTGTTTTTTACTACAAAATTCAAGAATATATTGAGTTGGATTCATCACTGGATGTTAAGAAAACAGAAAACAAAAATAAAAGAAATACAAACAAAAAAACAAACAAAAAAACAAAATGTATGATTAAAAAAAAATGTGAATATTTGTGATATATTACTTTCCTTTCATGATTTTTTAAAATTTAACACAGAATTTTTGTTGGGGCGGTCAATGTGCGGGTGCTCATTTTACACTGAATTGTGTTCATTGTACGTTGACCCCCCCCCCCCACCAAAATAGGTGGCCAGAAAGTGGGTGCTCATTTTACGTTAAATTATTATAGAAAAGTGATCCCCCCGTTTCTCGGGGGCGGAAAATCGATTGTCTGCCCTTGTTGATCCTTCATTCCCAAAAGGTGCCGTCAGCAGTCTATCATTTGAAATTAAGATGACGTACACTAATTCTTCAATAAAATTTGTCATAAAATTTGATTTTTGGAATATGACATCTTCGTGCAGTGATAGGTACACATACACCAAAGATTTTTCTTGAAAATAAATTTTTTATAGGCCCAAATGTAGACAAGAATCCAATTTTCTCTTGGAAAATTACTGTAAAATTACAACTTGTATTGTTACATTTTTCTTTTTACTAATGACATATGGACAAGTATGCATTGTCAATCCTATTTTTTCTTTACTTTTAATAAATTTCTAATTCTTTAATGTACAAGCTATTTTGTCATATTTATTTTACAGAGAAATTCTGCAGAAATAAGCAGGCTCCTCATTGGTTGGTTTGTCCGCCTGCGATTTTGTTTGAGTCATTCAGATTACTTGTTATTTACTAATTGCCGAGGATGTGCTTGGCACCAAATTTATCCCTCCGGATCATCAGATTTGACACGGGTTAGAATGAACAATCAAATTCTCACTCGAGGTTGTAGCCTCAAATTACTTTATCTCATTGAGACGGTTTATGCCCTAATGTGGAGCGAAATGTCATTATTGTTTGCAAACACCAATGTTGGGTGAATTATTATATTATCGCACGCTGTTGTGCTCTGTGAATCAATTGGCTTTCATCATTACAATATAATGTTTGTCAGAGACGAAATTAAGGGCTGCAGTTTGACCTGTCATTTGTCCGCCATTTGGACAATTATCTACAGTGGAGTCCTCAAGGCTACCCGACTTGCAGTAACCATCTTGGAAGATATTACTCTTCAACCCATGCAGTGTTCTTCGTTGGCAGATTTTGAACCCAGCTTTTATCGAAGATGAACTATTATGCCTTTGGGGATGTTACCAGCTCCTTATGGCGGATAGCTGAAGATGACGCATCTTTTGCACCTTGGATCTTTTTGTTTTAATAAAATTTACGTTGAAGTTTAAAAGGTTAGCCTGTTGTAATCCTGTTTGGTTTTCTTTCATTTTGCCAGGGGGCAAAACCTGTGTGGAAATTCCCCACAGAGAAAAGAGAGTGCAGACGGACACGTCTTGTTCCGCAATTATATATAAAAAAAAAATTAATTAATTTTTCTCACCACGCAAAACTAAAAAAAAGATACAGAAAAATACTCCCCTCACCAAAAAAACAATATTTTAAAAGACAACACGTTTTTAAAAAGATACAAACAGAAACACATACAAAAAAGATAATTAAAAAAATAACGCAAAGTAAAAGATACAGAAATAAAAAAAAATTAAATAAACAAGAACGGGAAACTAAATCATTATTTTCTAGCATCTAGCAAAAGATTATCTCCCTTAGATTATCATAAATACAGTAGGACCCCGGGATACGGTGGCCCTAGGATACGGTGTTTTCAGGTTACAATGTGGAATACGATGTTTTTCCGGGCCCTGGTTATTATATTTCCCCCGACGTACGATGTTACTGCACTGTATTTTGTTACTAATTTTTAATGCCGTATCCAGGGGTTCTACTGTATTAATTTATCTGTTCTTACAGTTATAATTATTAATTTTATGCTTCGTTAAAAAATAACAATAGTTACTTACTCCTTGTCCAAGTGGTTTGATTATTGGAATGACATTCTCATTGGCAATGGATTGTAAGATTCTGGGAGGACCGTATAAGCTTCCCATACAAGATGACACGGACGAGATATAGAGGCCAGCAAGAAAGAGAACTCCAATGACAGCAACCTGAAAAGAAGCAAATATCAACAATACAACATTATGAAGACTCGCACAGGATATCCAACCAACGTCATCCATGTTGGTGGATTTGTTTTTAGACGAATGAGTTATCACTCACCAAGGCCAAAAAGCCACTCGGGGATAAGTATTAATGAGATTGTAAGTTGGTAATGAATAATAATACAAGAATGTTGAAAACAATAGCCGGAAAGGACAAAAATTTAATTACTGAAAAGAACAGCTTGACAAGTATTTATTTACATTGGACTTGAAGATGATCATGTTGCAGTCTGCAAGGGATCATTTCTGTAGCAATGTGTTTCACAGATGGAAGGTTCTTAGAAAAAATTACAATAAGAATATTAATGATATAACTTCAATATGCAAATTTTCAGAAATAAAAGATGCCCTTTCTGGGGCTATTACTTGATTTCTATAACTTAATGGCAATTTAGAAGCTTAACTCATTGTTCTAAGGGAGTTAACTATTTTACGAGCGTAGATGAATAAAGATAATTTGTCTCCTCACAATTACTCAAATGTTTTAAGAAAAATTACGATATTGTTGCATTGTACATTTTTTTTTTATTAATGTTATAAAACTTTGCTACATTTTATAAAGTAGTTGAAAAAATCGTTTTTTCTTACAGTTCTTAGTGGAATAGAATTACCCCCCCCTCCTTAGAACGATAAGCTAAGCTTCTGAATTGCTTAAACGTTACCATTGGCGACATAAATTATTTGAAAGGAAACACATTTGGTTGGTTGTTTTGTTTTACGGCATATCAACCCTTTTCAGGTTATTTAATGCCGAATTCAGTGATTTTGAAGAAAAGTTTTTTAATAGAATATATTTGTTTTTTGTTTTTTTCCAAGTCAGTTTCTATTTAACCCATAGTTGGGACCCTAACAGGTACTACCACTCCGGGTCAGAGTGGACCTGGGAGCAATGGCAATTAAAAGGTGGCTCCACACTCCCCAAAACCCGCAAGCTGGGCCCTCACCATCGGATATAGTTTAAGGTCATATCCAGGACCGAAACACATTTGAGAAATTAATCTAAAACAATGAGTTAAGCTTTCAAATTGCTAACTTGATTACTTAGAGGATGGCTCAACAAGTATTTGTCGATATTGAACTTGAAGGCTATTTTAATATGCAGAAAAGCAGTCCTATGGCAACGTATTCCACAGATGAGAGATTATTGGAATATCAAATTCAATTTTCAATTATAGATTCTGCCTTTTAGCAAAATCTAGGAAAGAATTTTCCAAAATTTCCTCCGTGGTTTTAGATGCGTCTTTATGCCTTTCGATGAAATGAGAAACAATTCAAAAGAAAAAAATAAGAAATTACCTTTTCTGCAATCATGTAATTGTTCTTAAGGGAAAATCTTGTACAAGTAGCACCCAAAACTGTAGCCATGGAAACGTAGAGGAAAGTACTGGAAAGAGAAAAAAATATTTGGAGTGAAACAATAAATAAATGGATAAATATTATTTACAAATATTTTTATTATTCAATTTTGAGGTTTAAAGACTGTGGTTCGTTTAGCAAATAAGATAATGAAGTGCTTGATTATTATATGCAGGTTAAACATTTGCAGTAAAGACTGGCTATGCTAATTACTGCATTAGCCAATCAAACCTCATTACATTTAGATTTCATACTTAAAAATTATATTATTTTGGCACACTCCATATGATTGACAGTGCTCTCTTTTCTATATTAGAATTATTCATTTTAGCAAACATTTCAAAATGATACCAATCTCGTGAAAATCCGTCGCCTCTGTCAGAAGTTTTAGGCAGACATACATACATACATACATACATACATACAGACAGGTGAGAGTTATATTATAGATTTCTGTTGTGACCATAAAGGGCTAATAATAATTAAGTCAATACAGTAATATGATTATAGGAGTGTATTTACAGAAGTTCAGATGTAGTATGTTACAAAAAGTCTGTGCCTGATACTGTGGCTATGGCTGCTACTAATAACTCTTCAGTTAGTCTTATTTCCCGGGCAACACCGAGATATGGTTGGCTAGTATATGCATATATATATATATATATATATATATATATATAGAGAGAGAGAGAGAGAGAGAGAGAGAGATTGTTACGATACTTGGTCGTAACTATTCATAGTTAAGGGGAGTAGAATGTTGACCCTGGGTTTACTTTCGGCAGCCTTGTAACTCTTAGTTCCCTTATTTTGTCCTTTATTCCTCACATTCCAGGAGCAATGTTTCTGACAAAGAGGGAAGAATTGCTGTTTTCTGGGTCAGAATCTATTCCATCTAACACTTATCGCTGGCAAATTTTTAACCTTGAAGTAGTAATTTTTAGCTCCTTACATCAAGTGGTTTCATATTTTGTCCGGAGCAGTTTGCATAGAAAAAAATCTCTGGAAGAGTTCATCTACATCTAAAACAGGGTAGATCAAAACCACGCCATAACAGTTTCTCAGTACTAAAGCTTATACTTTGGGGCATAGTCAAGGATTTTACCCTGGGTATCATCAAAGTTTTGCATGTCACTCATATTTAGTATTCTTAAAATTTAAAAAAATAAAATCCTAAACAAATGTAAAGATACTCACGAGACACCCAACGCAGACAAAGTTCCGGTGGGGATATTGTTAAAAGGATCATGTAGGTCGCCACTCATATTGATACCAGCCAATATGCCAGTCACTGTAGAGAAGAATAATCCCATGAGGGTGAAGAAAGATTCTCCCTCAACAAAATCCGGATAGCTGTTGTTGTTTAGATTGGAAGCCAGGTAACCCAGAACTCCGTCTTCTGGAAAAATTCAAATTAGAAAATTTACGACTAGGCAGAAACATTGGAGAGTGAATTCGGGCAATCGATGATAACATGGAGACTAACCTGGATCCGTGTGGACAAAAGATCCAACTAAAAAGTCCATCACTGAGAGAAAGAGGATTATCAGCAGGACTAACTGGAGACGGATCACCCACTTAACACCAGCAACGTTGATGCCTGCCAAGAGAACAGATTAAAGTCAATGACATAATACTGAATGTATACACGCAAGATATGGCATAACAGATTTGCTTCCCCCCCCCCAAAAAAAAAACAAATTGACAAAGTTAAATATCTACAAATGTGAAATTAGATGTTTTTTTTTGTTTGAAATTTAAAATTCAGATTCTGAGTATTATTTTAGCATGTGCACAAAACACACACGTATAAAGAAATAGGTGGCACTTTATATATATATATATATATATATATATATATATATATATATAGAGAGAGAGAGAGAGAGAGAGAGAGAGAGAGAGAAATAAAAAGGAACAAATCGTATTTTGTGTTCATCAATGTTTCGTCTTTATTTTGAGACTTCCTCTGGATGAATAAAAATAAAGACGAAACGTTGATGAACACAAAATACCGTTTGTTCCTTTTTATTTCTCTATTTTGTCGGAATACTATTTCCATTATTTTCATCATATATATATATTTATTTAGTAAGATGATTGATAATTTATGATTAAAATTAAAAATCTGTTTTTTGTTTGAAATTTAAAATCCAGATTCTGAGTATTGCTTTAGCATTTGCACAAAACACCCAAGTACATATAAGAAATAGGTGGCACTTTACATAGATTATATATATATATATATATATATATATATATATATATATATATATATATATATAATTAGTAAGATGATTGATAATTTATAATTAAAATTAAAAATCTGTTTCATAAGAAGGAACACAACAAAGCCAATAAATTGTACAATCGTTTCGGAAACGATGTTTTTATTGAGATAGACATTACGTCATGAACAATAATTTTAACATATAGTTTTTTGAAACAAAGTCTCCTCATCAGCAAAAATATTGGGTGGGTTTTTTTTTTAAAGACACCAAAATAAACCTAGCATTTTTTAAGTAAGGCAGATGTATCTGGAAAATATTCAAATATAAAGGAAAATAGTTACTTATTGATGTTGATAAACTAAGTAAGATAAGTTGAGAATAAAAAATTATAATAAAATTATAATAATGAAAAAAATACACTCTGCTCTTTAGACTGCTGCTCTAGTCCCCTTATATATATATATATATATATATATATATATATATATAGTAATTTATAAAATATATATGGCGATTAAGCTACACTGAATATTCCGCGTTTCATCCACTCTAGGACTCCTCAGGTTAGTCTCCATGTTATCATCGATTGCCCGAATTCACTCTCCAATGTTTCTGCCTAGTCGTAAATTTTGTAATTTGAACTTTTCCATAAGCCTGATGAGTCCTAGAGTGGATGAAACGCGGAATATTCAGTGTAGCTTAATCGCCATATATATTTTATAAATTACTAACTAGCTCTACCTACGTATTGAGCACTTTTGAAGTAAATACTTAAAGTTTACGCATAAATCTATACTTTCGTATATTAATTTTATGTGAGTAAATTAAGTAGTTATATATATATATATATATATATATATATATATATATATGTATGTATGTATACACACACACATAAATTATAACAAGATTGGACTAAGATTGTGTTGGATTTTTTTTCTTTTTAACCTTATGTATACTCTGCTCCGCATTTAGCTTTCATAATTGAGATTTCCTACAGCTACTACCTAATCTTTTTGGAACACATTCTCTCTCTCTCTCTCTCTATATATATATATGCATATACTAGCCAACCATATCTCGGTGTTGCCCTGGAAATAAGACTAACTGAAGAGATTAATTTCTATAAATGCGGAACTAGAATAATATTTTGTGTTAAATTTAAAATCCAGTTCTTAGTATTGTTTTAGTATTTGAATAATACATATATATATATATATATATATATATATATATATATATATATATATATATATGTATACATGTTTTGTGCAAATACTTAATGGTAACATTCCCCCGTCTTCGTAGCTCTTCAACTTTTTGAGTTAAAAACCCCAGAAGACATTACTTTTGGGATGATCCTCGTGTATATATATATTTTAATTTAACATACTGAAAGAAATGGTAAGATGAACAAAATCTTGAAATTTGGAATATAAACATTTTGTAATTTACATATACATACATATATATATGTATCTATGATATATGATGTTGTTTGTTTTGGTTTTAGCGATATGTTTTGAATGAAATTCAATTATGTATGAAAGCGCATTTTTACCTAAATAATAGTTGGTAATAATTTTCCCTTTAACTAATTTGGTACCCCTCACATGGGGTGCGGTATATATATATTATTTTTAAAATATAATTATCCACTGACATGTGTTTCGTCGTCTACGACTCATCAGAATGGCTGGATCTAGCGAGATTCAAAATCGGGACCCCACGATAATGAACCTAAACCACTTACCGCTCATATAATATATGATGGTGAGGATGGATTATCTCATTGATTTCTGAGAAGTTTGGACAACAAACGACTGTTTTTTATGCATTCTTGCATATCTTGAGTGTTGTAAAAACGAGTCGAATCATATGGAAAAGTGCACAATAGTTTCAATAATCTTTATATAGCCAGGAGTAATAACTCTAAGATCACATGGAAAGAAATAAAGTCCCACCCAAATCAGTGAAATTTACATCCCTTGAACTACTTGGTGTGTAGCATTGATGAACAGAAAACAATTCAACTTTCTTATAATGCCAGAACAAATTTGTTGATTCCATAATTTGTTCTCTACCTCATGCTGAAAAAAAAAATCTTGATTATTAATTAAAATAATATATTTTAATTAATTTAAAGTATGTTCCATCAAATAAAGCTTGATTATCAAACGCTGAACCAATAATTTTAAACAACTTCAGGTTTGAATGAAGATTTAATGAACAACAACAACAACAACAACAAAAAGAGATTGGGAGCGATCAGGTTTTAAGTAGAAAATTAAAGGCTAGCCACACTGATGTAACAGACTTACCTAAAAGTAAAAGCACAACAGCAGTGGCTATGGCTCGGGAAATCCAAGCATTTGTGCTCCCTAATAATCCCAGGATAGATTCCCCAAAGCCCATCACAGACAAAGAGCAACCAGCAGCCTTAGAAAAATAATAGAAAAACAAATATGGTTTAAATACATGATTTTATTCAAGTTGAAGTTAGATTTATTAAAAGAAATCATAAATCTAGACTTTCACATCTATGCAAAGAGATCAGTGTTGTGAATATATTGGAACATTGACTAATCACAAACATAGTATCTGTAAAATTGACCAATCACGAGCGATATAACATCTGTAAAATTTACAAATCATTTTATTAACGACTGCAAGCTTGCAATTCAAAATTGTGCATGCATACGAAATCACATTGATGTAGAGATTTTCTTTTTACTCATGATTCACCACTTATCAAGGCTAAATACCACTCAGGAATAAGCATTACTGAGATGGAAACGATGTTAATGAGAAAGAATATTATGAGAGGATTGAAAATGATTAATGGAATAAACTAAATTTGATTACTTATGGGGACGGTTTATGAAAAGAATCTGTTGACATTCGATTTGTTGTAATCTACAGTGAAGCAGTACCGTGATAATGTGTTCTACAAATGGAAATCTCTTACAAAAAGCTGTTTGTTGAAATTCTGCTTGTCGTTAGGCACACAGCAGAAGAAAGAACAGGTTTTTTGTTGTTGTAGAAAACGAGTTCTTACTGTGAATGTCTTGCAAAAAGGAACCAGAGACTGGAACTCACGCGAATACTTTCTGTGGAAATAACAGCAAAGATAACTAGCAACATCTCTTTTGCAAGAAAGAGGTTATAAGGAGCAGATGAGATCATTTTCCAACAGATTTTATTTAAGAAAATCACAATTTATGTCTCAGTAAACTTGTAATCCAGTGTTCTGGATTACAGTAAGAGAACTTCTGAGTGAGTGAGTAATTTTCCTCCTAGTTCCTCTAAATTTAACTAATGAAAAAAAAAAATAATAAATAAATAAATGGGATTAGTGTTTAAAATAGATTCAAAACAATTTTATTTTTAAAACACAATCCAATATTTGCCTTATCTGATTGAGAAAAGTTTTTATCTATCTTTTATAATTAAAGCTATTCTATCATTGAAATAGAGGAATTCTCATCTTTAACAAAATGTTATTCAAAATTAATCGTGAAAAACAGATTAATGAATGGAAATGTGTGGACAGAAAAATAAAGTAGGAAGTGATGAGGTTAGATTATCCATGCATGCAACAATTGGTCATGATCTTTGTCAAGGTCATGATCTTTATCAAGGTCAAGGTCAGCCAGTACTTGCTTTTTCAATAAATGCATACAATTAAAACCGGTGGGAGATTACCTGTGAGAAACAGTAAATAACTCCAATGCTTCCACCGATTCGTCCACCGAGCACATGCGAGATCAAAAAGTACACACCACCCCCATCCATGTTGCATCGCTCACATACACCGATAGCACTGAGAGTGACGATGAGTACGACACCACAAGAGAAAAGGATGATCAGAATGGCCAGCCAAATTCCACTGTTGCCCTAAAAATGAACACAAAAAAAAAGAAGAAAATTAAATAACGTGCAAGAGCCATTAAAGTAATTGCGACACAAATAAATGTTTGTTGGTAACATCGGATGGAAATCACATGTGAGGAGTTGATGAGAAAGAAAATTTTTATGAAAACATAAAATCATAAAATTGCCATCCCATTAATTAAACGGCTGGAATGAAGAGATCTAAGATGGAATAAACAGTAGGGTGTCACGATTAACACCTGTCAATAGATTCAAACCCGGCAACAGAAGCCATGTCTGGCTACATTAGCAAGGACCTAATCTATTCAGCCACCATTAACCGCAAGAAATACTGTTAAAATTTAAACATCTTTTTTTAATGTTTTTTAACGTCTATCAGGTTGATCTAATCATTATATGATGATCTGGGCATAAGAGCTAAATTGAGCTAAATTAAAAATAATTGAATTAAGATAAACTACTTTTTTTAGCAATAGATGTTTTTAGTAACGCGGTATTACCAATCATGTAAAGACGGGGTGGGAGGGGGTCATAAGAGTATTATCAATAGATGCCAACGAAAACCCCTAACATAAAAATGATTCGCAACATTAAAGATCTACAAATAAAATTGTAATTAACTCTAACTACCTTGTTCACATGCATGAAAAAAAATGGTTTTTATTTAAGACAGTAATTATTTGATATAGAGGTAGAGTATAGACTCTTTTTTGGTCGCTCAGACCATTAGTAAGAACAGTGTTCATTAATGCACGATTAAAGTCCATATTTTTTAGAGAATGTTCAGAAATATTGAGTGAACACAGTTCCAAATAAATCCGTGCCAAGATAAAAGAGAGCAAGTAAAGCATACATGGTCTCCCATGAGTGCACAGTGAATGAGGCATAAAAAAATGACTAAGTTCAGCATTTACCCCCCCCACACACACACACATTTAGCCCCAAAAGTCCAAGGGAACATCAAATCCTGGTGAAAATGAACAAACTGTGCAGTTTTAGGCCTTAACATATGTAAATTTGAGTTCTGCACCATGCAAAAAAGACATGACTAAGTCCATCATTTGCCCCCCCCCATTTAGCCTCCACAGCCCACAAGGCCTTAACATATTTAAACTTGAGTTCAGCACCATGCAAAACTGCTAAATAGACATACACAGAAGATTTTGGACAAATATAGTAAAATAGTCTCAAAAATGGAGTGTTTTTATTAACCCTAAAAGAGCCCCTGGGGTACACCCAAGAGTTATCGCGAAGCATAGACAAACAAAATTATATAGAAATCAGTTAGTTACAACTTGTCAGAAAGTTTTATAAAAATCCAAGACATCAATTCTTTTTAATAAGCACAAATGAGTGAATTTTAACCCGAAAGGCAACTGGAGTTTTCCCAGAAAATCCATTCTGTTACTTTTTTACTCATTCATATCATGTTTAATGTTTGTGCAAAATTTTAAAAAATTCCAAGGAGTAGTTATTGAGAAAAGTATGAACAAACGAACAGACAAGGATGAATTGTCGGGGGACCAAAAATTTAAAAGAAAATTGTTCATGGTTACTTGCTAAGGCAGAAATTCTTGATAAGATAATCGTCCACATGCGTTAATTCCAGTCCACGCAAAATCAATGATGAAAACTTAACATCTTTCAATGGAGCTAGCAACAAGGAAAAAAGTTGCTAACTAACTGGTTTGTTTTTCCCCGCAAAATATTATTTATAGTCAACCACGAGATTTTCCAAAGTTTTGGTCTGTTTATGGGATCCATATGTGCAAAGATAAAAATTAGTTCGCATTAGTGTTCAATGCGTTTTCCGCTCAAGCCCGTGTAAATACACGGGCTTGAGCGGAAAACGCATTGAACACTACACTATTTGTTTTATGTGGGCAAAGTAGTGTTCTTCTTAGAACTGACACCTTTGAAAATAATTTTGATTAAGTTGTCTCCCTTTTACTCTTCACAAATAGTGGATTCGTCTGTATGATGATAATTTACCACATGTTTAATCATAAAAATTGACACATTTATTACAATTATTGTACAGAGGAAACATGCGTTTCGAAAAGACAGAGCAGTCAGTACCTCTGCTACAGAATTATCACTCAGGTGGGAGATACTTCAGAGGTTGGACCAGAAATGAGCCATCTCCGGGCCCACAAAACACCTACAAGATCACAGTCTTCTTCGCAAGCAATAGATGAACATCAGTCATGGTGGCGGTGGTAGTAGTAGTAATGATGATGGTGGTGGTAATAGATGTCTGCATTTTTCAATGCAGTGACTGAACATTCCAAGCTGAGATTTATAGAAACGTAAACAAACAGATACAGATTGTACTGACGAGATATCTTTCCCATAGAAGAGATATTATAACATGTCTCTGCTCTATCGATATTTTCATGACAGGTGCTCGTTTGAGCTTCAATCTATCGTACCTCCTTGCCAAACTTTCACAAAAAAAACACTTGTCTACCTACAACCACTATCAATAATTCCCCCCCCCCCATGATCTAGTTGTGCCTAAATCTAAACGTAGATTTCATGAACAAAGCTTTGTTACTAGAACTACTTTTCTGTGGAACTGTTCCGTTGGCTTGCTTCCTGGCCGACTACAATATCGTAGCCTTCAAGTCCAATGTAAACAAGTTCTTGTTGAGCCGTCTCCTTAAATAATCAAATTATACTTAATTTACACCACTAACGATTAGTAACTACACTGTTGTCCCGATGACCACCGTACACTCATCAAACCTTATCCTTGAGTGGCCTTCAAGCCTTGATAAGTAGTAACTCTTTATAAAAGTAACCACATGATCACAACAATCTTTACAAGTGATGGATGAGCATCATCACATCGTGCATAACATATTTGAGGAGAAATTTTTGCACAAAATGAATAACAAATATCTTTTTCCTGTAAAGCATTCTTGATAAAAAGATGAAGCAATGTGCCCCCTCTCCCAACGATCGCCGCCCCAATGCTTGTGTGTGCCGTGGTTTTCTTCTTTCTCTTTTATTCTTTTTCTTCTTGTTCTGGCCGTGTCATTGCCTCTCACACATTGGCGACTGACAAGGGAGCGAGCACTAAGTTTAAAGTTTTGGCCTATTTATGGTATCAATATGTGCAAAGACAAAAATTAGTCTGCATAATATTTACATACGCTTGAGACAGAGAATGCATTGAACACTACTCTATTTGTTTTATGTGTGCAAATTGATGTTCTTAGAACTGCCACCTTGAAAATAATTTTAATTAAGTTATCTCCCTTTGACTCTTCACAAATAGTGGATTCGTCTGTATGATGACAATTCACCACATGTTTAATCATAAAAATTGACACATTTATTACAATTATTATACAAAAGAAACATGCATTTCGAAAAGTCAGTACCTCTGCTACAGAATCATCCCTCAGGTGGGAGATACTTCAGAGCTTGTACCGGACAAATGAGCTATCTCCGGGCCCACAAAATACCTATATGATCACAGTCTTCTTTGCAAGCGATAGATGAACATCAGTCATGGTGGTGGTGGTAATAGATGTCTGCATTTTTCAATGCAGTGACTGAACATTCCAAGCTGAAATTCATAGAAACGTAAACAAACAGATACAGATTGTACTGACGAGATATCTTTCCCACAGAAGAGACGTTACGAATCTGTCTATGCTCTATCGTTATTTTCATGAGAGGTACTCATTTGAGCTTCAATCTAGCGTACCTCCTTGTCCAACTTTCACAAAAAGAAAACACTTGTCTACCTACAACCACTATCAATAATCTCCCCCCCCCCATGATCTAGTTGTGCCTAAATCTAAACATAGATTTTATGAACAAAGCTTCTTTACTGGAACTACCTGCCTGTGGAACTCTGTTCTGCTGGCCTGCTTCCTGGCCGACTACAATATCGTAGCCTTCAAGTCCAATGTAAACAAGTTCTTGTTGAGCCGTGTCCTTCAAAAATCAAATTATACTTAATTTACGCCACTAACGATTAGTAACTACACTGTTGTCCCGATGACCACCGTACACTCATCAAACCTTATCCTTGAGTGGCCTTCAAGCCTTGATAAGTAGTAACTCTTTATAAAAATAACCACATGATCACAACAATCTTTACAAGTGATGGATGAGCATCATCACATCGTGCATAACATATTTGAGGACAGATTTATGCATTCACAAAATGAATATCAAATGCCTGTCCCCCTCTCCTAACGATCCCCACCCTAGCATTTGTGTGTGTTGTAGTTTTCTTCTTCCTCTATTCTTTTTCTTTTCTTGTTCTGGCCGTGTCATTGTCTCTCACACATTGGCGACTGACGAGAGAGCGAGCACTGACTTTCAAGTATAAAAAAATAAACAAGAGAACACAGAAGAAAAAACAAACTTCAATGCATTCTACAAATATCAGTTGTAATTTGGGTGGGTATACGATAAACGACTCTCTAAACACTGGCGTCCACATTTTAGTTGTCTGTCTGTGAGTAAAACTCTCTCGGTTTGTTCTGAACCACAATCTGCCATCAACTATTGCAAACTGTCCATAAGCTAATCTCATATTTGTCTCAGAATGACCGATAAACGGAAATGATCATTTTCTTGGCCACTCCCATAACTAAACAAAAACTGACCACTGACCGCAAAATGTTTTCCTATCTGAAGAATTCAAAAGACTTTGGCAACTTCTCATTATCGTTTTACTTTTACTAACCTCATTTTCTATACTTTTATTCTCCTATGGTTCTAGTTTTTCATCTTTTTTATGGATCACTTCCTAACACTCTGGGGTGAGACGTCTATATCATCAAAAGAATAAATGCATTGTTTTGTAATTGCATTTCTTAAAATTTCGTTCTGTTTTGATGACAGCTTTTAAGTGAAGAATGAATTGCCTATATATTGAGCATTACTCTGCGTACACTTAAAACTAAATATAGTCCATATTAACCACGCTTACACCTAGCAGCTGCATTTCAAGATTCATAATGATTGATTAGCTATTTAAGGAGTCCTGTACATTCTTCTTTGCATATCTTTGAAGCATGCGGTCATATTGGTCATAGTCTTCCCATCTTTTTATGCAGTCCTTCGTATTATTGTTTTATTCTGAAAGATGTTATGAGCTAAACTGAAGCTGCATCACATGATCTTCCTTTCCACATCATCAGGTAAGTTTTATCGCCCCAGTTGCTACAACTTTGATTCCCTCATTCCTGTTCTTTGGCAGTAAAGTGTTTGCCATGTTTCTGAACTGACGGGGAGAGCCTCAGAAGGGATAATTCCCATTTCTGTATGAGGAGCGGGGAGGGGGCGTTCTCTAACCGTTTGGTTCATAGATGTAGTCTGGTCTCTCTCTGAGATGTTGTTTGAGGCTTGACATAGCTGACACAGCAGCTTCTTGACTTCAGTCATTAGACGGTTGGTTCACGTCCATGATGGGGATGGTGTTCATCATTGATAGCTTTTGTGATTTCTACTCGGCTGGTAACCTCCTCTACAAATCCTGTGCCTAAAAATATGTTAACATATACCCAACTTTATATATATACTAGTCGGTCACCCGGCGTTGTCTGATCGTAAACTATGCATAAATATTGTTTTAATTCATAAAGAAACTAAGACGAATATTATGTTTTTTCTTAACAGTTCACTTTTTGTAAGAAAAAAAAGTACTCAAGCTGAAAGACAGTGAGTCAAGTACGATAACCATTAAGTCAGCTTGACACGGTCTTTAAAAAATGTTTTCAAACCTGCTTATTCTTAACATAAGGAATTCATCAGGTGAATCAGTTGACAAGCAGATAAAAATCCGAACACTCCCACGTATCAATTTTTCAATTTTGACTCCTTAGAAGCAATATTTTTCTGGATGAAAACCAATTAAAAATTTTCCCACACGTCTGAATACCGTATATACCAAGTTTCAAGTCTGTAGGTAAAAAATTCGTTGAGTATATAGGTTGAGAGATTTATACATACACAAAAATCATTTTTAGAAACAGATAAATAATGTTATTTCACTGAAAAACGTTTATAATTATATTGTTTTATAATTTATTTGTTAAAGTTTCCTTCAGTTTTGATAATGGTGTTATGGTTAGGTATGAATGCTAGGATAAAATGGTGAATTTTTATTTGATGAAAGAATGGATGAGAGTTTAAGGTAAAGTATATGTAGAACAGTCGAGGTAGCAAGCTCAGTTCACAAGGAAAAAAAAAAAGCATGGAAGTGATAATAGACTTGAGTGAAAAAAGGGATAAATAAAGATCTGAACAAAGATAGGTTAGTTTCGATGTACATTCTTGAAAGCCATCCAATGCTTGCCAGCATGTAAAATGGATGCTATGATGATGATAATGATGATGAGAGTTGAACACCTGACTATATTAAAGACTAGCAGGTCGCCCAACGTTTCCCAGTCGTAAAATATGCATAAGTATTATATTTTAATTAATGCAGAAACTGAGACATGTGCATGCGAGTATTATGTTTTTTCTAAATATTTTACTTCTTTAAAGTAAAAAAAAAAAAAATACTGAAGCTGAGATCGAAACCAAAACCTAAAGACTGTGAGTAAAGTATGATATCCATTACACCAGCTTGATACGATCTTTAAAAAGTATTTTCAAAACTCGTGAAACAGTTGAAAAATAGATAATCTGATGATCCCTCAAGTACCAATTCTAACCCTTTAGCAACTATTTTCTGGATGAAAACCGATTAAAAAGTTTCCACATGTCTGAACACCCTATATACCAAATTTCAAGAATGTAGATCAAAAATTTGTTGAGTATATACATTGAGAAGTGTCCTCACACACACACAGTCTTACTTTTATAGATATATAGATTATTCAATATTTACAATTTGGGTTTCTCATAGCCTTTTCAAATACGTTATCTATATTAATGCAAATGACTCAACAGCCTAGATGAGAGTAAAGCATAGTATGCCAAAGCCAATCTTTACAAAAAAAAACAAATAAACACAAAACAACAAAAAAACACCCACTACCTGCCTGTCTGCATCATTTAATAAACATGCAAAACATGCATGAAAGTGACACCTGGCAGGTTAGTAAAAATTGAGACATGCTATGGACAACCTCACATTTGAAAATTTGGTTATAGTCAAAATTGTTTGCTGTTTTTAACTTCCGGTTTCTGATGTCCATTTGTCTGGATAATAAGACATGATTAAGTAGACAAGAAATTTGTGTTCAATAACTTCTTGCCATCCAATCAAGATGGAGGATGACATTTTCTCCCCAAATAAAAACAAACAAAAAACTTTTGTATACATATATATCTCTTGTATGTCTTTTCATTAAATTTATCTGTTTTTTCATTTTGTTGTTGATTTATAAAAGCAGTTAAAATGGAATCCATGTTTGTCAGAAACAAAAGATACTTTTAGTTGCAACTTATAACAAAGCCGGATAACTATTAATATTATTCTGGCCAAGGAAAGTGAATTTTTGTTTTTATTAGAATGACACCTTTTATCAAGGCCCAAAAGCCGCTTGAGGATAAGAATTAAATATGAAGAAAGGTAGGGAGGTTTCACATTATCTGAGAGGAAAACAATCATTAATCACAAGGGACTATATCTTGCTTGTCACTGCAAAAATCAAGAACCGGAAATCAAAAAGAGCAGACAATTTTGACTATAATCGAGAATTCAAATATTTTAAATTTCTATTGAATTTTATTTATAGTTATTGGGAACTAATGAAGCAAGACTCCCTGAACTTTATTTTTTTTTAGACCCCCTTAAGCTTAAAATTTTAGACATTTTTAATGTCAAAATCATTTGGATTGAAATTGGAATAAGGATTTTAGATATAAGGTTTATTATATCTTGATTTTAATCTTGTTAAAAGAACATAAAAATGGTGGAAATCTGTTTTTGGATGAGTATTCTGCAATTCTGTGTTTTATCTCTTTCTCAATTCATTAAGTAAAAATAAACTCTTTGTTAAACAATAGCTTTTGTTGGCAATCGCAATTACCTTAACCTTGGAGGTCATCGAGTAATTATTGCAGGATGCAAAATCAAAGAGACCTGAACAAACCTGAATGAACGATGACATATTTTCTCTCGGTTTGCAGTGAAAAAATGTATTTTGTTGCAGACAAACAATGGATCTCACAATACAATAAAACAAGGGTTGCAAACTCTCCAACTGCACTTCTATTAGCCTGACATTGCTCAATGCTTAAGATCAGTGGAAAACAAGTGAAGCATGCATGGTCCTCCGTGAATACACAGTGAACGAGGCATAAAAAAATGACTATGTTCAGCATTTGCCCCTCGTTCCTACCCCATTTAGCCCCCAAAGTCCCCAGGGTACGTCAAATCTTGGTAAAAATGAACAAATGGTGCAGTTTTAGGCCTTAACAATAAAAATATTAGAAAAACAAGTGAAGTATGCATAGCCCCACATGAGTACACAATGAACGAGGCCTAAAAAAAATGACTAAGTTCAGCATTTACCTCCTTCTCCCCATTTAGCCCCAAAAGTCTCCAGGGGATGTCAAATCCGGGTGAAAATGTACAAACGGTGCAGTTTTAGGCCTTGACTTATGTAAATTTGAGTTCTGCACCATGCAAAAAAGAAATGACTAAGTCCATCATTCCCCGCCCCCCCCCATTTAGCCCCAAAAGTCCACAAGGCCTTAACATATTTAAACTTGAGTTCAGCACCATGCAAAACTGCTAAATAGATATACACAAAAAATTTTGGACAAATTTAGTAAAATAGTCTCAAAAATGGAGTGTTTTTATTAGCTCTAAAAGAGCCCCTGGGGCACACCCAAGAGTTATCGCGAAGTATAGACAAACAAAATTATATAGAAATCAGTTAGTTACAACTTTTCAGAAAGTTTTATAAAAATCCAAGGCATCAATTTTTTTAATAAGCACAAAAGTGTCAATTTTAGCCATTTTAACCCGAGAGGTTGGGAGGGGGCAACCGGAGTTTTTCCGGAAAATTTAATTTGTTACTTTTTTTACTCATATCATGTTTAATGTTTGTGCAAAATTTAAAAAAATTCTAAGGATTAGTTATTGAGAAAAGTACGGAGAGATGAACAGATGAATGGACAAGGATAAATTAACAGATTCACTCTCCTTTTGTCGGGGGACCAAAAATGAGACCCAAGATAATAGAAAGCACTGCTGTGATAAGCAGAGGACTAGCGTTGACAGTCACAATTGACTGTGAAAGTTATGAAGTTTTAGTATAGATGGTCAGTTAGAAGAGATGCGATGAGAGTGAGTGGATATCTAAGATCACCAGAAAAAGGGTTAGGGTTAGGGTTAGGGATTGGATATCTAAGACATTATAAAATGGGTTTTCATAGAGGTCAATGAAGCTATTGACTCCAGGTTAGAAACAGTTAAATGAAATGTCCTTCTAAGACAAAGAAGAAAGAGTAGACAATCATATGTAATAAAAAATATCCTTATTTCGACCGAATTAGAAAGAGGTTAAAGACAGAAAACAACAAACGTCACAAAATGTAAGACGCCGTGTTCTATAGCAGAAAAAACGCTGTTAATAAAAACCCATTCTTTTTTTGTGTACCTAGAACAAAGCGGAACTTCCATGAGCAAAGTTTCTTCCCCAGATCAATCCGTCTGAAATACAGTATCATGTGGTTGCTTCCTGGTGGACTATAACATTGCCGTTTTCAAGTGCAATGTAAACAAATTCTTGTTGAGCCATCCCCTTAAATAGTCAACTTCTGACCACGTACAACTAACTGTTACTAATCCATGCATTGTTTCATTGTCTACCTGTTAAACACAATTCTTGAGTGGTTTGCGGGCCTTGATACATAGGAGTAACTCGTTTGTAAAATTTTAAAAAATTCATTGTAAGGTAGAGAGAACTAGCCACGGAATATTTGATTCCTACAAATCCCAGCTCATTCATAACGGTGTACTTCAAAACTAGTTCAACAACCCTTATTCGTTTTGCCAAGCCATTCTATACAGAGTGAAAATAGTGTATTAAACATGTGATGGCTACAATAATTATGCGATTCAAAATCAACAACCTGACTGAATCGTGAGAAATTTTCTCTCAGTGCTCAGTGAAGTGTTTTGTGGCACAAGATGCTATCTGAAAGTTCAGACTGAGTGACCTCCTTCTGTCTGGACAGACAATGGAAATCACGATGAGGAATTCTTAGTAAAGCAAAGGTTACACAATCTCTAACCACACTTCTAGTACAGCATTGCTTAAATTCAACAGAAAGAAGAAATCCAAGATGAAAGATGTCATACATAAGTAGAGAAGAACTAGTTAGGGTTAGGACTGGCGTTATTTTGAAGTTTTTCTACTCCTAACATAGTTGCTCTACCAAGGCTTTATAAGATTATTAGACACTATTTTTATGTTTTATAGCAAAGTACATGTTGAAGACTTTTCTCTAACATGAAGATCATCTTGTTGGGTATGTTGCGATTTCAAAGTGGGCATATGTGAGTCTTTTTTGTACATAAAAATTGAAGAGTTCATTCTCACTTGTTACCAGTATAATTCAGGGGAGATAACTAACATGGATCAAGAGACGTAACTGAATATACAATGTCAGCAGTCATTTTTTTTTGCTTGTTCTCCATTCACACATCAGGTCTGTTAGCATTCATTTTTTTATGTAAATTTTTTTAGACAAGGCACAAAGTCATTTGATGTAAATTGCTAACAAGAATAAAAGATTATTGCAAAGATCGGAAATATCTATTCGCCTTAGTCTTGAAAAGGAGGAAACCAGTCAGCAGGAAGAGAGTTCCACAAGCCTGCGATTCTTAGAAGCTATAGGAATAGGATGCTGCATTACAATAAAATATCAAAACATTGAATTAATGAAGCCCACTAGACTAACGAATCAAACTAGCCGAAGCAAAGGAAGCAAGCATTAAATCAAACAATTCTGAAAAAAAAACAAAAAAAACACATGCCATAATAGTATTTGTAGAAAAGCTGAGACTAGCAACATCATGTCTGTGAAGGAGAGGTTGCAGAGAAAAAAAGAGAGAGTTTGGCCAACTAAATTACAGATACGTTTTTGAAACCTTATCAAGAACCCTTAATGGGACAAAGATTCATCAATCCAAATGTGACAACAGAACTCCATAGATAGTTTAATAGTAGGTTTGTAGAGACAGAAAATAGTTTTAGGTGTGAGAAAGTGTTTGGAACGATAAAAAAAACAGACTTTACAAGAAGCAGGAAGAGCAATGGATCTAATTTTTTGTATTGTGATTACAGCTTACAGTTAATAATTCTTGTTTATGTTTATCTTTGATATTATAATGCTTCCAAGATTGTCTAATAAAAATATGCTCTTAACTTTGTTATACCTTTGCATCTGCTTTTGTCTAATAGACAATCTAATGTCTCTTGTTGTACACTGCATATCTTGCACACTGCATTGGTGGTATATTTCAAGATCTTGGTCGTATCTTTCAAGATTTTGCTATTTATGAGTAACTAACAGGATTACTCGACATTGTCTTTTTCCCCTTCATATCTCCACACTTTCTTTTGCCCAACCCATTCCTCTCTCTGGATAGATAATTCGTTTTTTTTTTGTTTTTTTTATAAATTCCTTGAGAGAATGACTCGGCATAAAGGAATTAACTTCTTGATAAAAAAATCAGAGTAATTTCCCTTTAGTTGGTACATAATCTGTCTGGAAAATCGATACACTTGACAAAATGTATAAAATAATGAATGTTTTTCTAAATTTCACATATTTACCTGGAGCAACACCAATCAAGAAAACACCAATTTTGTGGGTATTTTATTTTTATATTGGAATCCTTTTTTGTGGGTATTTGTTTTGTCGCTTTTTATTTAAAACTTTAGGCGGACATACAAACATACACACATACACCTGCTTTTTATATTATAAACTGAGATTTGGTACCTGTTAGTGACAGGACGATGCCAATATTATTCCCAATTCTCGATTCCGATTCTTTACCAATCTCTAAATATTTACTATAAAGTTATTTTTCATGATTACTGTAAAACACATGTTAAATGTGCAGATATTTTCTAAATTCAAAATTACATTTGTGGGAGGTGATGTATTGATTTTAGTTTTCATTATTTTATCATTATTATCAGCAGTATAAAATTTGCTTTAAACAAAATCAAATAAAAAAAAAACAATTAAAAGTTTTTGACATCGGAAAATAGGCATAAATCTTTCTAATTCCGATATCCCCAAAAGGCTTGATTTTTTTCAATTCACGATTAATCGCCCCAACATTAGTACCTGTATGTTTGAAGCCGAGACTATACTATTTCAACCTATTGTACGATTTGTTAATGCTCAAGTCATTTTTATAGACTATTTCAGACTAATTTACCCTTTTAATTCTCAAGTCAGTGAAAGGGATTAATATAGTATCTGTTCTATTATCATGAAGCCATTCTTCCCCCAGGCATTACCCCCTCTTTCATGGGCTTAGTGTAGCATCTGTTCTGTTATCATGAGACAATCCCCTGGGCATTAACTCCTCCTTGGGGGGGGGTAGTGCAGTATTTGTTCTATTATCATGAGACTATCCCCCCAGGCATTAACTCCTCCTTGGCAGGGGTTAGTGTAGTATGTGTTCCTTTATCATAATACCATCATCTCAGGTATTACATCCTTTGTGGATGCTAATATAGTACATATATCTGTTTTGCTGTCATGATATAATTCTTTTAGGCATTTCCGTCTCTTTTGGAGGGGGGGGGGAGAGTAGAGTAGCATCTGTTCTTCTCTCATGAGAAACTCTCTGAGGTATTACTTCTTTTTATTGGGGGAGAGCAGCTATGGTTAAGGTTTAAGATTAGGCGTAGTATAATATCTGTTTTATCCAGTCGTTTCATTCATGTAAAAAAAACAAAACCTCTCTTTGGACTAACGTATCTCTACACTGCATTACAAACATGAACGGGAGTAAAGAATCCCGGACAACATCAGATATATACAGCTAGTGATAATAATTGCTCTTTAAGCCGCAATCATGGTTCGTCTTTTAGACCAACTGTTCTTAGACATTTATTTGGGTTTGTTTTACATCATATCGAACCTTTTTAGATTTAATGGCAAACTATAATATCGATTCTTTGAGGACATATTTGAATTTTATTCATAGAAATAGTGGGTAGAGAATTCAAGTTTAGCTTTGTCAACAACGCTAGCACATTATACATGACCATAATAAATCTGAGAAGATTTAAACATGGCATAACTTATTCCATAGTCCATGAGGGTATCCATTGGGTCAATCATACAAATTACCACTCGGGCATAAATTACTACTATTTGGGACCATGTATACCAGGGCACTAGGTAGAGTTAATCAGCGAGATGTTCACATTAAATTTAAATTTCTGCAGATTAGTACAGTCAGGGAAACGGGAAACAGAGAGGGAATTCCAAAGTTTAGCAGTTTGAGGGAATAAACTATCAGAGTAGAAAGCTTTTCGGCATCTAAGGACCTCTATAGTGAAAGGGTGGGATTCTGCTGCTTGTTGGGTTAGTCAGGAGTATTTATGTCAAGGAGGCACAAGTGTAATGAAATCGCCAGAGCACATAGCATTAAAGTACTTTTAAAAAGGACACAGGGATGCAACGTTGAGGCGATGGGAGAGGGATTGGAGTTAATCATCATCATCATTATCGTTATTAAGGAAAAAAAGAAATTGAATAAACAATAAAGATAACTTACCACAATCCATCCCATTCGTAAGAAGATGATGACCCCAAGTAAGTTGATGAGACAAGATGTAAAGACGCCATCCCAGGTTCCGAACAAAATTGGTTCTGAGATGAAAAAATTGGCCTTCCACCATGGTTTGTGAGACAATTGCTAAAGGGGGAAAAAATGTATGAATTTTTTAAACATTTGAATTAATAAAAAAAAAAAAAAAATGAATTTTTTAAACATTTGAATTAATAAAAAAAAAAATGAATTTTTTAAACATTTGAATTAACAAAAAAAAAAAATGAATTTTTGAAACATTTGAATTTAAAAAAATGAGGGAATTTTTGAAACATTCGAATTTTAAAAAATGAGGGAATTTTTGAAACATTCGAATTTTAAAAAATGAGCGAATTTTTTAAACATTTGAATTAACAAAAAAAAAAAATGAGTGAATTTTTGAAACATTTGAATTTAAAAAAATGAGTGAATTTTTTAAATATTTGAATTTAAAAAAAATGAGTGAATTTTTGAAACATTTGAATTTAAAAAAAAATAAGAGAAATAAAAAAAGAAATTATGTCAGTCACAAATATTCAATATTTTTTTTACAAATAAAACAATTGCATTTCTTAGTTTTTTTATGGCTTTTTTATGAAATACTTGCACAAAATAATGGGATTAGAAATCGATGGGACGATTATTTATTAAATATTTTTAAACCATTATGCAAATTAGACTACTCGTTTACTTTTTAAGCAGCATTTCTTCTCATTCTATCAGATTATGTATTTTCTTCTTTGAGACTTGACCATTTCTAGCACCATTTTTATAGGTTGCAATTCAGCTGTGCAGTTGGAATCCTTACTTGGCAGTCTGATTTGTCTATGGATGTGTTATGGTGGCTTTGCCATGCCTACATTCATTTTAGTTGTTTTGTGGCATATCAACCCTTTTTAGGTTATCTAATACCAAATTCAGCAATTTTAATAAAAGATATTTTTTGTTTTTATGATTTTATGTATATATATATATATATATATATATATATATATATATATATATATATATATATATATATAAACATTAACGTAACTATGCTTAATTATTTAAAAAGATATGCGATTAAAAAAATGAAAAAACAATTGATAAAAATGTTTACGTATTTTTATATATTTTTATAAATTATTTGTTAATATATTTTTTCAAATATAGTTAGTTTTTTTTTTAATTTAAACCTGTGTAATCTATTACGATTTTTTTTGTCTGCTAGGCGGTGCTAGACTGAAGAAGTAAATTAAAGATTTTCTCTTACAATGTGATTTTATTATTTGTATTGAACAATGTATCACAATATTACTGTTTGAGTATTTATTAGTACTTATTAATTTATCTCATTGGGATAGGTTCTATATTTAAACTACAATAGACACTATTTTCATAGAAATGTTATAATAAACTCATATTTGCTGAGTGCTTTTTTTTTTTTTGTTCCAAAACTAATTTTTTGCATTACCCAGGAAAATATCAACGTTACGTATCAAAACATACTGGTTGATTAAGTATATTTTTCATTCCCTCGAGTTTCCATGGGTTACGCTAGTCAATAATTAATGGTCATCAATGTCTTTTTGCTGTCCAGTTTCTATGAATAATAAAACCCAAGATAGTTACATTTTTTTTTTTTTACATAGGCATCACCACATTATCAAGGCCAAGAGGCCACTCAAGGATAAGGGTTAAAGAGTGTACATCAGAAATTGGGCAATATAGTAATCATTAGCAATGAAAACTCGGCAAATTTGATAACCTATATGGAACGGCTCATCAAGAACTTATTTACGTTAGACTTAAAGACAACCATATTGTAGTCAGCCGGAAAGCAGGAAAACGGAAGGCAATTCCACAGGCGTGCAGTTCTAAGAAAGAAGCTTTGTTCATGGAATCTACGTTTAGGTTTAGGCACAGATAAAGAGTGGGGGGAATTATTGATAGTGTTTACAGCTAGACGAGTGTTTCTTGTGAAAGTTTGGCGAGGGGGGACCATAGATTGAAGCTCAGTTGAACACTTTCCATGAAAATAACGATACATCAGAGACAAACTCACAACATCTCTTCTGTGAGATAGAGGTTGCAAGGAAGAGAAAAGGACATCTCCTACGAGGCTACGAAGTCTATTTTGAACTCTATCAAGGCAGGCCAAGTCCTTTCTAGCAGCTCCTGCCCAGATGTGGCAACAGTATTCCATCCTTGGACGTACCTGGCTCTTATATAGATAGAGAATAGCATCAGCAGTGAGATATCTACCAGATCGATAGAAAGATCCCACCATTTTTCCAGCGGCCTTGGCAACATATTTGATGTACGTGTTCCATTTAAGATCAGGAGTAATGGTCAAGCCAAGAAGCTTGTCAAAACTTGAGGCCTCCTGAAGACGAGAGCCATTCATTTCAATTGATGCCAGATGTGGATCAGAATGTCGATGATTTAAAGAGAGAAGCTTGGTTTTAGATGCATTAAAAGTAACCAGCCACTCCTTACCCCATTGTACAACATGATCAAGATCAGAGGAGAGAGAATTGGAGAGAACTTGGTCGTTTACTGTCTTAGATGTGCTACCATAAATGGTAGTGTCGTCAGCATAGATGTCTACAAATGATGTAAGGATGTGATTTGGAAGATCATTAATATGGAATACTCATGGAATTCAAGATAAAGCCACCAAGACAATCAGAGGTAAAGTGCTACATAGCACACTATATGCGATTTTTCTTTTTCTTTTTTTTAAGGAATTTCTTTTTTTTCTTTTTTTTTTTATTTAGATGAATGAAGTATTGAGACAATTGTTAATTATTGAAAATCAGAAAACTTTTCCCGCTTGTTCAACAATGAAAGTCAAGATCAAAGAAATACTAGATCATGTCGAATAATGAGATTACAAAAACGATTGTTCAGAAAAACATTTAATGCCTTTTTGGTCTCCAAGAGATGATGATAGTACAGACATTGATGTGAATTACAACAAAAAATTATCTCACATATTAATCTATGCCAGGGGACTCTAAACTACGGCCCCCAAGCCAGATCCGGCTAGCCAAAATCTTTAATCTGGCCCACAAATCTCTTATTAAAAAACGTAAAATTATTCAGGGAAAATTTTTAAATGGAAATGTGTAAAAAATAGTGTGGTGGTGATTTTTCTTTTTGTTCAGAAAATGATGAAAAAAGAAGTAGGTTTTGAAGAACCAGATTCACTAAAAAGCTAATGTGGAAGACAGTATAAAATATGTTATTCTTTTTTATTTTATTTTAGTTTGACCAGCATAACTCTAAAAAGTCATATGCCTCCCCTTGATCTATGCTCATATGTTTGTGTGTCTAACTACTTGTATCTTATTATACCTAGGAACATAAAATTTAGTAGGAATTGTCCATAACTTATACAAATTGTGCCAAGATTATATACTGGATTAGATTTGCATATAAACCCTGACTACAAACAAGTTTCACCTGAATACACTAACTTAAAATTCCAAAATATAACAGTAATAATGAAAGAAAGTCATTTTTCTAAACCGGAAGTGTGCTAAATCGGCCCAATGGGAACTCAAGCAAATGATTATGCGAGTATTTACTTACCACAACCATCTCAAGGATTAAATCGTTCTTTTCTTACTATGGAAGACCAATAGTGCTATAAAATTACTCATTTAAATATGGGCTGTTTATTATTTCCTGTGATGACCAGATAAGATTCAGATTCGTTTCTTCAAAAAATTAATATTTATATGTCATTGTTTTCGATTAACCATCCATTTCTGTGGGTTATTTTATCGCTATATCTAAATTATTTTGTCAAGTATGGTATTCTGTAAATAATACTAACGGTAAATTAAAAGAAAAAAATGTTTGTTATTAAACTTGGTACTTTGAGTAACAGGAAGAATACTTGAGATTGTGGAAGGGTTAGTCTATGATATTAGTAATAAAAAAATAACAGTTGAACGAATTAAATATTTAAATCAATGAAATTAATTTTAAATATTTTTTCGTTTTAACAACACAAACCAATATTTGCCTTATAGGACCAAAATATTTTTTTGGGTAGTTTGCAGTAAAAAAGCTATTAAAAAAGAACGGTGGTGGAAAGCTAACTTTACTATATATATATATATATATATATATATATATATATATATATATAACTACTTCATTTATTTACATAAATTTTATATACGAAAGTATAGATTTATGCGTAAACTTTAAGTATTTACTTCAAAAGTGCTCAATACGTAGGTAAAGCTAGTTAGTAATTTATAAAATATATATGGCGATTAAGCTACACTGAATATTCTGCGTTTCATCCAACTATAGGATTCGTCAGGCTTATGAAACGCAGAATATTCAGTGTAGCTTAATCGCCATATATATTTTATAAATTACTATATATATATATATATATATATATATATAGTAAATTGAAGACGCCATTGAAAGGATCTCGTTTTGAGAGTAGAGAAGAGAAAATGTGGAATGCGACGGCAGAGATGAACACTATTCCAAAAGAAGACTTCCAGAAGTGTTTCCAGCAGTGGAAGGATCGGTAGGCTAACTGTGTGCAAGCACAAGGGGCCTAATTTGAAGGGGATTAGGGTCAAAACTCCGTCAGGTATGTGAAATATTTTTTTTAACCTAAGGTCGGATACTTTTTAGACAGGCCTCGTATATATATATATATATATATATATATATATATATATATATATATATATATACATATATATCTAGAGAGAGCCTATCCATTCACGTGAAATCACCTTTTTCTTCACCATATTTCCTCTGCTTCACTATTTGTTATCAAGTAAGATCTTAGACTTACTTGCAGTTTCATCAAATACTTTTGTATGCAAAATCCGATCCCGCATTTATAGTGAGAGAGAATAAATGACAAAAAGTTATATTCCAAAATTCATGATGTTGACCATCTTATAATTTATTCCTTTAATTCAGTTGATGTATACAATTCTTGACAAAACCCGATGTGCCAACATCATTATGCTATATATGTGTGTGTGTGTATATATATATATATATATATATATATATATATATATATATATATATAAGTATACTTTGATAATTATGTTTCAGTTTGAAGAAATATGGTATAATAAAATTATAGGATGTTAGTTCGCACCTGACCTCCATAGAATGGAAATATGTCACAAAGTTTAACAAGGTTTTTTAATATAGATCCACAGAATATTGTGATAAGTGTTTCAGTGTGAACAGGTATGGTATAATAAATTATGGGGTTTATCTATTTTATTTTTACTTCCATCATATTTTGCTTTGGTTTTGATACCCTTTTCATAACCTATCATACTTTCATAAGTCAGAGTCCATTTTCTGTAGGCTGTTTTTGTACCCAGTCAACGACGGGTACTTTTGCTAGTATATATATATATATATATATATATATATATATGTGTGTGTGTGTGTGTGTGTGTGTGTGTGTGTGTGTGTGTGTTATTTGAGAAGGAAAACCGAAATTAATAAAATAGTAATCAACGTTTCGGAAATTTAAAGAGCAAAATATGAATACAGATCCTGGGTAATCAGTTTTTTTTTGTTTTTTTTTTATTACATTTTCACCCCAAACAAGGCACATTGCCACTCAGGTGTAGGGAGTTACTATCAGGGTCAGCAACTACGGGGGCACTATGTAGGGATTTGGGCAGCAAGATGTCGGTTCACGTTGCACTTGAACTTCTGCATGTCAGTACAGTTAGGGAAGCATGATCCTGGAATGGAATTCCAGAGTCTAGCGGTTCTGGGGAAGAAACTACTGGAGTAGAAGGATCTTTTGCATCTAGGGATCTCTACTGTGTGGGGGTAGGATTTAGCTGCCTGTCAGGTTTGTCGAGGGCGTCTGCGACGTGGGGGCACAAGTGTCTGCAGTTCGTCAGAGCACTCACCATTAAAATACTTGTAGAACAAGCAGAGGGATGCAACGTTTCGTCGATGGGACAGAGGCTGAAGCTTAGATGCCAGTTCAGGGCCTATCAGATTGGCGACTCTTTTTTGAACCTTGTCTAGGAGCGAGAGACTAGTAGTAGACGCACCCGCCCAGATGTGACAACAATACTCCATACAAGGGCGAATGGTGGCCTTATAGAGATACAGGATACTTTCAGGTGTCAGTAGTTTTCTAGTATGGTAGAGAGAGCCTACCTTTTTTGCAGCGGCCCTGGCAATGTTTTCAATATAATTGTTCCAGCTCATGTTTCCTGTGAACGTTAGGCCAAGCAGTTTGAAAGATGTACTCTCAGACAGGGAGTCACTGGCAATTGCTATTGGTGGCAGAGAAGGTTTCTTGTAGTTATTGAAGGAAACAGTTTGGTTTTGGCAGCATTGAATGTGACCATCCATTTATGTCCCCATTCCACTACAGATTGGAGGTCATCCTCTAGTGTTTTTGCCATTTCTTTAGATATGTGTTCATTTGTTTTCCTGTCATGCCTTTTATAGAGTGTAGTGTCATCAGCATATATACCCATCTCAGAGGCAGTTTTGTCGGGGAGGTCATTAATAAATATCAGGAACAATAGAGGTTCAAGAATAGACCCCTGAGGCACTCCCGCATTTATATCACACTGTTTAGATGTTCGACCGTCGAGGACAACCTGGATTTTTCTCTTGTCTAAGAAGGATTCAATTATGCTAAGTATTCTACCAGTGATACCGTTTATATGTCCTTAAGCGTCTCTCCTCATATAATTTAAACAAAATAAATAAGATCTAAAAAAAAAAAAAAAGTAATAAAATAAATGTGCATGTACATATGTATTTGAATAATCGTTTTAATGTGTATATATAAGCATAGAATAATCCACCCTTTCCGCACGCACATTTATAGTTTCGGTCCAGAATGGGAAGGACTTTAGGAGCTTTTCCTTTTTCATTTGCATGTTGTCTGTAATCGTTTTTCTTCTACATTTTTTTCTACGAAATCCTGATAATGTCCCCTGAAATAGGGACGAAACGTTGATTACTATTTTATTAATTCTCGGTTTTCCTTCTCAAATAATATAACGTCAACCATCGCTTGTGTTTTTATTTTATTTTTACTCATATATATATATGTGTGTGTGTGTGTGTGTGTGTGTGTGTGTGTGTGTGAAATAAAAAGTAAAAGGCAGTCAACTAGCATTTATGCAATGTTCATTACTTCCACTCGTTTGAACAGTCTAGATTGTCTAATGTATCCGCCCAAATTTAGTTTTTAATAGTTCTTAATTTCCTTCATTCCCGTGACAATTGTTTGATGGCCCTGAGATAAAGGCTTAGCAAAGGGGGCAAAAAGTAGCTTTGTATCTGGGTTAGAATCTCATGACCGGCAGGAATTGTCACTAACTACACTGATGATTGCATAAGTATGAAACAGTGTTTGTAGGTATAAAGAATAATTATTGTTTAATTATATTATATTTACTTTCAAAACACTATCATGCTTTGGCTGGACGTTACTTTGTTGGTTGTAATTGCATAGACTCTCAAAAAGAAACAACACAATGTAAGTAACATTTACTTGTTCATTTCTCGTGTATTTTTCCTACCTAGGACCCTGGCAAGATGTGTCCTTATTTATTGTATTAAGAGCTTAATGTATTCACTCTTTATTACTCATATCCATAGTTCTCTATCTTCATGTACATCGTGTATATTACTATAGGTTTCTTAAACCCTTTTAACTTAATCTTTTTTTTTTTCTTTTTAACTTTAATTCATCATAAACAAGGTATGTTGTCACTGTAATGTAAGAAGCTGCTAGGGTCATGGGTCACATTTTTATAGTGCATCCAAGTAAGGAGTTATATAACAAGATGGTTGTTCATATTAAATTTAAACTTTTGTGTGTTGGTAGTTAGGAAAACATGAAGCAGAGCTAAGCTGTCTGGGAGGAAAACGCTATTAAAGTAGATAGTTTTCTGCCATCTGGGAACCTCTATAGTGAAAGAGTGGGATTCTGCTATTAGTCAGGTTGGTCAGGAGGGTATTTACATCGAGAGATTACTTAATTCACTTAATAAAACAGTGGGTTTCAGCTGACAATCAAAAGAGCTTACAGAGGAAAGTAAAAAATAAATAAATAAAATAAAATAAACGTGACCCTAACTCTTAGTTCCTGAAAAATTACTGACCCGATTTCAGAAATCAGGAGTTAGTTAAAAAATAAATAAATAAAGAAAGAAATAACTCACACTAAATTATTGATTTCAAGATCAAATTTTTACAATTTTATTTTACATAAAAAACAACTTTTATTCACTCCAAACAAGGCCTATTCTGATTGAAATATAAGAGGCTACTGTTATGACTGTGATAGGGGCGAGATTTATAGGGAGCAACCTAAGTGGAAAATTGGACAGCTAGATGTTTGTTCGCATTATATTTACATTTCTGCAAATTGCTACAGTCATCAAAGAAGCAGGACGAGAATTCCAAAAAGGAAGCAGCACATAGAAAGAAACTATTAGGTGAAAGTGAAGGTTAGATTTGGAAAAAGAGTGAGAATTGAAGAAAGAAAATGAAGATGGAGAAGAGGAGTAAGAGATCTTAATTTGAGTCATTCAGCATTTCAAGGTTGTTAATTTTTGTTCATTGGCAATCTGAAAGAGAAAGACTAGGTCAGATATAAAGTGTGTGTAGGCGGGGGGGGGGTCAGAAATGAAAACGAAGGTGGGTGAAAAGGGAAGAAAGGGAGTAGGTAGTATACTTGATTTGGATTAACCAGTATCCAATATAGTCAATTGTTTATTGATGTAATTTTTTTTTTTTTTAATGAAATGAGACTTATTTTTTGAGACGCTTATATAAGTTAGTTAAATTTTAAAAATATGAAGTGGGTAATGGCGTTACCCAGCGCGGTAGGTGAAATGTAAATGAACATCTTACCTATGTAACATATGATTTATATTACAAACAAATCACTTCAACGTTTTACATTTGTTTAAATAATACGATCGATGAACAAGTGAACAGGAAAAAAATGTGTCCCATCTGAAAAGATTTTATTTGCTAAACAAATAAGACATTGACGTTTAATGGTGAATAATACTACTATAATTTAAGCGTTGTTTTTTTACGTTTAATAAGCTGTAGCTACCAGGCGTTGCCCTGAAATTGCTGTTGAATAATACTACTATAATTTATTTATTACTTCCGTGTGTACAAAATCTTTCAGAAAAATAAGTGTTTTTCTTTTTTCTTTATTTTTTTATAAACTCTAGTTACCCGGCGTTGTCCTGGAATTTTTAGTAAATAAATCAAATATTAAACAACGATTAGTTTTATTTGCAAAAACATTTTTTTAATTCATGATAATTATGAATTTACTACTCAAGGTGGGGAAGTCTGTATACATATGAAACACAAACTTGAATAACTATATAATATAGATTTTTTTTTTCAAAAACTCACGGCCAGGTTAACACCGACCACAATTATATCCTCCCGAGCAACGTCGGATCGGGTCAGTTAGTCAAAAATAAAAATAATTTTTATTAGATTCATTAAGAAAATGATGTGTAAAAGTATTTTTAAATACATTTTCTTATCTGTTGTTCGTCTTTTTTTTCTTTCCTTAATAATACTAATGATAGGACGATTCTGATATTCCCCCACTCCCACCCCGATTCTAATACAATCACCGATTCTGTTCGGTGAGAAATTCTACAATTATAAGCAAGCTCCTCATTGGCTGATTGGCCACCCACAGTCTTTGTTTAGACCAATCAGATTGGTTGAGATTTTAACCACCGAGCAATGAGTTTGGAGGGTTTTTAAATACCTTTTCTTTTCAGTTCCAATTACAACAGCCATAGAAGAAATATGGAACTCAACTCTCTGGATATGAGGCATTTGATGACTCTAACCGTCGTCTCCTTGAGACTTTATTTTTAAAGCCTAAATGATTAGGTTAAGTTATGTCTCCCAGAGACTTTTTAAGGTCAGAATTATTGTCCTGTCATTAATGACTTTTCTTTCAAATGAATATGCTTTATGAACTTCTGTAATGTCGACTCACTCATCAGAAGACATCATACCAATCCCTTCAAACGGCTGTAATTAATCCGATCTTCGAACAGTGTTGAACTCGAATTCTAGTTCCTGCTGAAGATTAAAGGACTATAACCTTTCGAGATGTTAACAGTTCTATTCAGAGGCAAAATAAGCATTTCCTTTTTTGCAATGAAAAACGAATAAAATTTGTGTCGAATTTTAGAGTTATGCTTTGTTGCAATTGTTAATTTTTTGCCACTGTTTTGGAGCTAAAACAGTTGAGAAGAAAAATCTCACAGTTTTAAATTCCCAATTCCGATACAATTAGCATTCTGATTCTTTTAAAATTTATAAGTATCTAGTTACAGAGTTTAAAAATCTTAAAAATTTTTTTTAGATTATTGTGAAAACTCATATGTAAATATAATCTTGCAAACGTAAAAAAAAAAAAAAAAATACATACATGGCGATGGATCTTATTAGTACCAGCAATGGTAAAATAAGTTTTAAACAAAAAAACAAAAGAATCATTTTTGGCATCGGTAAATAGGCATAAATTTTTCTGATTCCGATATCTTAGAAAATTCTGCGTTTTCCTATTCCTGATTACAATTAATCGTCCAAACACTAAATACTACTACTAAAGCTAGCGTAGTAATTTAACTCATTGTTGGAGAGAGAGAAAGAGACAGACAGACAGAATAATTTGGGATTTTGTCATTATACTTTAAAAACTTTAACTGGCTTTTCAAACTAACTTTGTTTTCATACCGGCCATTCAAATTCTTGGCATAATGCTGCCAACCTAGGAATTGTCTTCAATCTTGGCAGGCCCCTTTTTTGTCAGAATGAAGTATAGTTTAATTTAGTTCTAGAAGACTATCCTTCCATGAATTATTTCTAATTAGTGTATTGTTTCAGAATTTTTTAGATAAGGATTGATTATTTGAATTATTTGGACTACTGTTCTCATCTTATGTATTATTCACATAACGTTTTGGTTGATGTAACTTTCAACATTCTTCAAGTGTACCTTGTCAAACTCGGAAACCTTGCTGTCGAACTCGGAAACCTTGCTGTCGAACTTGGAAACCTTGCTGTCGAACTCGGAAACCTTGCTGTCGAACTCGGAAACCTTGCTGTTGAACTCGGAAACCTTGCTGTCGAACTTGGAAACCTTGCTGTCGAACTCGGGAATCTGCACAGAATTTCAAATGGAGGGCTTTGCTTAATCCACGGTGGTAGCATGTTCTCGTTTGCAAGGGCACATGGCGTAGTGGATAAAGTACTTGGTAAAATTCACTTGTAAGTTAAACTCTTCAGGTTCAATTCTCAGTGCGGGCAACACTAAAAAAAAAACCCATACAATTACTTAGGACTTCCACTCAGTCCTGCTTACAGAATGAGAGCATGCTACACCCGTGGATTACAGAAAGACTTCCATGCAGATTTCGGAGTTCAACGCGATATACCTGGAGAAGGTTAGAGATTATATGAACTAAAACATAGTGAAAATAACACTTAAGGTAATAACAGTCGCCGGAATAATCCAAATATGTTAGTTTATTGCCTGTTACCTGAGTCGACACTACCAATGGATGCAGATGGGTCCATTCACACTTATTTTTTCATAATCTTTCATGGTGCACCCTCCCTGGAGAAATCACTTCTCCCCATATTAAACTGACCTTTTATCAAATCTAGCTGCCATGGAAAGCACATAAATAAAAGGGGTTTCTTATTATAGCAGCCGAGGAATCCTTAAAAGATTCTGATTCTGGGTCCACTTTGCAAATTGATCCTGGTTGCATGATTGAGAGTTATCTTTTATTTGTGTATGGCATTCACCTTGTGGGATAAACCAGCTTCCTCCAAAGGCGAAAGTGTCAAGGGAATATTAAATTCACAAGCGGTCTCCAGTCATATGTATATCCCCATCAAGGGAGGTAATGTTAGGTTTTTGCAATTCTTGAATGGAGGTGTCGAGGACTTCCTGCATACAGAACCTGGTACTCTCAAATGGACACCCATCTGTTAGTGACGATGTTCAACATTGCTTAACTTTGGTGATCTAGTGAAAACCGGTGTGTAAACGTAATTTTGCCATAATCTTCTGTTGCACTAACATATAATCTGTCTTGCAGCATCATGCATGTGGTTTAATGCTCCAGCTTGCATAGCAACTGTGTGGGTGCTTGGAACACAGTGCGTATGTGCACCGTTCAATATTTTCGCCCATCTTTACTTGGCGTTATTCAGATAAATACAAACGGCGTTATTCAGATAAATACAAATGGCTATCTCCAATAAGTATCTTATCACCCACAACTCTCCTCCGTTTTTTTTTTTTTTTTTTTTTTTTTACATGGTTGTAAGCCACTCAGAGGTAAGGGTTATTGCAAGTACAGTACGTTCTACCTTGAAAAGGCTATAGCCAAAACATGTCTGTACATACAAGTGAGTGCAATTCTTAAATACAAATTTGACACTAAAATATCAATGTAGCAATATGAAACTTCAGCTGGAATTAGATATGCATTTAAAAAAATTACATCTATTTTTTTAAGCCACTTTATTTTTAGAGATATTGAGCAGTTTAGTTAATATACTTAGCTAGAATTCTAAAATTTAAGACAGAGAGAGAGAGGAAGAGAGATACAAATTATAAGTAAAATCTTCCACTATAATAAAGATTAATGTGCATCTATATATAAATAAGTATTTCGATGTCATGCAACACTACTTGATCAATTTTGCTTAGAATATATATGGAACGAATAAACGAATGTTGATATTAAATATTTAATAAACGAATGTTGATATTAAGTATTTGATAAACGAATGTTGATATTAAGTATTTGATAAACGAATGTTGATATTAAGTATTTGATAAACGAATGTTGATATTAAGTATTTGATAAACGGGTGTTGATATTAAGTATTTGATAAACGAATGTTGATATTAAGTATTTGATAAACGAATGTTGATATTAAGTATTTGATAAACGGGTGTTGATATTAAGTATTTGATAAACGGATGTTGATATTAAGTATTTGATAAACGGGTGTTGATATGAAGTATTTGATAAACGGGTGTTGATATTAAGTATTTGATAAACGGGTGTTGATATTAAGTATTTTATAAACGAATGTTGATATTGAGTATTTGAAAAACGGGTGTTGATATTAAGTATTTGATAAACGGGTGTTGATATTAAGTATTTGATAAACGGGTGTTGATATTAAGTATTTTATAAACGAGTGTTGATATAAAATATTTAATAAATGAACATCAATATAAAGTATTTATAAATGTAGATTAATAAAAAACAAAGAGACTTTCTCTAAATGCTTGCACAGACATCAAATACTATAAGAAAGTAGTTGAATCATCAGAGAGATGGAGACGAAGATAGACGGAGGGTAAGAAATTTTGTGTTTATTTTGTAAATTTCCTGAAGATAAAATTATCTAAATTAAAATAAAAAAAAAATGTCTAACATTTTTTTTTTATTTTAAACGAAATTTTCCCCAAAAATTGACTTTAAAGGTTATTTCGAATCCTGAAATAAAATCGCTGTTGAATGTAATATTGTTATTTCAGGCAAGCAACCTTTTTACTCTCTCACCGTCTCTGTCTGTCTGTCTCTCTTTTTCTCTCTAATTAACAGCAAAGAGAAATAGGTAGATAGAAAGAAGAAACAAACTGATTAATAGGCTTGTAGTATATCTTTTAAAATAATATATTACTGTTAGCATTTTAGAATTCGTCAACTCCAAGGTATGAAAGACTTTCTAAAAACTAAATCTGTTTTAGGATAAAGGATGAAGAAATTGGTAGAGAACGAAATCTTAATGTAAATGAGACCAAATATGCGAATTATTACATACGTAGCGATTATATTTTGCAAACAATTTGCAGTGGTATTAATGGCTAAATAATATAGGTTTCTGAATTTCTGAGATGAGAATTGGTTATTCATATTTGAAATTTTCAGACTACTGTTCTCATCTTGAGTGTTATTTTCACAACGTTTCGATCGATTTAACCTCCGACCTTCTTCTAAATAATACGAATATAGGTGATTATCTAATGAAAGTTAAGTAGGAATGTTTGTGAGTAAAAGAATGATTGGGTTGGATAAAATATGTAATTGATGAAATCGATTGAACTTTTAATTTTTCATGTAAAGAACAGTCTTCTTGTTTTACATAATTGACTGGCTAGGCAGAATTAAATATAGATTTATAAAATGCCAGGTTATAATAGTCTAACGTTGAAAATCTATTATATATTTTATTTTTTGGAATCCTTTGAGATGAGGCTTCATATATATATATGTATATTCATATTTTTGTGGACTTTTATCCTCATCTTTATAGTTGTTGTTTCACTGCACTTCGGCCAAATCATTCTGTGGCTTTCTTTATGTCGCTATCCGTGATGAAATAGGAAATGAATACACAAATTTGAGAATCTAACTGACTTTTCAATATAGAATCTGTTACCCCTACGGACGTTAACAGTATGATCTATTCACAAAATCTAGACATTATTAATCTTCATTTGACACCAGTAGAAATCGGCTACTATCGGCATTCTTCGTTGTAG